>NC_045427.1:306354112-306664612 GCF_902635505.1 Sarcophilus harrisii
GAGGGACATTCCCTCAATTTTCAATTCTTTGTCACCACAAAAAAGAGCTGCTAGAAATATTTTTTTCCCTATTAGTTGTTTTCCCTATTTTAACCCCTTTGGGTAGCAAGTGGAATTACTCAGAATAATTTAGCCACTGAACATTTGGGGAAACTGGGGGGAAACTGATTGATAGAATCCATAACTTCTGAGCCACTTTGATTAAAATATAGAGTGTGTGTCAGATTGGCTAAGATGACAGGAAAAAATAATGATGATTGTTGGAGGGGATGCGGGAAAACTGGGACATTGATGCATTGTTGGTGGAGTTGTGAACGAATCCAACCATTTTGAAGAGTAGTTTGGAACTATGCTCAAAAAGTTATCAAACTGTGCATACCCTTTGATCCAGCAGTGTTACTACTGGGATTATATCCCAAAGAGATTATAAAGAAGGGAAAGGGACCTGTATGTGCACGAATGTTTGTGGCAGCCCTTTTTGTAGTGGCTAGAAACTGGAAACTGAATGGATGTCCATCAGTTGGAGAATGGCTGAATAAATTGTGGTATATGAAAATTATGGAATATTACTGTTCTGTAAGAAATGACCAACAGGATAATTTCAGAAAGGCCTGGAGAGACTTACACGAACTGATGCTGAGTGAAATGAGCAGGACCAGGAGATCATTATATACTTCAACAACAATACTATATGATGACCAGTTCTGATGGACCTGGCCATCCTCAGCAACGAGATCAACCAAATCATTTCTAATGGAGCAGTAATGAACTGAACTAGCTATACCCAGAAAAAGAACTCTGGGAGATGACTAAAAACCATTACATTGAATTCCCAATCCCTATATTTATGCACACCTGCATTTTTGATTTCCTTCACAAGCTAATTGTACAATATTTCAGAGTCTGATTCTTTTTGTACAGCAAAATAACGTTTTGGTCATGTATACTTATTGTGTATCTAATTTATATTTTAATATATTTAACATCTACTGGTCATCCTGCCATCTAGGGGAGTGGGTGGGGGGGGGTAAGAGGTGAAAAATTGGAACAAGAGGTTTGGCAATTGTTAATGCTGTAAAGTTACCCATGTATATATCCTGTAAATAAAAGGCTATTAAATAAAAAAAAAAATATAGAGTGTGTGAAAGAGTATGTCTGGAGATATAGAATATTTAGGTGAAATCTTGGATAGAGCCTTGGGCCTGGGGTGACAAAAAGTAGGGCACAACTGAAACAATTTAACAGGACAGAAGAAACAAACTATCCTTTATATAGCCTACAATTTTTTGTAATTCACTTAGTTTTTAGGACCACAAATATGAACTAGAAGGGACTTCAGAGATTTTACAGATGAGGAAACAGGATCAGATAAAGTGACCTGTCCAAGATCACAGAGGTAATCTCTGGGAAAGTCAGGATTTGAACCCTAATCTTCTCATGCCAGAGACAGTATTTTTTCCACTCAAACTGGCTTATCCACAGATTACTTAATATAAGACTTAAACCTCCTGATTATTTTATAAGGTCCTGGTTGGCAGAGACAGTGTTTTCTTAATCTTTTATATCTCCCAGCATTGGGCTGGATTCCTAGTACTCAATAATTCCTTGATCACTATGAAGATGATACATGATGTTATTGACTCCCATTACAGCATGAGTTTTGAATATCTTTCCAATAGTGGTCAAGGGCTGTCCTGAGTCATCTTCGATCCATCTACTCTTTCTCACTCAGTTCACTTGCAACCATAGACATATTTAGTGGCAAAAAAAAAATCCCCAAGGCTTACAGATGGGAAGGCAATGGGACCCTATGCAAGGCTGTTTTTATTCAAAGAAGCCCCTATCCCCATTCTCTCCCCACTGTTCTCCCCTCTGCCATGACAGCCTTCCAGGAATCTTGGGATATGTTTGAAGTACCTTGGGAGCCATGAGATGTAGATAAATTGAAGGGTGGGAGGGAATGTGGGAAGAGCAATGAGAATAATTAGGGAGGGGAGGGATTGATCTGTGATGAAAAATTAAGGAAGCAAAACACTCTGGGGCTGGCTCAGCTGTGACTAAACAGACATGATCACTTTCTGAAAAGGGAGAGGACCTAGCAGGGAGGGAGGAAGCAGGGTAATGATTGGAGAAATAGGAAGCAAATAAAGACAAAGAAATTGAGGTGTAATATCAAAAAAGACAATGAGTATTATTCCTCCACAAACCAGTTTCGATGAAGGGAGAAGAGAAGAATGCCAGCAGTTTCTTGGGACAATAGACTGGTCTGAACTAGGGAATCAAATGAGTGCTAGGAATGATTGTGTCCTAGTTCCTGGCATGTCAATCAAGTGATGTGGTGGAGCGGAGAGTCAGGAAGATCCGAATTCAAAACTTGCCTCAGCCATTTATCAACTTTGTAATCTCAACCATTCTTAGCTTCAGTTTCTTCATCTATAAAATGGGAATAATAATAGTCTCTACTTCACAGGGTTGTTTATAAAGCTTAAATGAAATAATATGCAGGCCATAAAATGCTATAAGAAATGTTAGTGATGATTATATGAATTAGAGAGGAGTTAAGTGGTCTTGTCCCTTACTCTAACCCAAAAGGGAAGATGTGAAGCTTCTTTATATCATAAAATCATTTGATTGTGGGATTTTGAACTGGAAGGAATCCTAGTCTAGTCCAACTTTCTCATGTTACAGATAGATCCACAGAAGGGACAAAACTGTCCCTTAAAAACTATCTTCTGAATCTAATTTTAGTCTTTTCTTCTCTATCAGAGACACTATTGCTCATTAATATATTAACCAATATTTATTTAATAGCTAGCCACCATTTGGAGCACATGCCCTTGAGAAAGGGAGGCTCAGGCCAGATAGCATCCATTGGGAAGGCTATAATTGGAGAATATTCTTTTCCACCCTGCAGTGGATAGTCCTAGACAGCTGGAATTAAGCATGAGGAAATATGGGTAGAGGAGAGAAGATGTACTCTGATAGTAAACTTTGCCTACTTATGTCTGAAGAGTAGAGACAAGAGGTGGAAAAGTAGGAAGGGGAGAAGAAAGAAACAAGGATCATATTACTCTGGCAGATGGAGCCAGTGGGAAAAAAAGGGAACCCATCTTCCCTATAAACATGGAGATCTTATAGATGACAGGTCTGTTATGGAGAGAGGAAGCAAACAGGAAAATGAACAGAAAGGGAGTAGAAGAGGGAGTGTGTGGTCCCTATAAATGATAGAATAGGAGCCAAAGATGAAGGGGGTATATAAAAGGGAAGGGGAATTAGTGGGTGACAGAAGAAATAGAAGATGGAGTATGTTAGGGAACTCACTGGGCTTAAACATTATATCAAGTAATATTCCCCCCTCCCCATTTACAGGTCCTTGGGATAGGTCTTTATAGTTTTTCTAGGTCAATGAATAAATGAACAGTCGCTAATTAGTCATCCAGATTCCACTGGAAGACTTCCACTTAATGAGAACTCAGTACTTTTTGAAGCAGCCTGTTCCACCTTGGAACAGCCCTAGTTGTTAATAATATTTTCCTAATACCAAACTGAGATCTGCCTCTCTGCAGTTCTACCCATTACTTACAGTCCTGTCATGTATATTGAGGCTGAGCAGAATGAATCAAATCTGCTTTCCATTCAATCAGTCAATAAATAAACATTTATTAGGCAGCTGACTCACGTCAGATACTCTGCTATGGTTAGGGAAGCAGTGAGATCCACTGGAAAGGGTGTTGGAATCAGAGGACCTGAGCTTAGATCCTCATTCAGTGATCCCTCTGTGACTCTCTGTGGACTTGGGAAAGTCATTTGTAAGATGGAGTTAGCCCAGTTGGCTTCTAGGTTCTCTTTCAGTTCTAAATCTCCAGGGTCCAGCATGATTATCAGCTTTTATCCTATTGCTGTGTCTAAGGCAGGTATTGTTTGTCCTTCTCACAATTATAAGGAGATTCCATTGGGTTAGTAATGGAATACATGAGTGCTGAGGGGACAAAGAACAGGAATGATCCAGGTGGGATGGCATTAATCAGATAGGACTTCTTGAAAGAAGTGAGCAATTTTGAAAGAAGAAAAAATGGAGACAGGATGTTAGTTACCCCATCCATGTTTTTTTGTTTTGTTTTTTGTTTTTTTACTGAGGCAATTGGGGTTAAGTGACTTGCCCAGGGTCACACAACCAGGAAGTGTTAAGTGTCTAAGACTAGATTTGAACTCAGGTCCTCCTGACTTCAGGGCTGGTGCTCTATCCACTGCACTAACTAGCTGTCCCTTTTACAGGTTGTTGTTGTTTTTTGGGTTTTTTTTTTAACCCCATCCATGGTTAATTTTATTCCCTGAAATTCAAGGGACCGTGGAAAACCATGGACAAAGCCTCCCTTGATGAGGGACCTTTAGGGTCTCCCTAGAGCCTGGCCTCGTGTCTGCCTAAGTATCTTCCTGGCTATAATTGTACTTTTGGCTTTGGTCCCTTACTCAAATCCAATTCACTTGCATGTCATGGCATCACCTCCATAAGGTCATGGTCCTCTTCTGACAATGAAGGACAAATAGCAATAGCTTTTCTGGGCCGCATGCCTTGGGATGGTGCAATGGAAACTCCTCTGTCTCTGTTTATATATACTTAACCTGATGTGAAAACCAAACAGGCTAAAGATTTAAGCCTGGGTTGGCTGAAAGAAGAAAGACTTTGCTGCAGGAGAATGAGGGCAAGAAATGAGAAAGGATAGTAGGGAGACAGGACCCAGCAGTGACCATGGCAGAGGTCTGGCACTATACACCCAAAATGGGTTCTCTGAACATGAAATTCCCCTTTATTCAGCCTCTTCAGTTCCCTACACAAGGAAGTCTATAGTGTCGTCTCACTCATCTGACCTGGCTTCTTTCAGGCTTGGGACCCTATCCATTCTCTCTATATACCTTTCCTTCATTCATCTCCCCTAGGCATATTCAGCAACTTTAAGCAGTCCTCATAAATCAGGCCTCCAGTTATTGTATCATTCTTCTCATTCTTCTTTCAGGAGCGAACAATCTGCTGCCTCTGGAGCTTACGCCCGACATAAAACCAGCCTTCTTGCTACCACATTGCCCCAATCGGCAAGGAGCGAGCTTCTACTATGGGATACTTCTGGGGGCACGGTCACCCTCCCTCACTGCCTGCTTCTTTGTCTGACTCAAGCCTCTTGCCAGATAACAACTGCCCTACTTTCTCCTGCTGCAGGTTTCCTTTGGTTCCTGTGACCTCCCAGAGCTCTCTTCTCATTGATTATCTGTGAACCTAATTATATATTTCTCTGCAGAGGGTGGCTTGTCTTTTCCTGGGTTGAAATCTTACTGGATTATTTTTCTCATCTCATTTCTAGTGGAGCCGGCTGGTAGATGGTTGAAACAGAGTCTTTCTTAGGTCCCTGAATATCTTTTTTTTTTCTCTGTCAACCTTTCCCGAGCTAGGGAAAAATCTCCAAAGTAAATGAGAATGTGGGAGCCCTTGCCCTAAATCTGAACTGTTTCCCTCACATAGATACACGCAAAATTCCATTTCTACCTTCACAATCTCTTGTAAGCTTCCATCTCTCCATTCACACATCTGGCTCCTAGGGCAGGCCTGATAACTTCTCACCAACTACACTGATAGCTTTCTAAAGAGACTCCTTACATCTAATCTGTCCCCACTCCAACTCACCTTTCATTCATCTGTCAAAGTAATGTTCCTAAAATGTACACCTAAACATCTGTTTTTCTGCATGTGTGTCTCGCTGTGTCTTTTTCTCTCTGTATCTCTCTCTGTGTGTCTTTGTCTCTGTATATCTCTTCTCTGTCTCTCTCTATCTCCATCTGTCTGTCTTTATCTATGTTGGTTGGTGTCTGTCTGTCTGTCTCTGCATCTTTCTGTTTCTCTGTCTCTCTCTTTGTGTCTCTGTGTCTCTTTGTCTCTGTTTGTCTGTCTGTCTCATGTATATATGTGTGTGTGTATCTATCTCTGTCTCTTACCTTTGTATGTGTGTTTGTCTCTGTGTGTGTCTCTCTCTTTTCTCTCTCTGCATTTGGAGTTTTCTTGGGAAATAGTGAGCACTTAGCAATGCTCATTATTTTCCATATCTTCCATTATCACATTTTATCCTTCTATCAAACTCATAAGAAAGTCGAAGCCATTACTGTTATCCCATTTTAGAGATGAGGAAAGAAAAGACCAGAGAAATTAAATAGCTTACACAGTCACATAAATTGTGAGTCGATATTCACATCTGTGTCTTCTGATCCCAGTCTCATGCTCTTTCCATCATGGCACATTGTCTTCTTTTTTAAAAAAAACAATTTTCAGTAGTTTTTTATTTCTCCAAATACATGTAAAGATAGTTTTCAAATTCATTTTGTAAGACTTTGTGTTCCAATTTTTTCCCCTCTCTTCCTTACTTCTTCCCTCCCCAAAACATCAAGTAATTTGATATAGGTTAAGTATGTACAATTCTTTTAAACATATTTCCAGATTTATCAGTACATTGTCTTCTTGAAGTATATTCAGTTTAAGGACAGCTGGCACTCAATAGATAGAGTCCTGGGTCCTAAGTCAGGAAAAACTAAGCTCAAATAACCTGGCCTCAGATACTCATTAATTGGTGACCTTGGCCAAGTCACTTAACCCAATTTGCCTCAGTTTCCTCATCTATATAATGGGGATAATGATAGCCTCTATCTCTCAGGACTGTTGTAAGGATCAAATCAGATATTTGTATAAAGTGCTTAGCAAGTGCCTGGCATATAGAAGGGACTTAATCCCTTCCCTTTAGAAAGTGCTTTCGTTAGAGATCAGAAAGGTTGGGAGTATACCCATAATTATCCCCATTTTACAGGTGAGAAAATGCGCGCTGAGAAATTGTGACTTGCTTACAGTCACACATAGAAGCAGCATAGCTTAGTGGATAGAGAGCTGATCTCAAAACCAAGAAGACCTGGATCCAAGTCTTAATACATACTAACTATAGCATCCTGGTCAAGTCACTTGAACTCTGCGTGCTCCAGACAGCTAAACTACAAGTTTCAGAAGTTTCAATCTGTATATAGGTAGAGTGTCCTCACTTAGATAAATTTCACTGAAGTCACAGGTCTCCTCTCTATCCCTAATCTTGTATTCTTTGTAAACAGTTAGTCCTAGGTAGTTCCAGGACTTGAATGCAGTCTTCGGGCTCCAAGCCATGCTTTCCACTACCCCATGTTCTCTTGGGCCCTAGACCTAACAGATAATTAACAAACATTTATTAAGAGCCCACTATGTGCCAGCTAAGTGATGCCATAGTGCACAGACTGCTGGGCTTGGAGTCAAATCTGGCCTCAGACACTTACCAGTTATGCGACCCTGTCCAAGTCACTTAACTATTTGCCTCAGTTTCCTCATCTGTATAATGAACTGGAGAAGAAAATGGCAAACCTCTCCAGTATCTCTGCCAAGAAAACCCAAAATGGGGTCACAAAGAGTCAAACATGACTGAAAATGATTGAACGGAGGAGGCACTGTGTTAAATGACACTTTAGGTTCCATGGAACAACAGAGTGCCCTGTGGGGGTTCTAGTTAGCAAGGACTCAGACTTGGTCCCTATTGGGGCAGGACAGAAGTTTTATGCTGCTCAAACAAAAATAAGGACACTATTCTCCAAAGCAGGAGAATTATCTATTCCCTAGAATATATCCAAAACTGAAATCTTGTTCCAAATTATTCCTCTTTTATTATGGGCTGCCAGCCCCTCACCTTTCTGTCAGATGCTTGCATCTCCAAGCCAATCTGAAAAAGTCTTAAGAGATTCCCCGAGCCTAAAGGTCCAATGCAATCTATCTATCTACTTTGCTCACTTCACTCTCTTATTTTATAATTCTGTGCCACAGACCATCAAGTTGGTAGGTCACTATTATACTTTAAACAATTCGGTGGATGATAGCTTTTCCAGTTTTATATTGGCCCTTCCTTAGTCTTGATCTCTTGGAAATGTACTTCATTTCTCTTTGGCTGGGATTTTGCATAGATTTATCTGACAATCATTTCTGGGATGCTTTTGCCTTTTTAAAAAAAAGCAATTCTATATATCTTTGTTTCATGGGTTGTAAAAAAATATGGATAGTTGGAATAGGAGCTAGGCCAGCTGGACAACGAGGGCAAAAGGATGTACAATCTGTGTATTGTGCTGGTACCTAGGGAATGTTAAAAGGCTAGAGGAAAACTTTCAACATAGAGGATAATAACTATGATGATAATAATTTGCTCCAATGCCTTACTACTGCATATTTGACTCATCTTGCCAAGTTAAAATCTGGCCTCACTTACTAATTGTGTGACCCTGTCCAAGTAATTTAACCCTGTTTGCCTCACTTTCTTTGTCTGTAAAATGAACTGAAAAAGAAAATGCCAAAAAGTAGTATCTCTGTCAAGAAAACCTAAGAGGGTCACAGAGATTTGGACACAACTGAAAAATGATTTCAACAATAATAATAATAGCTAGCATTTATGTAGTATTTTTTATGTGTTAATTCATTTTAACTTTAACTCTATAAAGGTAAATACTCTTTCACAGATGGGGAAACTGAGTCACAGAAGTAGAATTTTGTCAGATTTTTTTTTTGACAAAGCAATTGGGGTTGAATGACTAGTCAAAGTCACACAGCTAGGAAGTGTTATATATCTGGGACCACATTTGAACTCAGGTCCTCTTTACTCCAGGGATGGCACTCTCCCAGGGCTGGTAGCTCTATCAAGCTACCTGTAGTTCAGCATACAATCAGAGGCATCATCAACTGCCATGCCCAGTGGGATATAAGACATACTTAGCTTAAAGCTATCTCTTTGGAAGGAGGGAACATAAGCCCTTTGACCATAAAGTGATTTGCTATCATGTAGTACAAATACGACTCCATCTGGTCCTGGACCACACACTCTATCAAAAATAGATACTGATTCCTCCTCCATCTCCCTGTTGTCTTTACTTCAATTTTATTTTTGTTTGCATCTTTACAGAAAATGACACAGAAATCACAGATTCAGAATTACTAGCAGTTGGTACAGTTCCATATCTCAAACACTTCAATATCAAGTTGTTTTCTCACTGTATGTACAATATTTACACATGGGGTGAGAATGGGCTATAATCTAACACAAACAGAGACAAGGACGAGGGGGATGACAAGCGGAAAGGTGGGAGAGAAGAACAGATCAGCTTTTTGATACAAAGTAAAAACAATACTCCATAAAAGACTCTGCAAAGACTCCTTCTCTTAGGACCTTTTCTTTTCAGGGAGTATTGTCGAAAGAGAGGGATGGGGGGAAACAAGAGTTTCTTTTGTAGGAAACTGGGTCCTTCTCATTACATTTTATCTATGGTCTAGGGAGAGTTCAGCTAGAATAGAAGGTGTATGTGTGTATGGATGGATACTAAAGAAGGAAGACAGATTGAGTGAGGTGGTCACAGTGTTGAGGGTACTGGAGTTGGGGTTTGTGTCTTTTGTCTCTGTTAAAGCAGTAAAATCTTAGAAAATTTCCTGGGGGGTACCAAGAAGTTAGGCAGGCTTGAGCCTGTGGATCACATAACTGGTATTTGTCAGAGGCAAAATTTGAACCTGGTTCTTCTTAATTCCAAAGCCAGATTTCTTTTGGGCTCCCCAGTGCCTTATTACTGCATAATTCAAAAGTATATGCGATTGTGGGATAGTTACTACATACATATGGGAGTCAACTTCCAGAAGACACAGCTGAGTTTTCCTGCATACTCTCTTCAGGGATTGCTTCCATTGTCTGGTTGAGATTGACCCCTGGTGTATATTTTGTGGAGATCAACTCCAATAGTCTTGTCTGACTGTGTCTGGCCTTTGGGGGATAATACATACTATCTATCCATAAGGTCTACAGCTTGCCTCTCTCCCATTGGAATGGTATATATAAATGAATAAAAAAAAATACACAAATGTTGCATGAATTGATTGGAAAGCAGACAGAGTCCCCCAAACAGGTGTTCGGCATCTGAGAAGATCAGGGTCTAGATGTGCCCCATCAGAACAGGGAGCTGCAGGCACCTGGGAGAGGTGAGACTAGGAACAATAACTCTCTTCTCAAGCCAGGTGGCAGGGTCTATAGTTGGAGGCTCCAATGAACCAAATCAAAGGTGAATGCTAGTACCTGTGATAAACAGAATCAGGGGAAATGAAGGGGATGTGAAAGGGATGAGTCATATCCTCCCAGCAAACAGCAATGGGCTGTTTGAATGAATGAAGCATTACTAGGAGGTCACAGAAAAGACTGAGTGTCCAGCATGGACGCTGCATGCCTGGAAAGGGATTCTGAGTGGTTAAGAGGGTACAGTGGTTGGGAAACAGGACCACACGTCCATACCAGTGAGAGGTAGGTTTTGAGTAGGAATCAGTATATCAATAATGGGAAAAGTGTAAGGATGAGCTTCACGCCCCTAAATGACTAAGAAATAAATGGACCTCAGATGCTCAATAGCAGATCCTCTTATAGGGTAGGGATGGATACAAAGGAAGGGCAGTCTGAGTGAGGTGCCTACGTGCTAGTGTGTGGAGGGTACTGGAGTAGGAGTTTGGATCTTCCGTCTCTTTTAGACTGTAAACCACAACAGGTCTTCAGAAACAAGTAGGATGGATCTGAAAAGGGGCCGGAAAGCTGCATGGGAATGGGCAATGCTGGAGGAGGCTTTAGAATCAAGTCTACAAAAGAGACAGTGAAGGGATGATTTAGGACAGCAAAGTGTTACTAGAAATAGGGAGGCAAAGAGGTTGAGCAGGGATGGTTTAAGGGTAATGAGAGAGTCTTTTGAGGATAGGAGATAATAGGAGAGAGATAGGTCAATATGGTCCAAAGCCTCTTTCCAAGACTAAGATAGTAGCTGTTCAGTGCCATGTAACAGGGGATACTGAGGGGGTCTATGGAGTGCAGGGTGAGGTTGGGAAGAGTCTCTGGTGGAGCCACATGAGCAGGCCCCTTTGCACTGCCCAGGCTTTGAGACCCCATATCCAGGATACCCCTACCAAGAAAACATCAAGGGCTACGGCTCCCTGGGGAGAAGAGTCCTGCAGAAGCCCCATTAGGGGCTGCCCTCGACTTAACCCATCTTCTCCTCTGGCTGCAGTGGTGGGGGTCTCTCTGTTTGCCTTTCCTCTTCGGGGGTGCTCTCCTCCTCCTCCGCTTCCTCTTGTTTCTCTGATTTCCGAGCCAGGGCTTCCCCCCCAGATATGGTCCCCAGCACTTTGGTGCTGTGTTCCTGAGCTTTGGCTCTGAGGGCAGCAATGCTGTTTTCCCTCAGTTCCTCTTGAGAGATGGTGGCTGCCTGAGGGTCAGGGCCCCGTTCTTCCTTCTCGCTCTTGTCAAGCTTGGGCAAGGCCTGACGTTCCACCTCGGGCTTCCTCCCGGTCTCCGCTGCTGCCTCCAGAGACTTTTTGTGCATCCCTAAAAAGAATTGTTGGTATTCGGGTTTAGAAAAGCGCCTGGGCATGGGAAAGCCATCTTGAACTGAAAACAGCAAAGATAAAAGAGAGGCCAGAATTAAAGGATGAGCAGAAAGCCTTGCTTCTTCACACCGAAGTCACTTAAGGGCTGAGGGCACTGGGGAAAGGGGTGAAGAAATAAAGCTATGGAAGTGGAACCTAGTGCCAGGGAGTGGGAGAGATCAAGGAGGAAGCTTCAGGGCACTTGGGGGAGAAGATAGGCGGGGGCTATTGGCCTATTTATTCAGACTATCAGTCAGTCAGTCAGTCAGTCGATGAGCAATTTATTAAACTCTTTCTGTATACTAGGAATGGAGATTTTTTAAAAAAAGCTGAGTGTACAAAAATATAGTCTTTGTCATCAAGATACTTTTGTTAGAAATTCACCCAGAAAGTAGGGAAAAAAATGATTTGTGGAGGGGAGAGAGGAAAGGAAGGCCAAATAATCTTTAGAGCAGCATTTCTCAAAGTAGGTTCTGTAAGCTTTAAAAAGTATATAAACTTTTTCTTTTAGAAATTGATAACTGCATTTAATTTTCCTTTGTAATTAAATCTATATAATTTATTTATGCATTTGAAAATATAATTCTGAAAAGGGGTCCCCAAATTTTTTTTTTCTAGGTTTTCATTAAATTTCCTTGACAGTCTATGGTCACATAGACAAAGGGGTCCCTGACACACAAGGAGTGTGGTTAAACTCCTGATTTAGAGGGTGTCTGGAGAGTCAGCAGGCAGATCAAAGGGACTTATGATTCACTTAAGGCCTGGAAATCTAGACTGTCTCATTCATGAACACTAAAGCTTGGGGTAGAGAGAAGAGATGAAAAAATTCTAGAGCAGTGTTAAAAACTACCCCCATACTCATTGAAGAGGGAGAAGAACTCCTTGTAGGAGCCATTGAGACATATAAGTTATTAGATATGAAGACATAGCTCCTTAGTAGAAAAGGATGAATTTAGATAATATTAACTGTAACAGACTCTTAAAGATACTTGTTATCTAAATTCCAACATCTAGGCAGCAATATACATTTTCTGAGCTCTGAGCAAAGATGCTTTTTCTAACGGCATGGGGAGGATGGGACAGCAAGTCCCTAATAGGGTCTCCAGGAGAAGATTCTGATTAGGTATAGAAATACTTCATTTTCAGAATTTCAGGTCTCTTTCAGTCATTCCTTTTTCCTCCTCATTACTTCGTCCTATCTGGTTGAAAGTCAGCTATCTTCCCAATGCTTTTCTCTTTTCAGAATTAGTGCAGGACCTACAAGGAAGGTCCAGAGCTCTGTCTCTCTAGCCCAAGGACAACTGCTTCCATAAAGGACTCTAAGGATGATAGTATCTTACCGAGTAGCCATGGGGCACAGGACTCCATGATGCCATCCTTGGCAGATTTGAGGATGGACTCTGGCAATGGAATAGAGTGGCGAACCATAGCTCCATACAAGCCATATTCTGCCATAACACTGCTTCGGCCCCAACACTTCTCCCGCTTCCTCCATTTGGCTCTGCGGTTTTGGAACCAGACCTATAGAGGAATAAAGCAGAGTAGTGTAGTACAGTAAACAGAATGCTGGATAGTCACAGTGCTACTTAGATACTTATTAGTTATGTAGCCATGAGCAACTCATTTAACTCTTTTACTTCACTTTCCTTGAGAGAGACAGAGACAGAGACAAAGACAGAGACAGAGAGACAGAGACAGAGATTTGGACCAGATGACCTCTGAGACTGCTTTTAGTTATAAATTTACAATCTAAATCATATATTAAAAGGTAAGGTTCAAAGTCTCCTGTAAACACTACTCATGCGTTAAAACAACCAAAAAAACCATGCTTAGGTTCCAATATCATGGAATTCAGTGTTTCTCCAGATGGTGGTGATATGATGATCCAGACAGGACACTCATTAAACTCCTATGTTGTCCACAACTTGTTTCTCAATAGGATCTAAATACAGACCTCTACAATAAAGAAATAATTTAAAAAAGTATTTGGAATAAAAAAACATGGTTTTGAATTCTTTCTTACCAACTTACTAATGCTGTGAAATTGGACTTTATTTTCTTTGTGCCTCAGTCATCCATCTGCAAAATAGGGAATCATAATAACTACTACCCACCTCACTGGGCAGTGAGGATGTTGATGTGGGACACAATGCACTCAAAGCTGCATGTAAATGTCAGCTATGATGATCACTGCAGGCTATCCCTTCCTCCCCCCAATCTCTGAATCATAGATACAGTTGATCTTGCTGAGTAGGGAAATCATAGGATTACAGAAAGGTTAAGTGATCCAGATCATAAGCATGAGAGAGAATTGGATCTCTCCTCCTCTATTTCTGGATCGGTACACTTTCCACTGAAGTCTAAAAAGGAAGAGAGGGAAAGTAGAGAACTAGGAGGAGAAGAACACAGTGCATGTTAGGAGGGGAATTTAGATCGTGGGGCCACCTAAGAAAGTAACCATCATCATCAAGAGAGAAAAGGGACCCTGGCTTTTCCTAAATCTGTAGGGCAGCTAGGTGTTCAAGTAAGTAGACCCATAGACCTGGAATCAAGATCATAATCCTTCAGATACTTACTAGCTGTGTGACCTTCTGTCTGCCTACGTTCCCTTTTTTGTAAAATGGAAATAACAATCGCACCTACTTCCCAGAATTGTGAAGATAAAATGTGATCATATTTGTAAGATGCTTTGCAAGCCTTACTTTAGCTCAATATAAATACTAGTTATTATTATCATTATCCTTGATAACTGAGAGAGAGATCCCTTCATCCTAGTTTTACCTAGCCTCTCAGTCTCATCTCCCCAAAGTGATCTCACTCTAGACTTTACATAAGAGTAAGGGATAGATATGGTTTTAGAGTCGGCATTTTTTCAGGAGCCCCCAGGAAATCCCAGCGTAAGGAGAGATGAGTGATTGTTGGGTCCTACGGGAACTGTAAAGCAGCATTTGGGAGAAAAGAAAGAATCCTGTCTCTGCAGTCATGCTGAGAAGATTGAGGCTTGGGGAAGGGGCTCGCCGCAGAGAAGGGGGAAGGCACCCGTTTCATCTTCTGAACGCAGGCAAAAAAAGACCTTCGTCTCTTCAAGAAACTGGAGGCTGCATCTCTCCGCCCGGCTGGTACCGGTGCCCCGGGGGCAACGAGTACTAGAGAAAAAGGGAAAGGAGGGAGATTGGGATGGGGATGGAGATGGGGATGGGGCTTGGGAGTAGGGACAGGAGGGGGGGTAGAGATCGGCTGGGGAAAATCTATTAGTTTTCTCTCTCTGATTTCCATTCTTCTCCTGTCGCCTCTCTCTTTCTCTCCCGCCCTCCATCCATCCTCCCCTCCCTCCTCTCCCCCTCCCGTTCCACCGCCCCCGCCCCCTCCCCCCACCAGCCTTTTCCTTGCCCGTGGAGGTATCAGCTTTTGATGAAAAATTGCTCGAGCTCTATTCAGGAGGCGGCAAAAGAAGAGTCACCCCCAGGGGCAGCCCTGGGCTGATTGAAAAATAAGTTAATTTCAGTTTGAATCGATGGGCCTCAGGCACTGAAATATCACGGGAAATTAAAGCGGTGGCTCTCCCGGGAGCCTCACCATTGACCCGCACTAATTAATGCCGGGGAGTTAGCGCACGCTTCTTCGGGAGCCGAGCTTCCCCCTTCCCGGGGGACCCCCAAACACTTCTCATTTAACTAATTAGACAGCGAAAATTGGGTGTTAATTTGTTTAGGACTTTTTTTTTCTCTCCCCCCCCCCCACACCGGTAGCGCCCCCCGCCCCCTCGTCCCTTCCCGGGAAGGTGCGGGCAGGGCTAGAGATGAATGCATGGGGTTCGCTGGCAGATGGATGCCCGGGTCACTCTGCAATCTTCTCCTAGTTGATTGCTTGATTAGGTCGTTAGCACATTAAAAAAAAATTGCTTGCCGTCTGGTGCTGGCGTGATGAGTGGGACGCGGCGGCAGCGCCTGGGTAATTTATCTTTTTATACGGCAAAGAATTTGATTTCCATCTGCAGATATATGGAGGCGCCTTTGACACCTGTTTAACACCGCGGGAGCTGACAGTTTAACTCTTTACTGTCTCCCTGGCGGGGGTGGAGGCTGGGGGGAAGGGGGTGAGGTAGAAGGAGGAAGAAAAGCAGCTGTCGCACCCACCCACCAGACCCAAGCACTGGGGCACGTGTGCGTGCAGAAGCTGGCTTTCCTCCCCCCTTCCCCTCCACGAACCCCTCTTGGGGACACGGAGCCTACATAGAGTTAGCCGGCAGAGGGCTCGGCCCCACTGAGCACCAGGGGGAGATGAGTGGGTCGTGGATGCTTGTGGTGCAATCATCACGGACACTCCATTTCCTGCCAACGCCAGCAGGTGGAGGAGTAAGACCACTGACGACTCCCAGAATCGGGCTCCCCAGCCGGAGGGATGAATGGAAGGATGCTTTTGGCTTTCCCCAGGCAGTCTGATGGTGCTGGGAGTGGCGGAGGAAAGACCCTCTCTCCCGGTCCCTGACTCTTCATCCCCCACACAGACTCCGGCACAATGCAAAGAGAATGAACGCGTACTGAGGTGCCTCTGGCGAGACTTGACAAGAATCAGTCTTGTTTCTTTGAACGACCAGCTAAGATTTGCCTGAGACTGTCTCCAGATAGACCGTAGGTTAAAAAAAAAAAAAAAAAAAAGGAATGGAAAGAACTTTGGCCACGACCTGTATTTGCACTCCAGCAGGTGACTGCACCCCCACTGGGTGCAGTCTCCTCTCCTCTCCTCTCAAGAGAGGGGATCCCTTATTCAGTCGGCCATTTCTGGATACGGTCCTCCTCCAGGTCCAGTTATTTAACTGGAAAGAAGTTAAGAGACCATCCAATCCAAATTCATCATTTTACAGTTGAAGAAACTGAGGCCCAATGAAGTAAAGTGATTTGATCACCCAGGTAGCAAATATCAGAGGTGGGATATGAACTCCTGCTCCTTGCACTTTAAATCCAGGACTTATTCCAGTACACCTAGCTGTTACATAAATTTACTTCTGAGTAAATTAAACTTCTAAGTGGCTCTCCCAGTTCTGCTCTTATTTAGCTCTTTCTTGCTCTGTGGGGCAGGCTAGGAAAGGGCTAAGTACAAAGATATTAAATTGTTGCCAAAGGTATCTGCCTCATTTCCTCCTCTTCAGCTTCTTGGTAGACCTGACATCTCTATTTCCCAGCCTCCTCACTTTCTGCCCTATATTTCCACATGAAGGTTCCACAACAGAATATTCAGTATTACGAAAGAGGAAGTTATCATTTGAAACCCAGCACAGCTTCCCACCCATCATCTCTGACAGTCTCTTGAAAAGCACCAGGATGGGAAAGAATTAGATGTACATTATAAAAATCCAAATATTCTATCCATCTAGACCTGAGAACTCTCAGGCCTGCCTCTTTCTGGCTTCAATAAGCCATTGTTTTGTGATCTCCTTGGGAGCCCATAAATAGATTTCAGGGTGTCTGGGAATTCGGAGGCAAATATATATCTTTATCTTCATTGGCTTCAAACTGAATAGCATTTCCTTCTATTATTTTAAAACATTATTCTGAGAAGGGATATACAGACCAAAGGGATCTTAATAAAGTATGATATTAGAAGAAGGCCAGGTCATTTTTGCGTGTCTAAATAGAAATACTTTTCATGCTCCCTCTTATCATCTTTCTTTGACTCTCTCTTTCCATTTTTATGTATCCTGTCCATAGCTTAAAACATCCAATACCCTTACCTTATCCATTCTGCCCTCTGTCCCCATAAAAATTAATGTATGTTAAGATGGGGGCAGTGGATGGAAAGAGCATTGAACTGGGAGACAGAAGGTCTGAATTATGTATAATTCTTTTCTTTTTTTTAGATTTCTGAAGCCAAATTTATTTTTTTTATTATAATAACTTTTTATTGACAGATTATATATAATTCTGACACCCTCTGTGTGATTGTGGGCAAATCATTCCATTTTTCTGAGTCTCAATATTCTTACATGTAAAGCAGTAATAATAGTTGCACTTGGAAGTAGCTTAGTTTGGAGTGAGGAAAATCTGGGTTCAAATCTTATTTTGGTCTCACACATCCTAGCTGTGTGAACAAGGGTAAATTACTTAACATCTCTGAGCCTCAAGCAATTCTCTAAGACTATAAGTGATAGACTAGTTGTGATCTGCTTCGGTGGAAGGAGTTCCTGCATCAGAAAATCACAGGTCTCTGACATATTGACCTAACACTTAAACTGCTTACCTCATTTGGGCTAGAGGGAAGAAAGCACTTGTAAAAAATAAAATGTTATATAAATGAACACTATTAAAGAATGACTTAGTATATGAAAACTCTATAGGGAGCCCCCACTACTGGGTTCCTTAAATTATAGCACATAAGCAGCAACACAGGAGACATTATGGTAGAGAGGAAAGAGTGCTTGGTCTAGACTCAGCTAGACTTGAGTTCATAGATCAGCTCTGAACTGTCTTTGGATAAGCCTTTTCAGACTTTAGCTTCTGTAAAAATAAGGAGGCTGGGCTAGATGACTTTGGATGCTCTTTCTAGCTCAAAATCAATATGTATTGTGGGCCCTATGATGAATATTTCTTATTCACTACATCAGCAAGTTAAAAAAAATGGATTCCTTTTTATGAACCTAGTGTTAGCTAAAAGCACATTTCCATCATAGTAGTTAGGGAATATGGGTTATCTCTATTTCACAAACTGCACAGTGAAGCTGGACACGCATCTCTCTGAAGCCTCTTTTTATGTTGACTAATTACTCTCAGCTCTCAGGACAGACTCATCACCTGACAAGATGGGAGTTCAGAATAACATGTATATAGCCATATATGTATGCACATGTATTATATATAGAAAGTAACATACAGAGTATATGACATCACATATAATAATGCATGTGATATTTGACATATGATTATGTTATATATGGCATTGTATTTGTATTGTATATAATGTCATATTATATTGGATATAATGATATTACATACAAAGATATATAATATATACATATAGACATATGTTCTATATAATAATGCATAATATATATCTATATATTAGATACAATTATACATAATATATTTATATATAATAATATATAATAACAATATATGACTATATACATACATGTTATTTTCTTCCCCTCCTAAACTCCATAATCCTCTCCCAGCTTGTTGATATATAATAATATATTGGCATTAATTAATTAATAATTTTATATATTAAAAAGTTTGCAAAACTCTGAGAGGTAGATGCAATTATCATTCCCATTTTGTTATTGTAGTTAAATTTCAGTTATGCCTGACTTTCTGTGACTCCACCTGAAATTTTCTTGGCAGAAAATTTAGCTTATTTTTACATATGAAGAAATGTTACAAATGCACATATGAATAAAATGAGATAAATAGAGGTGATATGACCTGTCTAGGCTCTAGTATTCTATCCATAGTGCCATTCGGGATAGAATAATGAGAGAACACTTTTCTTAGGGGCCCACCCATCTACTTGTTCTATTCCCCAGACTATTTGGTGAAGTGATTCGGTTACAACTGACTGAGGTAGATTTGTGGACAGTTCTTCCTCCAGTCCCTTTCCTTCTCCCATCATCTCTCCTCAATTTTCCAGTCTAGTTTGTATATTTTACAGGTAGGCAGCAGATGTCCCATCCATGAATATCAGTGGCATTCCAGCTTGCTCTGGGGACAAAGATGGCAAGAGAAAACAACTATCCAAATGGATGTTCAATAGCTGCTCTGAAACTCAGAGGAGTTGCTATCTGTCCTAGGTAAAATTGGGTCTTCTGTCTGGATCAATGATATTTATATAATAGGGGTAAAGACTCCGGATTTCCTCAGGGCCTAAAAATTCTGGCTTTAAAACATTTCCCGTACACATTACCCAGGCTTTTTCTAGAGTCAAGTTATCCTCTTGGGCCTCATAACTTTAGATAGAACAAGACCAGGCCTTCAGGGCAAGATTCTCTTTTGCCCAGAGGTGATTTCCAGAGTTGCTCAGTGCCAGCTGAAACTCCCAATCTGGGAGCCATCCAGAGCCCTGCAAACCCCTGGAGAAGACAATCTGTGCCATATCTATCTTGTATCCCCAGTGCCCAGCATAGTGCCCTGCAAAGAATAAGTAAGTACTTAATCAATGCTTGCTCAACTGAATGGATTTGGCTGCCGGATGCCAAGCTAAGCAGATGTTTAGATCCAGGGAAGAAACCTAGGTGGCCCAAATGATGTCCTTTTGGCCAACCAGAGAGGGTCTGAAAGCAGAGACCTTGGGGGGAGTTGCCAAGGGAGCAGAGTTTATTCTGAATACTTTGTAAGTTTTTTTTTTCCATCAGATTCGTTTTTGTTTTTTTTTAAAGTAAGGTGACTCCTATAAATGTTATTTGAGTGTGTGTATACACTCTTATACAAAGAGGTGAGAATTAATGAAGACATTTTCCTACCTCTTCTTCCTTTTTCAACCTCTGCTCTATTCCTCTGGACTAGGATAAGGGCAACACAGTACATACACGTTGGAGCAATTGTCAATTATAATAAGGAGGATCACTTAATGTACTGACCAAAGGCACTGTCAGGTGATTGCACCTTTCTCATCCAAGATGCTTCCTGTGGCTTATCTCCTCAAGGGACCCTGGATGAGTACATCTTATTCTGGTATAGGATTTGAAAAATTCTAATATCTAACAGCATTTTTATTAATTAGGAGTCTAAGTATAAATATATCCATGTGTCACATGCCTAACACATACCTGCAAGACCTTGTGCACACCTAGTATTGAGAATTTTTCTTCCACGCTCCCAGAAGCAGAGAATATATACAATTTAAATTTAGTTTTTAAAAGTTTTTAAGGCAATTGGGGTTAAATGACTTGCCCAAGGTCACACAGTAGGTAAGTATCTGAGGCAGGTGACTCTACAGCCAGTGCTCAATCCAGTTTGCCACCTAACTGTACCTACTAAATTTAATTTAAAACAAAAAACCAAAATAATCTACTTTTCTAAACTCTCTTCCTTGAACCTTCTTATCTTTCTTAACTTTCCAGCTGATTTCATGGTACTTCCATTTCTTGCACTCTAAAATATAACCAAATTCAACTTTCTCTTCTCTAATTTTATTTCATTCTTTTTCACTTTTACACAAACTATGCCCTCTGCCTGAAATGGGTTGATTCTCTCTCATTTCTTCCTGGTAATGTCTTTCTCCTATTGTTCAGTTGCTTAGTTTCCATTTCTCTCATGAAGTCTCCCTTCCTTCCTGGGATTCACTATCATTACTAGGTTATAGAACTCAGAGAGTCACAGACACAGAGAGAGAGACAGAGACAGGTGTCTCAGGTGTCTGTATTCCTCATTCCATAGTGGAGAGGACCCTGCTCACTAGACACATTTTTTTAAGTGTAAAGGCACTAATCACATCCATGACCTCAGTCTACATTCTATAACTCTTGAAGAATATGTTGGATGAGTTCATACCCAGGCCACATTTAGGTCAAGAGCCAAGGATAACTAAGGTTAATCCTGCCTAGTAAGGGAGAGGCATGAGACTCCAAAAGAAAAATTCATGTGCCATCTAAGGTTTAGACCAAAGGACAAAACAGAATGGATTGAAAGCCCAGCTAACAGAGGGTTAAGAAGACTTTCTAGTTGAAAGAAGCAAGGAAAAGAGGAAGGAAGGAAAGAAAGGAGGAAGGGAGAGAAGAAGGAAGGAAAGCAGCAAGGGAGAGAAGGAAGGAAGGAAAGGAGGGAGGGAGGCAGGAAGGCAGGCAGGGAAGAAGGCAGGAAGGCAGGAAGGCAGGAAGGAAGGAAAGAAGGAAAGAAGGAAGGAAGGAAGGAAAGAAGGAAGGGAGAGAAGAAGGAAGGAAGGAAGTTTTACAACTGTTTCATTTGAATCTCCCAATAACCCTGGGAGGCAAATGCTGTTATTATCCTCATTTTACAGTTGAGGAAACTAAGGCAGAAAAGTTCAATGATTTGATAAGAGACAAGCAAATAATAAATGTCTGAGTCTGGATTTGAATTCAGGACTGCCTGCCTCCAGAGTCAGTACTCTATCCACTGAATCACCTTGCTGTCAGGCAACTGGACCATTTCTACTTAGCATGATATAATGTCAAGTATCCTCTATACTTGAAATCAGGATTCTCCAAATCCCAGCTGTGACACTGTCTAGATCTGGAATTTTAAGCAAGACATTCAGCCTCTAAACCTTAATTTTCCCATCTATGAACTGGGGATCATCTTCCTTGTGCCAACTACTTCACAGGATTGTCATAAAAAATTCTCGCAAGTATTAAGGAGTAATGCCAGTGTAAGATATTGTTGTTCAAATGGGGTTTATATTCCATGATTTCAGGTAAGAAGTCTCATTTCTGTCTTCAAATACCAATTCCTGTCACAGAAGTATATTCTCAGACACAGAAGAAGACACATGTCTTTTAATATACATATTAGAAATATATATATATATATATATATATATATATATATTTCCAACAGAAGACATGATAGGAAGATTCAACAGTAGGTTTCACTTTTCTTCAATCTCTCTTTTTCTGCCTCTGCCTCTGTCTGTCAGTCTCTGGCTCTCTGTCTCTCTGCCTCTGTGTCTATGTCTACCTCTCTCTCTCTCTCTCTCTTCCTGAATCTCACTTTTCTCCATCTCTCTCGTCTGTTTCTCTCTCTCTCTCTCTCTCTCTCTCTCTCTCTCTGTCTCTCTATCTGCCTCTGTTTCTCACTTTTTTGTCTTTGTCTGTCTCTGTCTCTCTCTCGTTTCCTCTTTCTCACTTGGTTTCTCTTTCTTTTTGCCTCTCCCTCCCTCCTTCTTTTTCTCTCTCCTTCCCCCTCTCTCTCCTCCTTCTCTCTTTCTGTCTTGTTTCTCTCTCTCTCTCTGTATCTGTCTCTCTCTTTCTTTCTCTCTCTCTCTCTCTCTCTCTCTCTCTCTCTCTCTCTCTCTCTCTTCTGTTTCTCTCTTCATTATCCTTGTTTCCCCCCCCCCTCTTCTTTCATTCCTCTTGGTCTATATCTATATTTCTTTCTCTCTCCCCCTCTATCTATTTTATTTTTCTTTCCTTCATTGGAAAACCAAGCACCTCCTACTGTGGATACCTGACACGACCACTACTGGCATACATTTATGGCCTGGCCCAGGCTTGGAAATGCCAGGCAGTAACAGCCTGATATCAGTCACCATGGGCTATGCTTTGTTTCTTTTAAGGTCCCATCTTGGGGACGACTACCCACTGGTAATGGGTCTCATTGATTTTGTCAAAAGCCACTAATCACAGATGCCTTTACCTGAAACTGGCTTCCCTTTAGAGACACTGACCACCTCCTGCTTTTTTCCAGCCTCTCCCCCACAGCCAGACTGTCCTCAGGAAGACAAGGCATTGGCAGCCATTTTGCCTCTGCATTAGTGAGACTCCCTCCTCCACTTTCCTCTCCTCGAGCTGGAAGCTGATTAATTTTAGCCTCATTGTTGGTATGATTTAGTGCCCTGACACACCAAGCCCCACTCAGCACTTCCAATACCATATTTCAGCCAAGCCGTTTTCAGACCTGGACCCTTTAGAAATGTGGACTCCAGTGGCCACCAGGTGGTAGTTGAGCACGTGAAGTTTCTCATCATTACACTCATGTCCAGGTGAGTCAGGGATGGATGGACAGGGCCTCTGAGTTCATTTAGTCCGTCTTGAACTCAGCTTAAGCCTCTTTTTTTCATGTAATTCTTTCCAACAGACACACATGTTGTATCCCCTCCAGAAAACAAAAGTCCTCAAGGACTATTATCGATGTTGTCTTTGGATCTTCAAATAGCACAGAGGCTGGCTCAGTAGTCTCTCAGTATATGGTTGCCATATTTGGTGGATAGAGGGCTGGCCTTAACCCCAGGAAGACAAAGAATAAATGTTCAAGTTTGGTCTGTGACAGATGATGACTGTATAACTTAATATCCAGTATCAAAGGCAACTCTGACTATAAACTACAGATGAGCGTCTCTCTGTCTGTCTGTCTGTCAGTCTCTTTGTCTCTGTGTCTCTGTCTGTGTCTCTGTCTGTCTGTCTGTCTCTCTCTGTGTTTGTCTGTCTGTCTCTCTCTCTGTCTGTCTGTCTCTCTGTCTCTCTCTCTCTCTCTGTGTCTGTCTGTCTCTGTGTCTCTGTCTCTCTCTCTCTGTGTCTGTCTGTCTCTGTCTTTCTCTGTGTCTCTGTCTCTCTCTGTGTCTCTGTCTCTCTCTCTGTCTGTCTCTCTGTCTGTCTCTCTCTGTGTGTCTGTCTGTCTCTTTCTCTGTCTGTCTCTCTATCTTTGTCTCTCTGTCTGTCTCTCTCTCTGTGTGTTTTTTTTAAATCTTATTTTTTTCCCATAAAGTCTAGGAACATTTAAAAGGCAAATCTATTCGTACAATCAAAGGAACTAAATTCAAAAGTACTAGGAAAATCAAGAACCCAAAGAAGACAACTATATAAACTATATAAAATGTAATATAGTATTATTATCACCTCTTCACTCTTCAATACATTAAAGATTATTATGACTGTCACAATGGAAATTCAGTTCCCATCCCCTCAACCTTATATTAGGCAGGATCTCTCAACAACACAGATCCTGGGCTTTTTTTAGGAGATAAAAGAAGTTGGAAATATGACTGTGATTGACATGGGGCCCCAGGATTTCTGATATCTTGAATAAGATTTTGTTTTCAGCCTTCCTACCCCATCCCCAAACCTAGAGATATGGAGAACTGTGATGGGCGTCTTTCCTCTGGCAAAGACAAAATAACTTAATATGAAGGCACAAATGAGTCAGTCTTACAGGAATACAGTTGGTCCCCACATTATGTTTAACACTTGTAGCCACATCCCAGGGAGAGAGAGACCTGTAGCAAAGGCTTTCTAGCCACCAAGAGGCTCAGATCCAAGCTGGCCAGCTATGGTTTCAGCCAGTCCACTCCTCTCTCCTTCTGAGGCTGATTCTGAAAGCGGGCTCTACCACCATCACAATCAGGGAGTGCTCTGATTACCCTCTATTCAGGGTTATTATTAGTCTTAACAGTGACAGCTCTTTCTACGAGGTATATAAAAAGGAGATGAGGCAAGATGACAACCATAAAAGGTGGGACATGGGCTGCATAGTTAATCACAACATTTTCTTCTGTTAAAGGTCAGAGACTTTTAGAACTGGCTGGCATCTTACAGATAATATAATCCAACCCCTCATTTTATGAATGAGAACCCTATGTTAAATGACTTGTCCAGTTCTTACAGCTAAATAGTGGCAGGGCTAGGATTCAAGGCTAAGTCTCCCAATACATAATCCAGTGATATCACAGGGCTTCCTTTCCCTGAAGGTGGGAATCTCCAATAGTGGCTCCCCTCTCACCCCTAAAATTCCCCCCCATTTTACATACACAGACACACACACATTTCTAAATATGGGTAAGTTCAGAAACACTTCCCTTTCATTCTGGGCAATTCTACCATCCCCCTGCCCTCATTCAAATAGATAGATATTCATTATTAATCAGAGAAATGCAAATTAAGACAACTCTAAGATACCACTACACACCTGTCAGATTGGCTAAGATGACAGGAAAAAATAATGATGATTGTTGGAGGGGATGCGGGAAAACTGGGACATTGATGCATTGTTGGTGGAGTTGTGAACGAATCCAACCATTTTGGAGAGTAGTTTGGAACTATGCTCAAAAAGTTATCAAACTGTGCATACCCTTTGATCCAGCAGTGTTACTACTGGGATTATATCCCAAAGAGATTATAAAGAAGGGAAAGGGACCTGTATGTGCAAGAATGTTTGTGGCAGCCCTTTTTGTAGTGGCTAAAAACTAGAAACTGAATGGATGTCCATCAGTTGGAGAATGGCTGAATAAATTGTGGTATATGAATATTATGGAATATTACTGTTCTGTAAGAAATGACCAACAGGATGATTTCAGAAAGGCCTGGAGAGACTTACACGAACTGATGCTGAGTGAAATGAGCAGGACCAGGACATCATTATATACTTCAACAACAATACTATATGATGACCAGTTCTGATGGATCAGGCCATCCTCAGCAACGAGATCAACCAAATCATTTCCAATGAAGCAGTAATGAACTGAACTAGCTATGCCCAGAAAAAGAACTCTGGGAGATGACTAAAAACCATTACATTGAATTCCCAATCCCTATATTTATGCACACCTGCATTTTTGATTTCCTTCACAAGCTAATTGTACAATATTTCAGAGTCTGATTCTTTTTGTACAGCAAAATAACGTTTTGGTCATGTATACTTATTGTGTATCTAATTTATATTTTAATATATTTAAAATCTACTGGTCATCCTGCCATCTAGGGGAGGGGGTGGGGGGTAAGAGGTGAAAAATTGGAACAAGAGGTTTGGCAATTGTTAATGCTGTAAAGTTACCCATGCATATATCCTGTAAATAAAAGGCTATTAAATAAATAAATAAAAAAACAAATAGATAGACATTAACTAAGAAAAGATTTGGTTTTTCTTTAAACAACCCCTTTCTAGTTAAAACTAGGCTTCCTGGATAAGGTCTGACATAAAAATATCCTTATCTTTCAATCATAGTAGAACTTTTGTGCAACACTTTTGTAGAAATAGGACTTAGCTAAGGTTCAGATAACTTAATGGTTAGTATTTACATAACACTTTACATATGCCATCTCATTTGACCCTCACAATACCCCTGCGAAGGAGGTACTATTATTATAATACCCATTTTACAGGTGAGGAAACTGAAGCTGGAAGAAGTTAAATGTCTTGTCCAAGAACATTTAGATAGTAAATGTTTGAGACAGGATTTAACTCCTATCCCTCAATCCACCATGACACTTATAAGGGAACAAGTAGTAAGACCTTGTCTTTCATGTAAGAGACATGGAATAATAGTGGGAAACACAGGAGTCAGGGGATGTAAATTCAAATCTCAGTTCTGCCACTTAATACCTGTGAGAGTGGGTCACCTCCTTTGGACTTCCATTTCTCCAATTTTAAGATGAGGGGAACTTGAAACTTCCCTTCCAAATCTGTGTGGATAAATCCTGTTCTGTCCTTTAGATTAGGGGTGGGTAACATCCAGCTTGCCCACAATACCTCTAAAGTCATTTGCTATAAGCTAAAGCTGGGTACAATAACCATCTATTGCTTGAATTCTATAAGTTGATAATTTTATATGATGCACAATTGATTTTATAAATATCCAAATGACCACTGGTAGTAAAAAGGTTCCTCATCCCTACTTCGGACTGATACAACATTAGCCCTTTACCCCAGCTTCTCCCCATCTATTTCCTCTTCACCCAGACTGAACCATTAGATGGTGAAGACACAGTGATCACACCTCCCAGGCTCCCAAGAGCCTCTGCTAGGAGGTTCTAGAATCCTTTGCGGGAGTATTGCTCCTTCAAGATCTCCCTGCTCTGATCTAGTTAGTGGCAAAGGGCCCTTCCCATGCTATACAATTTAGTTCTCTGGCGTGGTACAATTTCACTGCTCTTTAGAGTATTATCATTCACTCATGTCCAATTTTTATGCCCCCATTTGGGAGTATCTTGGTAAAGATATTGGAGTGATTTGACATTTCTCTCTCCTGTTAATTTTACAGATTAGGAAACTGAGGCCAATCCAATTAAGTGATATGCCCAGGGTCACACAGCCAATAAGTGTCTGAGGATAGATTTGAACTCAGGACTTCTGGAGCTGGTGTTCTACCCACTGTATCACCTAGCATTCCACCCTTTAGAGCATCAATAAGTAACTGGAGTAGTCTAGTCTCAGCTTCTCCATGCAAGTGGTGCACAATGGCTGATGCTAGGCTTGATAATTATTTATTAGGCTAGCACAGCCTTAACCCATTTTATCCAGGGCTACTGCTAACATTGCTTCCCTACTCATCCCTCCACTCTAATTATGGGTTACCATTGATCTCTGATTAGAGAAGTTGTTCAAGGACTCTGGAATTTCATGGAGATTACTCTGCCAGGGTCCTTAAATCTTGAGGACCTTCCCATTGCAGTGAGTGTGACTCTTAAAACACGATAATCATCTGTGATTCCCTTTAACAAATGGTTTCCCCTCACTCTGCTAATGGACTGAATTAAATGCTAGGAAATATACTCTGTCATAGAAAGCAGGACAGCAAATTCCATTCCCTCCTTTTCTTCATCTCAATCCCTCTGGCATCTCTCACATTCTAACTGATCTTTGGTCTCAGCTCCTATCTAACCCTCATTTCAAATCCCACTCTTCCCGTTAAGGAAAAAAATCCCTTTCTCATATTCCCCTCCTATGCTCATAACTGTCTGCAAAAACCTTCAAAGCTCTTTGAAACTTTGTATTAATCTTAATAATGTTGGGTTGGGTGCCATATGATCCTTCCTCTTTTAAAAGTTAAAAAAAAGCAAATAAGTTCCTGAAGCCCATTATCCTGACTCCTGGTCCCAGAAGTCACTCAACTCAAGAGCTAGATCTTCCAATGGTTAGCTATCTCAGAGAAGTGTGGTGTGGGACTGAGACTCCTTTTCTCCCCTGTGTAAAAATAACTGCCAGACTTGCCTTAACTTCTCCAGAGTATCCCAGAAAAATAGAGGATGAAATATGAACTGAAGCACCTCACAGTGAGCTAAAGTTACTGTGTTATATAATCACTTCTATTGTAAGAGTTAAGGAAAAATCTTGGCTCCAGCTCAAAAAAAACCCCCCAAAACTAAATGGGTCTGAAGATTTGGCTGTGACAGATATGACTAAACAGCAATGAAGGCCCTAAACTCGTTCCCTACCATCCTTGAAATCCTCCTACTCAAGGGCTGGCAAGCCCTTATCTAATTGTATGTAATAATTATAGCATTCAGAAAATACTAAGGTTTGTAGAATACATTACAAGTGCAATGTGGTTTGATCCTTACAACTCAATTCTTACAGGAAACTGAGGCAGAGAAGTTAGGACACCTGATCAGGGTCACACAGCTAATAAGTATCTGAGGGTGAATTTGAATTTAAGTCTCTCTGAATCCCATCTAGTACTTTATCCACTGTACCATGTGGTTGCATTTTTAGTATGGCTTTTAATCCTAGCTAAGGAGAGGCCCATTTTTACTTTCAGGAGAATTCATCCAACTCAAGCATGATCCCAACAATCCCAAACATAATTAATTTCAGGCACTGTCCCTGATACCAGTGCAACCGCCCATCACTCTCAAGTGCTGTACAAGGAGGGAGTCTATGTGTGTTTGGTGAGAGGTGGAAATGCTGAGGGAAGCAGTCCTCAAGCCCTTATGAGTGTGGATCTATGCCTTAATGCCATTAATGCCTTGATCACAAAATAGGGTAACCAAGCTTCATAGTGTAGAATCCCTGCCACCCATCAATCCCCCTCCCCATCATTGTGATCATGGTGCCCATAGGGCAACAGGACATTCTGCTTCCATACTCAATGAATTCAGTATCTGGCTCACAGTCTTTTTCTCTTCCCCAACTTCCCTGATTCTTCTCTCCCCAAGCCAATAAATCCTCTCCTTAACTGTGAAATTGATTGTCCTAAAAGCAGGTCTGATCATATCATTCCCCCTCCCCACTCAATAAACATCAGTGGCACGAGGATAAAATATAAATTTCATATTAGGGGTTTTTAACATACATACTGATACTTTCTCAAACACCCCAACCTCCCAATTCTTCAATTTACTCATTTCCCTCATCCTATTTCTCTGTCTTACCATAGCCACACATAAAAATGGTTGCGCTTTGATCTTACCATAACCCATAAGTGTTCTACATTCATGTTCATGGCCTCTCAAATTCCTTTATCTGTTGATCATCTCTTACCATTCCCCATCCCTCTCTCAGCCCTGCAAATCCAAACCCTGTTCTTCATCATCACCTTGGTTCTTTCACAGACCATTATCCCTGCATTGGTCACGTTCTCTTGCCTTCCCCATCTTGACTCCTTGGTGAACCAGTTCAATTCTACATTTCTCCTCTCATTCCCTTCCCTTTTATCCCATTGAAGATCTTGCCCTTTCAAACTCTAGCAACCTTGTATTACTCCCATTACCTCCAGCCATTGCTTCTCTCATGTTGCTGAAAATGATAAAACCAAGCTGATGGTCTGCTGCAAGTTTATGTTATTTGATACCAACTGGGCCCTCACTTCATCAAGGCAATTCTTTTGCATTCCCCTACAAAGTTACCATTCCGCTCACCACAGCTGCTTTTCCACTTTTTCATCCCTCCTCCAATCTCCCACATCTCCTCTCACCTTTACCCTTTCAGTTAAGAACCTTGCCTCATTTCACTGAAAACATTGACGCCATTTGCAGAAATTCCCCTCTTCTCCCTATCCCTCCCCCCGTACATCACTCAGATATCTTCTGCCAATATCTTTTCTATCACTCATTTCACATGGCAAGATGGCCTCAGAATTAGGGTCAGTCCTGGCCATTAATATAGTGTCATTTCCAGTGAGTAGGTAATGAATGTTAGCTCAATTGAATTGACTACAAAGATTATTTTTCAGACTACCTCATTTTCCTAAGAAGTGTTGGTGGTAAATGCTGGGAGTAAGCCACTGTCCCAGGAGTCTCCTCGAACAAGATGCTCTATCTTGGAGTAATTTCATTGGTTATTCTCTATCCCAACAATTCTCTCTCCTTAGCTTTATCTCCTGGCTTCCTTGGCATCCTTCAAGTTGCAGATTAAGTCTCACTTTCTACAAGAAGCTTTTCTTGATCCCCTTCTCAAGTTTTCCTTGACCCTTTTCTGCCCTACTCTCATGAAGAGCAAGGTGTTCATCTCCATCAATGAGGAGACAGTCCTATTCCAATGGGCTTTGGAACAGGAGTTACAGTTTGTAACAGATGGTGAGCTATCTAAAGGGAGAGAGTGGAGTTTGTTTGTTTGTTTGCCTTTGTCTTTTTAAATATCCCTAGCACTTAATACAGTGACTGATACATAGTAGATACTTAAATTCTAATTCACTGATTGACTGACAACAACCAGGATTATATGATCTAATATAGGTATTCATGAAGCTAATGCTAGACAACTGTTATCAGGCAAAAAATTAAAAATAAGTATAAAGAAAGAAAAGGACCAGTTTACCAGGCTAAAGAATCACCTCTTCCATGAAAATTTTTCCTAATTCTTCTTCCCAGCTGAAAATAAACTTTCCCTCTTGAAATTTCTTTATTTTGAAAATTCCTTTATGGAAACTTCTCATTTGCCCTTTATTACATTTTCCCCCTCTACAAAGTGTATTTGTCTTATCCTGTATGAGGCAGGGGATTAAATCATTATTTTTTAAAAACATAATTGGGAGAATAATAATAATAATATCATTTATAGGCTTTACGATTGGAAAAGTGCTTTGAAAATATTATTTTATTCTCACAATCACCTTGGGAAGTTGGTGCTATTATTATCCCCATTTTGCAGATGAAGAAACTGAGACAGATGGCATTTGAGTGATTTACTCAGGCATCTCCCGACTCCAAATCTTGCTCTCCATTTGCCATGTCACTTACATGAAAATTTGATTGACAAGGAATGAATCCTAGAGAAGTCATTTTCAAGTGGAGACCCAGCCATACTGAGCAATGTGTGCAGGGACAAAACATCACAATGATAGTCCCTTGTGAACAGCTGCTGAGTTACTATGGAGACAGTTAGTTGGATAAGGATCTTTACACACACATACACACACACACATCTATCCCTTTCACTGATATTTTACCTGGATAGCAGGATTGTTTCCCTGCCTGGTGTGAAGGATAGGGGGTAGAGTGGATAAGAACGGGGCATTATTTGATTCTTTACCCAGGGAATTATCAAGTATAACATTTGCACCCTCTCCCCAACTAGAATGAATTTCACACCATGGGTAACCCTGAAGAGACCCCTATTCTATCAGTGCTAAAAGGGTCACTGTTCCAGCTGGATCAGAATGGTTCAGAACATTTGGGTCCATATAGCCACCTAAAAAATACCAGACACCAAGGCAGATGAATGCCCGCAAGTTCTCTGAGTGGGAACAGGAGACCAGGAGAGCCAGGAGCCTGGATTGATTTGGGAGAAACAAGAGGACCTGTTTGGTTAGAAGAAGCAGGAAAGAAACTTTCCTTTTTTTCTCAAGAGAATGGGGGCAATAAGAAAGGATAAAATCTCAGCTTTGTTCTCAGCAGGAGATTCAATAGCCATGAAATAAAGTCCATTAGCTTGGGTATCTCAGGAGGTAACTTCCAGTTCCTTTTCACATTTGATGTAGGGCACATCCACTTGGTACTTTCTGTGACCGTCATAGTCTATCAGGTAGGAAGAGGGAAGGTCCCTGTCACTGCAGATCATAAAATGGACCCAAGAACTCACATGAATTTTTCCTTTTTTATCCCTTTTTAGCCTTTATCATTTCTTTCATAAAATGTATTTCTTGATGTCGAAAAATATTAGTCTCGCCTCTTCAACTATACTCAAGCTCACAGAAGACAGAGGTCATATCTTTTATATCTCTTATATTCCCCACTGCATTTGCCACAGAATCACAGTATTTGACAAATGCTTGTGAGGGTAGCTAGTTGAATAGAAATAGTCTCTGCAATCAGGAAGACCTGAGTTCAAATCCAGCCTCAAACACTTAAAGCTGTGTGATCCTGGAAAAGTCATTTAATCCCGATTGCCTCAAAAAAAAATCCAACCAAAACCCAAAACAAAACAAATGTTTGCTTATGTAATAAATTGTTCTTTAATGATTATGATTTACATGAAGGCATCACTCCCAGGACCACACATTCTCATTTCACCTTTCCCTGATCCAGGCTTTGAACATCACTTCCCAGACATATCCATCCTGTGTCATTGCTCTTGAAGACCCTCTCCCCCTAAGTCTAAGCACATGTTATCTTCCCCTATTAGAATATAAGCTCCTTAAGGAAAAGGGCTGCTTCCTTTTTTCATTGAATTCATTCATTCACTTATATAACCACATAAAGTATGCAAACTATGGCATCTTATTTGATCCTCACAACAACCCTGTGAGGAAGATGCTATTATTATTTCCATTTTACAAATAATGAAACAGACTTAGAAAGTGTCTTGCTAAGCAAGGGCTACATAGTTATTATCTATTATAGTTCATTGGAAAGAAGATTGGCTCCAGAATCAGGGTCTGATTTAAATTCCACTTCTGCCACTTACTAACTTGGACAAGTCACAAACTCCTTGGGCTTCAGTTTTCCCACTCTTAAAGTGAGGGAGATAGACTAGATAGCCTCTAGGTCCCTTCCAACGACTGGTCTGAGTTTCTCTGAGGTGGGATTTTAACTCAGCTCTTCTCCATTGTAAGCCACCTGACTTCTCAAGATACTCATCAACCAATGGACTACCTTGTTTATAGATTCAGAAAGCAAAGAGGGATTTTCCTGAAGAAGCAGTATACAGGGCAATGAAAATCAACCCTGCATTCTGACCCTGAGGAATACACAAATTGTAGGGAAGGGAAACACAAGGTCTTGGAGATAGGTTACCTGTATCCTGTCTTCAGGAAGTTCTGTTTTCATGGCCAACATCTCTCTGGCATAGACATCTGGATAATGGGCTTCATTGAATGCCTTTTCTAGTTCTTCCAATTGGTAGGATGTAAAGATCGTCCTGAGGGAGACAAAACTTATTGAAGATAATGGAAGCAGAAGAAACAATATCGGTTATCAGCTGTCAATTAGACTGATGATCCTCCCCTGCTTTCCCCTTTCTGTTACTTCTCCCCCCCATTAAAGGAACACAAAAACATTTTCAGCAATAATAATAATGATGATGATGATTATAATTAGAATTTATATAGCATTTTAAATTAGACTGATAATTCTTGTCAGGCTTTCCCTTCCCCCTTAGAAAAGAACACATTATTATTGCTTTAGTAATAATAATACCTAGCATTTTTATAGTACTTTATACTTTAAGTCAGAGTGCTGACTCTCCCCAGCCCTTCCCTTCTCTTCACACAAAGGAACATGAAAGTACTGTCAGCAGTAATAATAATAATGATAATTCTAATAACTAGAATTTTTATAGCACTTTAAGTTTTGCAAAGTGCTTCACACATTATTTCAATTGATGTCATAACAGCCCTGTGAGGAAGATACTATTATTATTCCCATTTTATGGATAGGGAAACTGGGGTAGACAGAAGTTAAATTACTTATCCAGAGTCATAATTAATGTCAGAGGGAAAATATGAATTCAGGTTTTCCTGATTCCAGTTGTAGCACTCTTTGCACTGTACCGCTTCTCCAACCATTCAGCATACATCTAATTCCAATAGAGAAGTCAAGGCAGTATAGCTTATAGTTCTGGATGGATCCAATATAGCCTGGACCTTATATTGATGCACCACTCTGAGGAATAAGAACTGAGACTGTTCTACCCAGAAAAAATAATACCTGGAATTATGCACACACAGAAAAATATGCAAACAATTTAACTTCTTCGATTGGAATCTTATATGTCACTTTAGTTAGTTTAGTAGTGTGTTGTTTTATCTGAGCCTGTCAATGACATTTATTTAGAAGTCGTTCTGTGTTTGATCAAAGATGTATAGCAGAGAGAAATCTTAGGTCCTACTGAAAGGTTTTTCAAGAAGTCCTTTAAAAAGTCAGATATTGAGAAAGGGGAATGGATCCATTAATCTCTATCCCCTTATAGATACCATTCATTCATTTACTCAACAAGCAGTCCATGAATTCTTCCAAAGTTCAGAGACTTCTTATATTTCCACTGTAACTACAACTAAAGAAATATATCCTGCAGAGTTTCTCACCTATTATCTTCCCTGTACTCTTTTGTGAGACTATTTTGCATTACAACTTTCATCCTATACCATTATTTTCTTAACTTTCTCCTCTGCTTTTCTTTCAAAACTCTGCTATCAATTTCCCTGATACGTTCTGGAATTTCCATCCAGACTTTTCCACCACTTCAGTCTCCAATGCTCTGCAGTCCAGCTTCTTAAACTGGGGGTCATGACCCCATATGAGATAACCAAATGTGAGGGTCATGAGATCATGATTAATTATCAGTACATATTTGATTTGTATACCTTTTTTATATACCTATATACCCAAGATCATGTAAAAAAAATTTTGAGTGAAAATGGCATACAAATGGAAAAAGTTTAAGAAGTCCTGAACTACAGTATTCTCAAGCACCCAAGATGCAGATGGGGTATATTGTAATCTCCCAGGGAAGCACTTCAATCTGTTTTTGACATCTAATGATGGGCATAACCTCTTCCTTCTCCAAGTATTGATATCAAAATTGTTTTCAGGTGACATTTACCTGGACACTGTTTAACAATGAAAATTGAAATACAAGCTAGGTTTCAAATCCTGAAACTGTTTTAATGATATTTTATAGTTGATCCCAATAGAAATCTATTAAATCAACATAGATATACTACAGGACTTTAAGAATGTTTAGAATTCCCTGTTTTCTTCCCAAACAAGTAAATAGCATTAATTAAAGTGGAATCACAAATGTAGTATCTACTCTCAATTCAATAAATACTTATTAATGTATACTACATGTAAGACAGTGAACATTGGGCCAGAGATTGACTTAATTTTGTTGGGGACTGGGATTGAGAAGGAAAGAAAAAATCAATTTCTTATAGAAAGTTCCAAGTTGACTCTCTAAATTCCACTCCTCCTTCATCCCCTCACTGTTTTCCTGGTTTTGTATACAAAACCTGGTTTTCCTGGTTTAAGTGTACCAAAAAAATTCTTTGGCATTTTGAAAGTCTCTCACTTTTTACTCTGATTCTCTTTTATTCATAACTGGAGGATCTCACCAATATAAACCACCCCAATCACAATTCCTTTTCATAATTATTGAAATGGATGAGCACCAGCATACTATCTGGTCAAGGTCAAAGAGAGGATCAGAGGTAGATATGACTATACAAGAATCCCGTCTCCCAATCCATTTGGTTTCAGATGCTGTTTGTTACATTCAAATTTAGTCTCTAGAAACACCAATCTTGATTCTTCCTTTAGTTGGGACCCAAGTTCTACACCTGCCCAGTCTATGGCTGTTTTGACCCCATAAGTGACTCAAATCCTATGTTTGTAAAATGGATCATCTCATTCAAAATCTGATGCCAAACTAATCTGTAAAAGAATTCACTTTGCATTTTTAAAAGTATCTTCTGGAATCTGAAGGGACAAGCACTGGGAGAATTTGGTCCCCATATCTGACTTTGATTTTTTCCTATCTTCCTCCTCAACCCCCAGCTAACTGAGGTGTCTCTTTAAACCTGGATTATTTCCTAGAGATAAAAATCTGATTGCCGCTCATTTTCTTTTGTTGAACATTCACAAATCAGAGGAGTATGGGAAAATCTACTTCAATTAATAAAAAACAAGTGTCAGCAATTAGTCTGTTCTCTAATCTCCACTACTCCCAGGTCCCTATGCTTCTGAAATAACTTGAATGAAGGGGGAGGGGGAGTTGAGGGGATAAACCGTAATAGAAATCACAAAATTGAAGACCTCCAATGAGAGGGAACCTACTGCCTTCTAAGGGAGACCATTTCTTGCACAGTTCTAATTGCTTAGTTTAATTTTCATGTTCATGAGTCTTTCAAAATATCTACAATGATGACCCATCTCAGAGCTCATAATTTTAAAGCAGATTTGTTGGAATTTTTAGACTAAGGAAAAAGGGCATGGAAAAATTCCTTAATGATCTCTCATTTTGATCTAGCAGGATCAAATATATGGAAAGGCAGGAAAGGAAGAGAGAGAGAAAGAGACGGAGAGACAGAGAGAGAGAAAAGAAAAGAAAGAAAGAAACTGAAATATAAGGAACATAATGGGGGCACCAAGATTTTAAGTAATAAACTTTTTTTTTTTAATAATAAGATACTGGGTTAGAGAGCTTGCAAAACTCTAATGGCACTTATTCAGCAATAGTTAGCTTTGACTTTGATCCAGGACCTCCTTTATCCCTCTCATCCTAAAGAGATGGGGAGGATGGGAGTGGAAAGGGAGTGTTAAGTGTGTAGGATTTTGGGGAAATGTATAATTCTGATGGAAAATAGTAAGGGACTGGATTAGAAGAGATTCAGAAAATGGTTTGGGACCAAAGAAGAAACCACTTGAAAGGAAGTGATATTGTCAATTTAGGAGAAAACTCCAGGCTTATACTCATTCAAGAGTATATTAGAAAAAGATTCAGTTAAAGAACAACTTTTAAAGAATAATCTGCTGTTTACCCAGCAGAGCGGTAGGAGACTGTTAGGACAAAATATTGTATACATCAGTGTGGTTTTGTTTTGTTTTATTTTTGCTTAATTTGTCCAAGGTGGGGGTTAGTTTAGAGGAGAAGGTAGTGGAAAATGTGATATTAAGACAGAAGGCATCTATCAAATGAATTTTTCAAAAAAGAGAGATGGGAATAGAAAGTAGAATTTCCAAAGTGCAAAAAGATCAGGGGACAGTAGGTAAGAGGTCTAGATACTTAGTATGAAAATGTAATTGAGTAGAAATGAGAGAAAGGGATTGCTAGGATAGGGTGGAGAGGAAGGGAAAAAAATGGAATCAGGAATAATCTAGAGATGATAAAGCCGGGGAGGGGGCAGAACAGAAATGGTACTAAGGGTAATAAAGAGAAATAGAAAGGAAGGAGAGAGAAAGAATTAAGGTTAAAAGGAAATTCGAAATATGGAAGAGAAATATCTAGTGACAAGGAATGGTTGAAGGAAGAGATGGTATTCCTGTTGGAAGACTAACAAGCTGGGAATCTAATCGCTTTACTAGTCCCCGGTAGTACCCCTTCTGTGTCGTGGCAGCCGGGAGACGAAGGAATCAGGTTTAGTTGAAAGCGGGAGTGGATTTGGAGGGAGGCTAGGAATTGGTGCAGATATAAGGAATATGCTGATACACTGAAATCTAGGTGGTCGCTTTCCCCGTTTCCACTTTGTCTAGGACCCGGATTTCTACCAATTTCGTTTTGGATTAAAAAGAAAAGGCAAACATGGAAGGAGAATAATTCGCAGCTGGGCCGGCAGCTCCTCGTACCCCTAAATCGGACCCATAATTCTGAAGATCAGAACACCGCATTTTCTCAACAAACTCAGACTGCCTCCCTCCACTCACAAAGCCTTTGCCTAGGGAGCAGGGGTACAGACATTGGGGTGGGTTAAGGCCAGAATATGGACAGAACGGAAAGAGAGCTAGAAGGTGGTTCCCGTGGGGGCTGGAGTGAGACATAATAGTGACTAGTGAGTGAATGGCCCTTACCTGTGTCGTCTCTTCTTCCGTTTCTTGGTCTGGTTTAAAGAAGATTTGGTCATTTTTCTGTCGCTGGAAGAAACATCTTCAGAATCTGAAAAGGGTAATGAGGAACATGTAGCACTATGTGGAATCACACCTCCTTTCTCTGATTGAGTAGGGTTTTTGGGTGGGGGTCAAACTTTGGGGCCCGAGGGCAACTGTTCCACTTGGAATCACCCCTCTCCCTACCGCTATTCTCAGCACTGTTTGGAGAGTGCGCCACATCCTTCCGTTCCCAACGCAAATTATGAGAAAGATTTTTGTAGACTTGTTTGATAGAAAAGAGACGGAAAGGAAGAAGCCCTTGCTGTCTTGAAAAGATCAGCGGAGGGAGTGACATATAGAGTAAATGGAGAAGCAGAGGTGGGTGGGTAGGGAAAGAGGGTTTGTGCCCCGAGTCCCGGGGGAGATCCAGGGAACAGAGGGAGCACCTTGACTCTGTGTCCTCCCCCTTCTCTCTTCCATACACACACGCAGTAAAGTTGGACCCAAAAAGCCAGGAACCGCTGGTAGGAAAACATGGCTTGGACGGATGAAAGAGAAGGGGAGAACAAGAATGGGGGGAAATAAGGGCAAGATCCCCGGGTCACCTCTACGAGGAGGTGTGTTGAAGGCCCGACATTTAGTGGTAGGAAAAAAGGAAAGAAAACTAAAAATAAGAGAAAGAAAAAGGAGCCTGAGGGAGAGACTAGAAATGAAAATTGTAGGGTCTTCACCCCTCTGGTTGAAGGGGAGAGGAAGGAGAAGAATGGAAGGGGTGGGGAAGAGTAGCTGCAGCTGAGATCCGAGCACAGCTGAGAGGCATCACAGTCCAGGAGCCAGAAATGGCTCATTGAAAATAAATATTAAATAAATTAATTCATTAAAATATGGGTTGGTTATCGAGGTATTAGATGTTATGCCCCCCCAAGGATTGTTGTTGTTGTTGTTTTTAACTGATGAAGGATGGAAGGAGGTGACATTCCTGGTCATTTTTCGTTGGCTTTTATTTTTTTTTTTTTCAAAAGAGAAATCTTTGGTCTTATGAACTAAAAAAAAAAAGAAGCCCCCTAAAAACAAAAAAACCCCAAGAACAATCGAAAAAGGAAGGGAGCGATAGAGGGGAATAAGAACTTCGGACGCAAGCAGCCGCGGCGGGCAACAACACCGGGAGCCGCGGATTCTAGCGAAGCCTGCAGCGGCTTGGGCTCCGCAGTCCCCGGAGTGTTCGCCGCCGGGCCCGCTCCCCTCTAGGAAAACGAATAGGGCTCCCACCCAACTCATCTCTCGCCCTCGGCCTGCCTGGCCCTTATTGCCCAGGCTGCAGGCGACGTGAACCGGGAATGAACGGGGATTTCTGGAAGCTGCCTCAAGAGATCCGCGCTTCTCGCGCGTCCATCTATGTCCCCTCCGAAATACACAACGGACTCTGGCACCCAGCGCCCTCTCTCTTTCCCTGGCCTTGCAGCCTAAGCCGAACCCCAGGTTCTTAACGAAAGGCGGCGTCCCGGGTTGAGGGGGCCTATCCGGAAACCCCGAGAAATCGTGAAGCCGTTCTTGTCAGCGGGCGGTTGGAGGGGGGTCAGGCTGAGCAGGGGCGGACGGCCAGGTGCGGGGGTCGGGTAGGTTAAGGATGGGAGATGCTGGGAACCGGGATCCTTGGGCTGCCCTGATGGAAGCGGAGGGTCTCTGTTCTCCCAGCTCCGGTCACTTTGTGGGCCACTAACTTTTTTTTTCTGCTGTCTGTCCTGGGGAAGGATTCCAAGGGCGGCGAATGGACAGCTCTCCAGGCTCTCCTCCTAATCTCCCCCTTTCTCCCATCCACCATCCATCCCTTCTTGCTCGATTCCTACCTGAACTGGCCGTCTGGCTGGTATCGAGCTGCCCCGAAGCTCTGCCCAAGGGCTGCAGGTGGACATTCTGGGGGTCGGACAGGACTTCCAGGAAGGTGGGTTGCGTGTAGAAGCCCGGGAGCCCCCCTGTCCCCAGAAGCCCCATTCCCCCCACACTGGCCGGGCTGAGTACCGAGCGGGCAGTCAGCAGGTGCCCCGTAGGCAAGCTGTCCAGGGCGGCCCGTGGATGTGAGCTGGGTGGCTCCTTGTTTAAGCCCAGAATCTCCTGGATGCCGAAACCGGTGCACCTGGGCGGGTTCCCCCCCGAGTTACTCTTGGCCACAGTCTCGGCTTTGGGTTTGCTCAGCGCTTCCCCAGCTTTTCCTGTCATCTCCGGTGCTTTGGAGGGGCAGAGCCCGAACCGATTTTTCCTCCCCCCCACCCCCCCTCGTCTCTCCCCTCCTCTTGAAGTTGGTCCCAGGTGCCCCCTCTGGTGTCTAATGCTCTGGAGCCCCAAGGAGATTCCCCTTTTATCCAACCAGGCAGCAGCCCAAGTGGGGTCAGAGCTGAGCAGCCAATCATCAGGGCCAGGAGCGATTAGGAATTCCAAAAAATTCCTACAGGCTACAGGCGGCAGGCGGCACAGAGGGCCCCAGGGGCACCAGGACAGGGACCAAACGGCCAAAGAGGGCTCTGATCAGTGTGAGAAGGACTTTGGTCACAGAGTCTACACAGTTTCTAGGGAGAAGACCTGGAAGACAGGCCCCTGTTTCTAGGGCACAGAATGGCAAAGAGATTTGGGGCCCAAAGAAGAGAAGGAAAGATTGGGGAAAGTGGACAGAGGTTCAGCTGGAGCAGATGAGGAGTGGGAAAGGGTGTCAGACAAGTGGAATACTTGAAGGAATTTGAGGAGTAGGAGAAGATGATTCAGACAACTTAGAAAAAAATTTCCTGGCCAAAAAACCAAAACAAAACCCAAATGTCTAAAACAGAGCCAAGGAGTTTCAGACCCAAAGAGTTGGTCCATGCAGCAGTGCTGAAGAGGATGGGACCATTTTAAAAAGGCTGGAAAAACAGTCTCAACAGAGGAGAAGAAAATATCTGTGCATTCAGTACCTAGAAAGGAGACTAGATCACAGCTAGAAAAACCAAACCTCTGGTTTCACAGATGAGAGAACTGAGACAGTGAGAGGTTAAATGATGCTGCCGAGGAAAGTAGAAAATAAGGACCAGAGGGGAGATCTGGAAGAGAAAGGAAATCTAGTGTGTGCTGGGGGGCGGGGGAGGGTGGGAAAGGAGAAGAGGATATTCCAGAGGAAAGCTGAAAGGACTTGTAAATAGAATCTCTGTTAGAATAAAGAGCAGTCAGAGAATTGGCTAAAAGAACTCATCCTAGTGGAAAGAGGAGGGTTATCTCTCTTGGAGAGGATGGCATTTTCTCAGAATTTATCTGAGGAAACGTTAGGGATGTTTCTGTGCATACATGTGTGGGGTGGAGGGGAGGAAGATGTTGCAGTGAACATACCATTCAGCAAGACACTAGGATGCTAGCTATCTAACCAATGGTACTTTGGGGTAGGAGTTTGAGGTTAAAAGGGAAACAAATTGTTGGAACTGTAATTTTAATGAAGATCTAGAATTACTGGAAAGGTCAAAAATAGAAGATTGTACCAAATAGGAAAAGGAAATAATTCAAACATTGCCTAGCCCTACCAGAGAGAGGCTAAAATTGAAAAAGCATTCTAATACAATGGGGGGGATGGTGCCATTAGCATGAAAAAAACTGGGGCTCTGAGAAAAAACATCACAGGGCTCTTGACTGAGACATCTCAGGAGTGTGGCAAGAGGATCTGTTCTCCACCTCCCCCCCCCCAAACTCCCAACCCCCAGTCTATTAATCAAGAAAGACAGTCTCCAGCTCCCAGGGAATGGGTGGGTCCTTGTGTCCTTGACAGATATTAGCTATTTCCCTGTTAAGAGACCAGCCACCTCTGGTACCAGTGAGATGGATGCAGAGACAATCAAAGCTATTGGAAGAACAGGGGTTAAACTAGAGAAATGACTTACTTAAAGTCATCCTAGTGGTCAGCAGCAAAGGCTCAAATAATACCTTTGTATTACACATGAATTTTCACATGGATCATCTTGTTTAATCTACAAAACCACTCTTTGAGATAGGTAAGGTAAATCTCATTGTCCACATTTTAAAGAAGAGAAAATGAAATTCAGAAAATTAACTGATTTGTTAATGGCTTCAGAGCTAATTAGTAATGAACCATACTAAGGTCTAGCAATCCTGACTTTTAAGTTCTGGGTTTTTCCTATTACCTCTTAAGTGCAGATTAATTTGAATCTATTATTCTGGAGTCCTTGATGCTAAATAAATTTTGTTTTATCTTTTTGCTGCTATTATTTGTGTTCATTTGTATCCATCTGAATCCATTTGGGAGTTGGGATTTCTTTTGTTTTGTTTTGGTTTGGCATACTACTAAGATACTGTTATTTTCTTCTCCATTTCATTTTTACTGATGTGGAAACTGAGGCAATTAGGGTTAAATGACTTGCCCAGGGTCACACAGCTAGTCGGTGTCTAAGGTCAGATCTGAGCTCAGGAAGATGAATCTTTCTGACTCCAAGCTTGCTACTTCATCGACTTTGACTCCTAGCTGCCCCCTATACTTTTCATGTATGTTCCTTAATCTCTATTCACACAGCCACCATCTTGGTGAAGAGCCTCATCACCTCACATCTGGACTATTGCAGTAGACAATTACAATTGGTCTCCCTATCTTAAATTTGTTCCCACTCTAATCATACTCCACTTGACTGTCAAAGTGATTTTCCTAAAGTGCAGATCTGAACCATGGAACTCACTCAGTAAATTCCATTGGTTCCCCATAAGGATCAAATATAAATTCTGTTTAGTACTTAATGTACTTCCCTACCTGGCTTCCTTATCTGTTCAGTTTTCTTATTTTTGTCTCCTTTGCACATATTTTACAATTCAGACATCCTGATCTATTTACTTCATTCCATGTCTTTTCACTGACTGCCCTCCATGAGTAGAATGCTCTTCCTTCTCATCTCCTCTTCTTGGTTGGTTTCCTGAGCTTCCTTTAAGACTCAGCTCAAATTTCACTTTCTGTAAGAAGTCTTTCCTGGTCTCCCTCTTCTCTTCATTCCCAATTGCTCATGCCTTTCTACTGAAATAATATATATATGTATATATATATACACATACATATATTATATATAATAGTGAGATTATATGTATATGTTTTATCCCTCTGAGATGTATATATCTTGTATGTACATAGTTTGGGGGGGGTTTTGCATACTATTTCTCATTAGAATGTAAATTATTTGAAGGCAAAGACTGCATTTTTGTTTTTATTTTTTTTATTTTTATCCCCAGTGCTTAACATAGTGCCCAGCATGTAGCAAGTGTTTAAAAAATGCTTATTGACTGTCTTTTTTGGAACCAAGATGGATAGGGGAGAGGACCACACTATAAAATTTCATAAGTCTCTATCCCAACTAGTTTAATTCATGCAAACAAATGGATTAATTGATCAAACGGAAAAAAAGTTTTAAATAAATTAACTGAAAGATACTTCAGTCCATTTGAGGAAAGCCAAGAAGAGATCCGAATAGAAGAGATATAGTTCCTTTTGACAAGAGCCACAAAAAGAAGAATGACGTTTTGGGGACCAGCCCGTCATTCTCCATAGTGATATTAATAGGAGATTTGGAGTTCTATGAAGGATTAGAATCCTCTGATAGATATAACCTCTATCAGATTATATAGCCATTGAGAATTTTTATCATGCAATATAATGCAAGTAGAGATGAATCCAGTGCAAAAATTTATATATAAAAGAGGAGCAATGGCAAATTCAAGACAAGAGAAAATTGACCCTTGAATTGACTATTCAACTTGGTTCAACTCCTTCCTCTGACACATTCTGGCTGATTGCCTCTGAGAAGGTCACTTATCCTACCCCCCTTAGAATTTAGACATCTCTTGAAGACTATAAATTGTATAAAAGGTACTAACTTGAATTGATAGAGGGAGTTTCCTCATCCCAGAATTCCTTATACTAATGAAATCCTAGGTCCTACCTCTATCTCAATGTTTGTTGTTGTTCTTCAGTCATTTTCAGTCATGTCCAATTCTTTCTGATCTCATTTTGTGGTTTTCTTGTCAAAAATAGTGGAGCGGTTTGCCATTTTCTTCTCCAGTACATTTTACAGATGAGGAAACTGAGGCAAATAGGGTTAAGTGACTTGTTCAGGGTGACCATCTATTAAGGATTTGAATTAATGATTAATGAGTTTGAAAGGTCTCTGAGAATTTGAACTCATGAGAATGAGTCTTCCTAATTCCAAGTCTAGGGCTCTATCTACTATATGTATGTGTGTATATGTATATATGTAAATGAATATAAATTCCTTGAGGGCAGAGATTTCTCATTACATTTTTATCTTTGTATCCCAAAGTGACAGCCACAAAATTGGTGCTTAATAAATGCTTGTTGATTAAGTGAGACAACATATAAAAAAATTTTTTGTAATCTATAAATTACCTTGGAAATGGTAGCGCTTGTTATCATTATCAGCCCATCTCCTTGTAATTGCAAAGCATCTGGAAGAAAAAGACAAACATTTCAAATGTTTTTAAAAAGTAGCTAGAACAAGGGTGGTCTTTAAGGGGAATGAAACCTGTCTGTTTCAAAGGTTTCCATTTTTATGGCTAGGGATGAATGTGTATGTTATGTTAATGGCATTTGTCATGTCACCGACATCACATGACAACCAAGATGAGCTGGATGAAACAGTACGAGGAGGGATATGAGTGATGGAAAACGCAGGATTTGAATGATGGAAAACAGATCTTGTCAGGAAATGAGGATGAAAAACTCCTTGACCAACTCCTGGTGAAGGTGCCAGATCCTCAATTCTGGTGAAATAGTCCTGAGATGGGGTTCACAAGCTCTCTGTAGGGTTATTATTCCAAAGAGAATAAATGTGGGAGGGAACTGAGGGAATAGAAACAGATCAGCAGAGACTTCCTGGTGTCCATTCACAATCCATGAATTTTGCAGATGGGATTTTTGCAATTAATCTCAGGGGGCCACATTGCAGATTGTCAGTGAAGCAAATGGTGTGTGTGTTGCAGATTAAGTATATGTTGCTTGCTACTGCTCTGTAATTCTCATCTCAATATGCGAATTGCCATTCTGCATCAGACTTAAGGTCAGAGTTATTCCTGGAAAGGGGAAGAATACTATATCTAGGGTCATCCCTGGAGAAAGAGACCCTGAAGTAATCACACTATATGGTCCTCTATTGGAACTGAATTGAAGAACAAAAGGCAGCCTTTTAAAAATCATTTTTATTGATATCTTTTGTTTTTAAAATATCTTTATTTTTGAACCACCACATTTGATTATTGGAAGACCTCAGTGTTCATCTAGTGAACTCATACACAAAGTAATATCCCTTCTCCTTCTCCAGCTGAGCAAACTTTACCAAAGGTAGTCCTGAAGGAGAAGGGAAGTCACAAATGTGTACTGAAAAATCGTAACTCAGAGGCATTTCAATCTATATCACCCTTATCAGGTGGCAGAGCCAAAACAATGGCAGAACGACAGTGGCTTTGCCTCAGCATGCTGAAATTTAAAAGATGCTTGGTACAGGTTTGTTTTGTACTGCTTGTCCTGGGCACAAGGACTGTTAGTTATGGCTCTGAATTTCAGAGCTAGAATCCTCTCTTTATACCATCCTCTACAAGGTTCTTATCTAGCTTCTTAAGTGATGGGTAATTTACCATCTCTGGGCACTTTTGGACAGGTGAGGAAATATTGTTATTAAGATTTTCCTTACATGTAGCTGAAACTTTCATCTCTGCAACCTCCAACTATTGTTCATGGTTCTGTCCTCTGGAGCCAAAGAGAACAAGTCCCAATCCCTCTTCAGATCCTTGAAAATAGCTATCACCTTCCTCTTATATCTTTTTTCTTTTTTTCCCAGAGAATAGTTTTTTTTGTATTTTTCTCTTTTCCTTTTAAAAATTCTGAAATTAACAAACAACAAATAAAATAAGCATTTCCATATTCATTGTAGAATAAAAGGAGAGAATCATATGAAGTTGTAAATCTCTATTATGTAGAACTTGCTTTTTAAAAATAATATAAAAAATTAATGGAACTTTTACAGCTATTCTACTTGTTTGTAATTCCTTCTAGTTTCTCTTCTATTTTTTTTTGGGGGGGGGAGCAGCAAGGAAATTGTGGTTAAATATGTTGTCTCTCATAGCTAATAATTATAAAATGTATGAAATCACATTTGAATTCAGATCCTCCTAATTCCAGTCCCTATCCAAACATTGTGCCATCTAACTGCCCTTTCATATATATTTAAAATTTGAGAACTCTTTCTCAGCCTTCATCTCCTACTCTCACCCCAGCTAAGACTTTTTTCTATATTAAAACTCTCCATTCTTTTCAGATTTTATGGTTTTTAGTTCCCTCGAATCCTGGCTGCTCTCTTTTAGATTTACCCCTGGTGTCAATATCCTTCAAATGGCTTTCTTTCTTCTTTCCTCCTTCCCTTTCTTTTTTCTTTTTCTTTCTTCCCTCCTTCCCTTTTCCCCTTCCTCCCTCCTTCCCTCATTCCCTTTCCCCCTCCCTCCCTTCTTCCCTCCTTCTCTTTTTTTCTTTCTTCCTTCCTTCCTTCCTTTCTTTTTCTTGTTTTCTTTCTTCCTTTTTCTTTCTTTCTTTCTTTTTCTTCCTTCCTTCCTTCCTTTTTCTTTCTTTTCTTTCTTTCTTTCTTTCTTTCTTTCTTTCTTTCTTTCTTTCTTTCTTTCTTTCTTTCTTTCTTTCTTCCTTCCTTCCTTCCTTCCTTCCTTCCTTTCTTTCTTTCTCTCTCTCTCTCTCTTTCTTTCTTTCTTCCTTCCTTCCTTCCTTTTCTTTCTTTCTTTCTTTCTTTCTTTCTTTCTTTCTTTCTTTCTTTCTTTCTTTCTTTCTTTCTTTCTTTCTTTCTTTCTTCCTTCCTTCCTTCCTTCCTTCCTTCCTTCCTTCCTTCCTTCCTTCCTTCCTTCTCCTTTTCTTCCTCCTCCTCCACTTTGTTTTCACTTCTTTGCTGCAACAAAAGTGCTTTTATACAATTTTTTTATGCATATGGATCTTTTCCATCTTTCTTTGATCTCTTTGGGAATATAAGATGTTTGGGTAAAGTTGTATTGTCTGGTCCAAGAGCATGCATAGTTGAAACACATTTTTGCTATGATACCAAATTGCTTTTCAGAATGGTTGACCTACCTCACAGTTCCACTAACGTTAGTGCACCTGTCCTCCCACAATCTAGCTAAAGATTGTCATTTTCCTTTTTTGTCACCTTTGTCAATTTGACAGAATCTAATTCTCTATTTTCAGCAGAAGGGTTGAGGACTAAAGAAAGAGGCTAAGAAGGAGGAGACTATGATTAAGAGGTATGATAGGAAAGAGATGGACATGAATGATGAAAGGGCTTTAGACTTTTCATCTAACAGCAGGAAGGTGAGGGATGCCTACATGTCATTTGTCCTATATAGCACAGGAGAGAGAAGACCTATAAAGAAAGAGAAGGACTAAAAAACAAATAAAACAACAAATAATAACAACAAAACCCAAGATGGCAGTTGTTTACCTGTCAAATAATCTTAACTACTGCTTTTGCTCAAGCTGTTACTTATCCTTGGAATGTCTTTCCTCTTTTTCCATAATCTCTGCCTTTTGAAATCCTTTCTGTCCTTCAGGACCCAGATCAAGTGTTATTTCCTCCATTGAAATGATTTCCAGTAATCAGAAATTATCCACCTCAATTAGATAATAAGCTTCTTGAGGGAGAAGGATTGCTTTGTAATTCACCTGATTTCCCTAGTACCTAGCACAGTGTCTTGTACAAAGCATGCACTTAATAGATATTTATTGAATTAATGTTGAATTCCCTTTCTTAGACATTGAACTGTAATTTGTTCATATCTTCCTTCTGCATTTATCATGTTCTATTCTATTTGCTTTTTTAAAAGTGTATAAATTTTATTTTGACTTCCATTGATAAGTACAGACATTCAAATATATGAACAAGGGCATAAGTAAAGAAGCCATGAAAAATGAGTGTATAACCCGAAACTAGATAATAAGAGATTGTAACTGATTGAACATTCCCTTAGCTTCCATGATTTATTGACTAATAACCCCACCCTCAAAAGATGTGTATATTGACTTTAACATGGCGATTCCCTCATCATCCTTGTTTCCCAATTTTTTTTTTTACTTTCTTGACTGTGAATAATATAAATTTGTCATGTTATTGCTATCTTTACATGTGAACTTAAAGGTTTCCTTTTTTTCATTTAAGATCAGAGAGTCAAATAATTACTCTTGACAGAGACCTTGGGGACCATCTAATACAAGGCCCTCATTTTCCAGAGGAGGAAACTGAGGTTCAGAGAGATAAAGGGACTCATCCAAAATAGCAGAACTCAGATTGACACCCAGGTCTTCTGATTCCAAGGCCAGCATCTCTTACTCTGCCTCACACTGTCTCTTGAATTTGAGAGTAGAAGCTATTTTCTATTTTGTCTACGTATCTCTAGCAACCAACACAGTGCTTTACACAGAGTAGGTACTTAATTAAATGACTGTTTGGTTGAATTGAAATTTTTAAAAAAATGCCATCACTTCTTATAGCACAATATTATTCCTTTATATTTACATATATGCCAGTCACTTCTCAATTCCTGGACATTTAATTTATTCCCAGTTTTCTATTGTTCTTGTCTTTTTTAATGTTACAGATATAAAAGGAAGGGGTGCCATACCTCTACTTCAGTAAATGTAATATGAAGAGGGTAAGTTTCTTAAGAGCAATGGCTATCTTTTCCTTTCTTTGTATCTCCAAGCTTAGCACAGGGCCTGAGATTTGTCAGGTGCTCAATAAATGCTTATTGACTGAGTTACTGAATTTTTGAAATGTATAAACATCATTTCCACTTGCTATCTCTTTGCAAGGTGTGAATTCCTCTTTAATTGGATCAAGAAGGGAACAGCTAATTAGTTAAGAATTGAGCTAACCAAGACCCTGGAGGCTTTAAATAAATGAAGAAATTTGAGTCATTCTTTCAGTATAGCAGGGAACCAGTCTATGATAGAGGATTCCAAGATCTCAACGTTTTGAGGTGGACCTTTGTTCCTGTACCAGAAAAAGCAAAGGGAGAAGGAAAAGATCCCAAAGGGAGGGTTTCATTCCCTCCTGCCCACTGACTAAGTTCTTTGAGAGGATGGGCCAGCAGCACACAAAACCTCCAGAGGATACATCAAGGCAAAGCAAGTGTGAACTCAGATGGATATAGAAAGAGGTTTCAAAGGAGGAATCAACTTCAATGAATATGAACCCCAAGTTACAAAGAAGGAAGCCAGATATGGACTCAAGGAAAGACTCTCAGTCATTAGAAATTGTTGAGTTATCCCTTTACTCTAAGTACAAGTATACTTCACCACCATAATACTTTAATTTAAGTCCATTCTTCACAGAGAACTTGGACAGGGGAGAGAGGAAGGGATCAGGGATAGAGTGCTTGAGTTCTCATTTAATACCAATTATAATACTTCCCAAGTAAATATTCCTTTTTTCAAAAAATAATCAACTAATTAAACATTTTCCCCAGTTATATTTAAAACAATATTTTTTACATTTGCTTTTTAAAACTTTTGAGTTTCAAATTCTCTTCCTTATCCCTACATCTATCCCTCATTAAGAAATCATGTATTAAGTTGTGCAAAACATTTCCATAAAAGTCATGTTATGAAAGAAAACATAGCTCTCCCACCCAGAAAGAAAAACCATCAAGAAAAATAAAGTTGAGAGAGAGAAAATGAGAGGGAACTCTTCAAGTCATATTCAGACACAATCAGTTCCTTCTCTGGATATGAATAAGATCATTCAGAATAATCGTGGATCACTGTACTGCCTAGTAAATATTCCTAAAAAGTTAAGTGAAGATATGAGCTGATAATCAGTGGAAAGAAAACCAATATGATTTGATATATAAATGATGATACTAGAGACCTAGGCCCTGGAGATATTCCTTAAATCCCCCCCCCCATACACACACAAAAAGAGCAAAAAGTAAGTAAAACAAGGAGCAATTTGTCAGTATTTATGGAGTTGGAGAATTATTCTAGGAAGTGCATGAGGCAGTTATGCAGATAATGCTGCTAGGAATATTTTTGAGCAGATAAGTCTTTTTTTTTCTTCTATACTTTCTCCCTCTAAAATCACATCATCAATTGCCATGGGTCCATTTATCATCTTTTTACAGATGACTCCCATTCAAATGATTACCCCCCCCCAAAAAAAAACAGTATCTATTTTAATTAATTTCTCTTGACATAGGATGGAGTCATAGTTAAGGGGTAGGAGTAAGACAGAGGGGCCTTGGCAGGAAGGAACAGAAGAGTAGCATAAATCCAAACTTAGGGATTTCATCCTCTCCCTTTGCTGACTCCCATTGGAAAACTGGCTGGAGAGGGAATTCATATTTATTCAGAACTCTTCATCTTAGAAATAAAAAAATAATAATAAAGAATGGTCCTTATCGTAGGCTTCTAATTGATTTAACTGGATGCACAAAAATCTTCTGAGAGCTTCCCAAGCCAATGGAATTCCTCACCTGGGAGAACTCTTCTTAGGAACCATTGAAACATACCCTAATTAACTACTACTCTAATGACTCATTCAGTTACTTTTGTAGCCTCCCAAGTATCTTAGAAGTAAAAGCTTACCTACTTTCCAACTCCACCCACTCCTGTCTCCCAGAAAGAAATCACCTGGGTAGCAGTAAGAATAAACTGAAAGTCCTTCTACCATTAGTCCTGGTTCCTAGTTTTCATTCTCACTTCCACTCCCATTCTCTTCTCTTATGAGGGCAGAGATTATATTAATGTAAGATATCAATCTTTTTAAAGAGAAGATTAAGGTTATACCCTCATCTTAATGTAATTCGACATATTCTTCAGTAAGACCTGAGTCAGAGACCACCATGTTTCCCATCTTTATCTTAATGATTCCTGCCTTTTTTACCTATGCTTTCATTAAGTTCATATGATAGCTTCTGACTTGGAGGTATGTTCATATCTGTCCCTAATCACTGAATGTAAAAAGACCATTTATTTTCATTTTCCTTATTCTGGCAGTCCAGCTTTTCTAAAACCATGAATAAGAGCCAGGGAATACTAGCTTTTTCCATACTTTTGCTCTTCCCCTCAAGTGCTTCAGGCACCCACGGGTCCAAAGGGATTCCCTTCTTATTTCATTGAGAGGGTTCCCCATGGGTGCCTAGAAGGGCAACAGCCTCAGGGTGACAAGGTACTATATCTGACAATAAAATATAAAGGTTCTTTCTCTGTCACAAGATTCTTCCCCAACTTCATCTGCAAAATTGGCAATGAAGTCACTCTGATACAGTCTTGCAGAAAGATGCCAAATGTCCTAAATCAGTCCTAGAAGTCAAGATAGTTCAGAAATTCAGGCTCAGGAACAATAAAACACTCACAAACTATAAAATTCAATAATAATAAAAAAGGACACAACTTATAAGGAACTGATGTTGCTTCCTTTGTTTCCACATCCACCAGAGTAGCAACAAAATATCAGAAAGAATTCCTATCAGGCAGGGGAAATTCCATCCAAATCTCAGAAACCAACTCTGCAGAGGCTGGGCTCCTTATGTCTTAGCCAACAAAGAACGCTCACCAGTGCTTTCTTCCTAGCCCTCTGGACTGGCTAAATTCATAGGATGACCTCCTTACCTCCTTCAAGAGAAACTGGCCTGGTCTATGTAAGTCAAGTGTCATTCCTATCACCTTGTGTGGGAATATGCACATTGATGAGACCATAAATTCATCTGAGTGCATTATTTTTAGTTCAGCTGGGTAAGATATTCAGGAGCAAAGTCTGATTCCTCTTGACTATCTTAAATCACTTTCCATCTTTTTCTTCTTTTTACCCTGACAAGTAAGTAATCCTATGTGATTTAAACTCAGGTACCTTGATGAATTGTATTTTTCTTTTTAGCTGCTTGTAACCACCCCTTTTTATCAATGTAGCTTAGGAGTTTGATGGTATTCTGTCTGGGTCAGTCAAATATCATGTTTCTCTCTAAGGATATTCAGAGAAATCTATCAACCTATAGTCAGTCTCTTGGTTTTAAGAATTCTGGGAAATTTTCTTTAGCACTATCCTGAAAATAAGGTATTTAAACTATTTGTTTCCCAGCATTTTTCAGATGATGGGTGGCTTGCATTATGTATCTCTGAGCTCCATCTAGTTCTACCACTTTTGTAAAATTCTTTTTTCCCAGTAGAGTTAACTCTACTGTCATTCAATTGTTTTGGGACTCAGTTTCTTTATCTGTAAAATGAAGTTAATCTAGACCTCCAAAGTCCCTTTCAGTTTTAAATTTATGATTTAGGATTTTGTTTGCTACATTTTTTCCCCATATCTCCCACCTAACTTTGCTTGAGGAAAAAGGAGAGATGAGGATTTGGTTATCCCCTTAAATTTTGCTAATGGTCTGATATCATAGAAGTTTGGATTCTTGCCTTGCAATTGTCTACCCTGCCTCAGATGGCACAGTCTGTGGATGGCTCTCAGGCACATCCATATAGAGTCATGGAGAAGCCATGAGATATGGTGGAAAGAGACTGGACATGGTGTCAGGAAAATCCTTGTTTAATCTCAGCTGACTTTTACAAGCCCATGTGATTTGAAGCAGTGTGGTATGTAGTGAAGAGAGTGACAACTAGAAACAGGAAGACCTGGTTCAAATGTCTATCACTTGGAAAAAGTCACCTAACTTTTCCATTTATAAAATGAAGGAGATTGGACAAGATGGTCTCTGAGGTCCCTTCCAGCTCTAAATTTATGATCTCCTGCAATGGAATATTATTGTTCCATAAAAAATCACGTACAAGTTGATTTTAGAAAGGCCTAGAAAGATTTACATGAACTGATGCTTAGGGAAACAAGCAGAACCAAGAATACATTGTATACAATAATGGCATGACTGTGCAATGATCACCTATGAAAGGCTTGGTTTTTCTCAGAGGTTCAGTGATCTAAAGCAATCGCAATAGACTTTGGACAGAAAATGCCATCTGCACACAGAAAAAGAATTATGTAAATTATGTAAAAATAAATCAACTTATTCTATGTTCACTTCCTTTTTTCTGTTTTTTTTTCCCTCTCCCATAGTTTTCCCCTTTTGTTCTGATTTTTCTCTCCCAACATGATTTACAAAGTAATGTATATTAAAATAAATTAATAAAAATTTATGATCCTCTGACTTAATTTCTGAGCTTTCTTTTCTTTTTTTTGAAAGGCAATTGGGGTTAAGTGACTTGTTCAGGGTCACACAGGTAGGAAGTGTTAAGACTGAATCAGGTCCTCCTGGTTGTAGAGCCAGTGCTCTGTCCACTGTGCCATCTAGCTGCCCCTCTGAGCTTTTTTCATCTGTAAGAGGGAGAGAGTAATAATTATATGATCTACCTCAAAGGATTATCACAAGGGAAATCCTTTCTAATCTCAATAATAAACATGAGTGGCTACTATCATTCTCCTTTAGTTATTATTTAGCTGTTTTAGTCTTTTCCATTTTTCTGTAACCTCATTTGGGCATTTCTTAGCCATTTTCTTCAGCTCATTTGACAGATGAGGAAACTGAGGCAAACAGGGTGAGGTGACTTGTCTAGAGTCACATAGCTAGGAAGTGTCAGAGACCAGATTTGAACTCTTAAAGATGAGTCTGATTCGAAGCCCAGAGCTTTATTCATTGTACCACTTAGTTGTCTTTCCACCCACATAGACAACATAGAATGATGAAAATACTACCAGATTATATAGTTCCTGATCCATACTGCCCTGCTGTGTGACAGTGAGCAAGTGTATTCATTTCTCTGTCTCAATTTTCTTGTCTGCAAATGATGATAATATGTCTCATCACAGGGTTATGAAGATTCAAAATGATGTGGGTGACACTTTGAATGCAATCTATCAGATTAAATGTCTATTATGTATAAGGCACTGGAAATAAAGACAAAACAAAAATTCCTGTCTTCAAACTTGCATCGGAAGGATAGGGTTAGAGTTGGATATATCCCTAGGGCAAGGTGGAGATGCATATAAATAAATCATACATTTAGGGCTTTCCTTTTGGATTCTTTCCTAGGAATTATTTCCTCAATTACCAGTACTATTGAGGTTCAAAGTGCTCCCTGAAACAGCCACTTTCATTGAGTGGCAGTTTTTCTGCTTCTAATCCTGGCATTTTTATTATCATAAACCACTAACATCTCCAGTAGCTATTGCCACTAGGCTTCAATCACTGATGATACAGGTTGCTGCCTGGACATATCCAATTGGAGCTACCTTCTTAGAGAAATGAATTGAACATCTCCACTGCCTCAGTGGAACAACTAGGTGGTGCACTGGACTTGGAATCAGAGTCACAGTTTTGAGTTCAAATCTGGTCTCAGATACTTGCTAACTGTATGATCCTGGGCAAGTCACTTCACTCTACCTCATTTCCTCATTGTAAAATTATATGAAGAGGGAAATGAACAATCATTCAAGTATCTTTGCCAATAAAACATGAAATGGGGTCACAGAGTTGGGCATGACTAGACAACTAGCTCAATGGTTGGCATGCTGAGGAACAGGATATCTATATCCTCATAGATATGAGGAACATACATATCTATGTAAAGGAACTTGACTCTTGAATGGTTGAGAAAGTTAATCTAAAAAGCTATATACCTGCATAAATAGGGAAGGAACTCCGGAGATTAATAAAGGATACACTCAGGAAAAGTAGGTTGAAAGAGGCTTAGAGACAAGAACAGATTTTGGCTGTTAGAAGTCACACATAAGGAGTATCTCTCCCTTATCCACCCCAATATAACATATGTCATGACTCCCACAGTTTGCAATCCTCAGGATTATTGAGGAGAAGAAAATCTTCACTCAGTGAGATGATCGTTCTCTCTTCTGATTTGAACTGAGATATCATTCCCAGCTGAAAAGCTCATTTATTCTTGTGTATTGTTTGATCTATTCTAATCTGCATAATTTTTCCAATTTCTATTGATTGCTTACTTTGATAAAGAGCTTCACTAGCTATAATGGTCTTTTGGATAACCAGCCTTTGATGGGAGGGAGTTAAGCTGGCATTAGTAAATTAAGTATTGCCCTCCCTCTGACATCAAACAAAGAAAGCACCCTTTTATTTGGAACTCATTGTTGTATCCCTATATTATAAATATTGGAGGTATTGTAGATATAATTCTAACTCAATAGCTTTTTTGGAGAGAGAAGACTGGAGAAGAGATTACTCAGCCAACACTGTCCTGGAAATAGCCTTCCCATCCCTTCCTCACAAGGCTATTGGTAGCATCCAATCATGGCTCTCCCACTTTCTATAAAGGTGGAAATCACAGTCTTTTTGGAAAGAGACAGGTCAAATACTATTTCAGATACCTATCCATGTTATCCCTGCCATCTCTATATTTAATATATCCACATTTATCCTATCTAAATGCAAAAAAACCCCAGGAATGTCTAATAGAAATGGCTTCCATTGGCTAGTGAGAGACAGGGCTGTCACTGGGATTGTCATCCCTATGCAGCTATAGAGAAGCAGTTCTAAATAATTCTGATTCAGCATTCATTGAGTCATTATCCAGTTTTATTAGCTTCAACAGCCAATTTGAGATCTCTTTACCAGTCCATCCCAGCCCCAGAGTCATTATGACTAGCACTAGAGTCAATCCAAGGTTCCACATGGTCACTTGGACTAAAATGAGGTGGAAAATATCTGCATAGCCTTCAAGGAAGCTTCTCATAGACCAGATCCAAGGTTCAGATCCAAGCCTATTTTAATTAGCTCTATGAAGAGATAGCACATTTTATTTTATTTTTAAAGCTTTTTATTTTCATATGAATATATGCATCCCACCTCTATTACATATATGATGACTTGAGATGAAGGAAAAAAAGCACTAACAACTGTAGAACTACAGAAAGGTCTCCTTTAGGAAGGAGATGGTACATAAATTGACTAGTCTCAATTTATGCATTAATTTGAATCAATATTAATAAAGAAAGCATAAATCTCTTCTAAGTTTAAAATTCTTAGAGGTTGTCTTGTCCAGCCCCTTCATTTTACACAGGAGAAAAATGAAACCCACAGAGGTAATGTGCTCTGTCCAAAGGTATAGAGCTTTGTAGAAAAGATGGGACTTAGAACTCCTATCTCCTGATTCTCAGTCCAATGCTTTTTCTACTACTGGAGGCTGACCTCCCTGGGAGAGAAGAAATCTTAAGTTTCTTAGGGGCAGCTAGAAGGAGCAGTGTATAGAACACCAGTCCTGAAGTCAGGAGGACCTGAGTTCAAATCCAACCTCAGACACTTACACTTATAAGCTGTGTGACCCTGGTCAAGTTAACTAATCCCAATTGTTTCACCGCCCCCCCCCCCAAGTCTCTATGTTCATATGTTCATCTTCCTTCCAAAAGTTTATACTTCTCTGTTTTCATATCTTCCCTAGAGTATCTGCATGAAACCAGTCAGTCAATAAGCATCTATGTAGCCATTGCTATGTTCTAGGCACTGTGCTAAGTGCTGGGGATGCAAAGAGAAGCAGAAGGAGCCCTCAAGGAGCTCACAATCTAATATGACAAGGCAACATGCAAACAAATATATACAAACAAACTCTATATTAAACAGGAAATGATGAATAGACAGAAAGTACTGTTCCAAGAAGTATTGTCTGTATGTGTAGACTATTCTCTCTCCTTAGTTCTAGGTTATGTATTTAGTCAGAGCATGGTTCAAATCCAAGCCTATTTTATTTTATTTTTAAAGCTTTTTATTTTCATATGAATATATGCATATATGCATAGATATTTTTCAACATTCACTCTTGCAAAACCTTGTGTTTCAATTTTTTTCCTCCCTTCCTTTCCCCCACTCCCTTCTTTAAATGGCAAGTAATCCAATATATGTTAAACATGTGCAGTTCTTCTATTTATATTTCCACAATTATCATGCTGCACAAGAAAAATCAGATAAAAAAGGAAAAAATGAGAAAGAAAATAAAATGCAAGCAAATAGCAACAAAAAAGTGAAAATGCTATGTTGTGATCCACATCAGTCCTCACCATCCTTTTTCTGGGTGTAGCTGGTTCTCTTCATCCACAATTCCAATGGAATTAATTTGAATCACTTCACTGATGAAAAGAGTCACAGCCCATCAGAACTGATCATCATACAATATTGTTGTTTAAGTATATAATGATCTCCTGGTTCTGCTCATTTCACTCAGCATCAGTTCGTGTAAGTCTCTCCAGGCCTTTCTGAAATCATCCTGCTGGTCATTTCTTACAGAACAATAATATTCCATAACATTCATATACCACAATTTATTCAGCCATTCTCCAATTGATGGGCATCCACTCAGTTTCCAGTTTCTTGCCACTACAAAGAGGGCTGCCACAAACATTCTTGCACATACAGATCCCTTTCCCTTCTTTAAAATCTCTTTGGAATATAAACCCAGTAGTAACACTGCTGGATCAAAGGGTATGCACATTTTGATTGCCCTTTGGGCATAGTTCCAAATTGCTCTCCAGAATGGTTGGATCAGTTCACAACTCCACCAACAATGTATCAGTGTCCCAGTTTTTCCCAGTTCCCTCTAACATTCATCATTATCTTTTCCTGTCATCTTAGTCTTCCTAGTCATTTTAGTCAATCTGAGAGATGGTCAGGTACCACATTTTAGGAAGGACATTGATGAGTCAGAGTTTGTCTAAAAAAAAGGCAACTAGGATAAGAAAGGATAAATTAAAAGGACTGTGGATATTCATCCTGGAAAGGAATTGACTTAAGGATTTGGAAGCATGTTAACCTCTGCTCACCCATTCTAAGACAATTCTTCTGGTTTTGTTTTGTTTTGTTTTTTTAGAAATATTAAGAAATCAGACTTTCTCTGTCTTTTCGTCTAAAGTCCTTGATCTCATCTGAAGAGAAAATGTTGTCAACACTTTATCAATGTCTTAGTGTGATAATCTCAATATTCTTTACAAGGGCTAACCCATTTTTTCTTCATATATGTTGCTATTCATTTGTTTCAATCATATCTGACTCTGATTTCATTTTGAGTTTTCTTGGTAAAAATATTGTAGTATTTTACCATTCCTTTTACAGATCATTTTACAGATAAGGAAACTGAGGCAAATAGGATGAAGTGACTTGCCCAGAGTCATATAGCTAAGTGAGGCTAAATTTGAACTCAGAAAAATGGATTTTTCTGACTTAAGGTTTAGTACTCTAGTCCCACTGTGTGCAGAGGATAGTACTCTATCCACTGTGCTACCTAATTGCCCTTCTTTATGTGTGCATGTATGTGGGTGTGTGTGTTTGTGTGTTGTGTGTGTGTGGTTTTTAAATTAACAAGCAGTTATTTTCTCTCCTTCAACTCATTCCCATCCCTGCCACTGAGGAGAGAGAAGAAACACTTGTAAAAATATGCAAAGTTAATTAAGCAAAACAAATTTCCACTTTGGCCATATCTGAAAAAAAATTATTAATCAATTTCTAAAAGGAAACTAAGTCAAAATTGAGGGAGAAACTCTGAGAAAGATATAGAATAGAAATATATTTATCTCTATTTAGTGCATAAAATCTCTAATTAGTGCATAAAATCCAGAGGTTCTTTAGGTGGCTGCTGAATGATCACTTGTTGGAGAATATTGAGAGGAGATTTTCATTCAGGAGAGTTGGGCTATCTGATATCAGAGTTCTATCCTCATTTAGGGATTTGATGATTCTTTGAAAAGAACTGAAAGGATGATTATGCAGAAACCTAGAGAAGTATGTAGTTATTTAGAAATTGGTACATAGTAGACAGTGACCTCCTTAATGCAAACAGAACAACATCTTTATGTGGCTATTCCACTATATCAAACTAATAAATGTAATAAATCCCACTCTCCACTATAGCACTGATTTATACCATGGTAAAAATGTCCTTGGTGGACAATGAGATAGATTATGATCTCTTTGATACATTTTTTGCCAAACTGAACAAAAATATCTTTTATGGGAGGCAAGACAAGACAATGGGACAAACACTAGATTCAGGGTCAGAAGATCTGGTTTGAATCTTAGCTATTAAGTGCCTTGAATCCTCAGTAGTTGTGAGACTTTTGCTGAGTTACACCATGAGTTTCCTTACCCATAAAAGGAAGGAGTTAGGCTAGAGTGATCACAGGTTTAGAATTTATATGCACTTTATAAAGATTTAAGATGACACCCCCAAGATTGTGGGGATAATAACCATAAGAGGTGGAATATAAACTGTGAAGGGTAAAAACTGAAATGGCTTAGGAAACAAAAGTTCAAGTTTCTGTGAATATCAATTTATTAAGCAATGAATGCATGCTTATTGCCTAACAGATCAGGACTAGGTCTTTTCAATTTGGTACTAAGTCATGAATACAAGAGGAGACAGATTTTTATGTATGAAAAATAACAAGCAGGATACAAAACAGGATGTAAAATTAGGTAAACTGATTTTTAAGATGGCAGAGGGAACAAACAGGTGTAATTTCCCTGAAATCAGAAAAAGAGGTGTCCTACTCTTCCCAAGTGTCTGTATTCAATCAAAGGAACATGGAAACAATAACTGACCATTATTGGTCCAGTTTTCAGATAATACATATGGGTTGCTTGAGATATACAATTGTGAGAAAACTTCTTGCATCATTTTTCAGATCTGACTGGGGTTCTGGTAAGAATAACCTTATATAAGAAACTCTAAGCAACAGGCAGAAGTGGTCCATCTTCTTGTCCTTACAAGGCTAGGTTCAAAAAATGCAATACAGTTTTCCCAAAATACCTATAATTGAATTAAGTTTTCTTACAAGACAGAAATTAGATTAGATCCATAATTGAAAGAAAAAGAGTTGTTAGATCCAAGATGGTTCACTTAGTTCTCCCTGCTTTGATTCCTGGAGGAGGGAGCTGCTTCCTTCCCTATATACCACTTATCTATAAGATTTTCATATATTCATAATCAGAATGATGTAAGTCAGGCTATAGGTCAAACTACTTAGAGGACTCACAAGGGACTGTTTTGACAGTGGTGATGTCACCACCAAGGTAACCAAAAAAACTCAGTAAACACTATAAAATAAAAGGCCAAAACAAAGCAATACAATGATGATCATCATTATTAAATAATCTCAAGTCTCCTTGTATCTTAGTAACCCACTCCCAATGTCTACTTAATCATCTTATTTTGTCTTAATTCTCAAATGTCTCATTTGGACCTCAGAAATAGCTTTTCTTGGACATTCTGGAATATGCTTCATTCTCAGGAAAGTTCTAAAATGGGCTCTGCTTCTCTGATTGCAAATCACTTATAGAAATTTCTAGGTAATTCTGATAAAATCTGCCAACAAGAAGATTTAATATAATTTAGTACAACTTCCTAAATTTGGTTTTCCAAACCTGAAATTTCAGAGAATTTCAGTTTTTACAAACCACTTGTTGTTTTTATTTTTTTTATCTAAACCTATACCTGATGTAAGAATGTTAAAAAAAAAATTCATTAGGGTCTGACTTGTAAAATGAACCCTTCTGTTTGAACAAAAGTCCTCTGGTTCTACTTGTGCCACAATGACTCTTGAAGTTATAGAATATGTTCAGGAAATATGGAACAGTCTAGTTTGACCAGCCTTGTGTAGGAGAAGTAGAGGATGTGGAGTGGGGTGTGGGTTTTAATGCCAAACTGAGCAGTTTATATTTTATCTGATGAACAACAAAGTTGAAATGAAATGGCATTTTTCTTATTGTGGGTGGAAATATTATATCATGACAGTCTTGTGTAAATTACTGGAATTTTTTAGTAAGATGGGATTCTAGAAAGGAATAAATCCTCTATGGCATGGTGGAAGTTGCCTTAAAAGTGACTTATTACTTTGAGAGCATCCTAGAGGCAGCCTGAGCTTGGGACAGGTCCATAGTTCTGATGAGACTTGTGGGAAGGGTCATAGAGTATGTCAGCTTTGACAGGAGAAAAGCAGAGACAGCCAGTGTTAAGCCCTAGGGAAGTAACTAAACTGAGAACTAACCTTTATGAATACATGCAGCCCATCTTCATTTTCTTTGCAAGAAGTGGCAAGGAAACTATGTCTATAAAATATTGCAAATACTATTAAACAATTGATATGTTGGTTGGTTTTGCTGAATTGTTTTCTCCCCTTCTTTAAGAATTTTATTTGGGTTATAAAGGATGCCTTCTGGGGTAGGATATATAAGGAATAAAGGTGATATTAAAAACATATAAATTAAAATTTAAGTAACATAGTCATATTGAGCCATGTTAGGAAGAAACAAAGATACTACAGAATGAGGAAAATATAGAGTTTCCCAAAGAGGAAAAGCTCACCTTTTTATGCCTGAGAAACCTGCTGCAAGGTTGGTCTGAAGATGAGCAATGGGCCAGAGGCAAGAGTGGGAACCTAGAATCAGAATGTGTCAAATTAGTGAAAGGAAATCTCGAGGCCCATGTGAACTAATGCAAAAGGATTTAGAGCTAGAAGGAAAAGAGAAATCATATAGTCAAATCTTTTCACTTTACATGGAAATAATCATAGTACTTTCCTCCAAGGGTTGCTGTAAGGGTCCAATTTATATACCATATATATGTATATGCATTATGTATTTTATGTAAAGTGTCCCCAAAATCTTTTTATCCTTTGTTACAAGGAATGACTCTTATTTTAAGTAATTATTTATACAGATTTTATTGTTTTAAGATCAGAGAGATCATGTTTTAAAGTTTAATTAAAGATGAAAACTACATTAAGATTTTTGGGACACCCTATTTATGAATGTATGTAAATAAAAATGTATATCTAGTTAGGTGTGTATGCATGTGTTTACATAACACATATGTTTATATGCATATGTTTTAATGGATATATCCACAGAATTATATGCATCTAGCACTATATGTATATGTTTCTGTATATATATGTATATAGATAGATATAGATATACACACACCTATAAACATGTAGTTTGGGTAACATTCATGTATACATACATGTGAATAGAAATATATGTACATATTTCTAAATGAATATATACACATAAAAACATGTAGTATGCAATTATAGAAATGTGTGTGCACCTATTTCTAGGTGTGTATATGCATTTATTTTGTGTCTATACCTAGATTATTTACATTATTTAACTTATTTATTTTATGCTTAAGTACATATGCATATATTTTATGCACAAGTACATTATATACATGATACAAACATACACATATAGGCATAAATACACATATGAATATACACATATAAGATGATAAAATACAAAAAGTATGTGGTATAAAGTATATATTATATACATATATCCATATTATATAGATTGTCATATAACTATAATGCATTATATCCCCTGACTCCAGAGGATTAGACTTATGCATTGGATTCTTGCTAAGAAATAGTTGCTTCACTTTACTTAGATAATGTGGCAATTATCTGATTGGTCCACATGTGTCTCCATTGCTGGGGACTCTGTCATTGAAAAGAATTGTACTCTTGAGTATCATGGGACATCTTCCCCAAGTCTTTTGGAAAAACCTTCCCCCTGAAAAGAGCTCTACCCTGTCTTTCTTTTGGGACTGCCATTTCTTCGTGTGACAGCAAGCTTTTATCCCTATGACTTCTAGTAAAAGAAGGAGCTTTCTCTTCCTTTAGCAGAAATGGCAATTGTAACCCCAAGCTCATGGCAACAGGAATGTGCACTTGAGCTTATGGTTGGAGCTCAAATCCCAGGTTGCCTACTCTGTTTTGTTATTTCTTCCCTTGAACTCAGGTCACTGAATAGAGATCCTAAGCAGCAGATTTTTCTAAACCTGGCTTTGATTTTGAGAGGTCGATAATTTATCAATCAGTTCTGGCAACCCAGTGGAAACTGCTTCTTTAGCTACATGAGTTTTCAGAGGAAAATGTGAACCTAGCAGGATCATTTAGGATCTGAAGTGATTAAAGAACCATTCCCAATTGTCCAGAAGATCTGGACCTTGTGAACAACCTCCTAATTGATCTCTCTACCTTCAGTCTACTTCCTCTTATCCCTCTTTTGCATAATGGCCAAATTAATATCTGTAAAGCATGGGTTTGGCTCCTCAGCAAAATTATAGAAATATAGCTCCGGAAAAAGTACCCCTTTGTCAGGACATCTCAAAATCTTTCTGATAAATGTCACAATAGCTCTTCTTATAGAGCAAAAAATAAAAGTAATGATGAGATCATTTTTAAAGAAAGATGTTTATAGGTCTAATCCAGAATCAATCAAGTAACCAGGGGTATCCAGAAGCTCTGAGCTAAAAGATCTTATGTTATTGATGAGGAAACTGAGGCTTAGGGAGGTTTGGGACTTGCTCAGAAATGTCAGAGACAGGATTTGAATCTAGAATCTTAGACTCTATATTTAGTGTATGAAGGAATAGCAGAGAGATTCTAGAAAGACAGCAATTTGGGAGATACAAGTGCTTATGGAAGGAGTTGTCTTGGGTTAGCCTTTTGGCATCTGCTCATGCTAATTCCAGTACAAAGGACAGTGCGAGGGCAAAGACAAGACATCCTCTCTTTGTAAATGTCTCATGTCCTCTCTGGGATAGAACAGTATGCACTAGCTGCTGCCCAGGTGGGAGTGTCCTATGGTGGCAGGCAGTCCTGCTTCTCTATCCATATCCACAGTTTCCCTACTTTCCCTCAGCTATTATCAGCTCAAGATAATAAGATACCCACTAACAAGTAAGTAAACTTCCAATTTATTTCTTTTGCTTTTCCCTAATTAAATTGATTCTTTATCCCATTCAACATAGAGTTGCCAGTTTTTTTTTTTCTTTCCTCAGGCACTCACACAGTACCTGCCTTCCATTACTCTCATAACTGGGGACTTTAACACTGAATTTAATAAGAGGATAGAAGGCATTCATTATGTACTCTCTCTTCTATTTTCTACACCTCACATCTCTTGACATCATCCCCAATTTTCTTTTCCTTTACTTTCGTCTCTGATGAAAAGGCAGCCCCCTTTTTGCCAAGTCCAACCCATACACCCTTTTATTCTTGCTTCTCTTTTGTAACAGATTGCCTTTACAGCCATCTAGCCCCCTCCCTCTAATTTTCATTTTCTTTTTATATAATGTTTTCTTCCTACCTACAACTATATCTAAATCTCCCACATCCTTTTAATAAAAGCTCTTAGGCCCGACCATCCCCTAATGCTATCATCCTACAGCTCTTTTCCTTTTTCAAACTACTAGAAAAAGCCATCTATACTTCTTACCTCCAGTTCCCTCATTCATTTTTTTCTTCTTTACAATTTGATTTCTCACATTACTCAACTGAAATTGTTATCTCCAAAGCTACCAATGATCTCTAAATGATTAAAACTGAAGGTTTTCTCCTCAATCCTCACCCTTCTTGATCTTTCTGCAACATTTGCTAAACATTATCAATATTTCTCCTCTTTTTTCCTTTTCCTTCTCTCCTCCTTCTCCCTTTTCCCTCTCCTCCCTTCTCTACATTCTTTCTTGATGACTTAATCATATCTGTGTAAATGACTCCTAGGTCTATCTATCTTGAGCTCTAGTTTCTATTGTGAACTATAAAGTTTCTGTTTGGAACTCTACCCTTGCATCAGCAACTACATATTGGAGCCACTCATTGCAATAATTGCATTTAGGGCTCCTTGAGTAAGTGGAACTCAAAAATGAACAGACTAGATCAGCAGCTCTCAAACCCATCTCAATTCTTTTATTTGGTGTCAAAAGTCTCTCCAAGTGAGTGATTGTGTGATAACTCATTCTCCACACAGGACTTGCATGTCCAAAAAGCAATTTATTAAAGGATTTTCTTTATTGCTGACTAGAAAAAAGAGTGAGATGTTATAAACCTTCAATTGTGAGGGATTCAAAGACATTTGAGACCCAGTCTCTGCTTTTAAAAAGTCTATTGAAGAGAAAGGAGGATGTATACCAATAAAAATATAACTCACAATGCAGTATAAATCAAGTCCTTAGGAATGACAGGCAATAATTATCATGGAAGCTCTGAGAAAAGCTTAAGTGGTCAGTTAGAGCTTTATGGAGAAGGTGGAATTGGAAGTAGTGACTAACTCCCACAATTGGGTTTCAACATCCAACCAACTTGGGCTAGTCTAATGCTACTCTTAAGAGAAAGTACTAGGGGCAGCTAGTTGGTGCAGGAGGACCTAAGTTCAAATCTGATCTCAGGCACTTAACACTTCCTGGCTGTGTGACTCTGGGCAAGTCACTTAACCCCAATTGTCTCAGAAAAAAAAAAAAAAAAAAAAAAAAGGAAAAGGGGGGTGGAGAACATACTAGACTTTGAGGCCAGAAGTTCCAAATTCAAATCCAGACTCGGGTACTTACAGGATATGTGACTCTGCACAAATCAGTTGAACTTTCTAAGCTTCACTTTCCTCATTTGTAAAATAAGAAAATTGAATCTCTAAGGTGCTTTCAAGTTCTAAATCTATGATCCCATGATCTTCAGTTCACTTGCTTCTCAGATTCCCTTCACCAACTCCCATCAAGAACTTCCTCCTTTCCTTATACAGGATTTCTTCCCCAATCAGCATTCCTTTCATTATCCCTGGGGACTTGAAGTGTTAAGGACGCAGCAGCATCTCCCCTCAGGGTTGCCCAATGGAGGTAAGTCTGCTACCCAAGAACTCTCCATGAATTCAGACGACAAGATCCTAGGACAGTGACAGGCTTTGTGAAGAAAATGCCAACTTGGCTAATTTTGCTGGATTCTAATCCTTGTTCTACGTCTTATTTAATTGTTACTTTTGAGCAGTCAATGGGCCTCAATTTCTTATCTGTAGGATGGATAGAATTTAACACCCCTTCTGTAGTACTTGGACTGGATACAAAGATCCTGGGAATTCTGTTTTTCCCTGCTTGGGGAGAGTGGATACTGAAGGGAGATCAGGACTGGAGGGAAAGTTTTTCCCCCCACACTGAGGAAATTTTGAGAATTGAGAGGGTTTTATGGTCAATTAAAGCCTTGTCTGGGGGTTTCAATGACAATAATATTCAACCAGCTTCAGGATTTTGTGAAAACTAAGTGAGATGGTCTCAAACTGAATTCTTTTGTGAACTGCTTCCTAGAAGCTGTGGAAACTTAGAAATGGGGGAATTATAGGCTAGGAGGGATGGAAGGAAGGGTTTGGGAGATAAGTCAGTGTCCATTCAAGTCTTTCCCTCCTATCTGCAAGGATTGGAGTGGGGGGTGGTAGATAGGAGGTTGACTTATAGCCAAAACCAGGCCAGGGAAAGGTTTAGCTTCAAAATCCAATTCCATTTTATATCCCATAATAAAATGCTGTCAACATGAGCTGTCTGTTCAAATAGATTTGTTAAGAGGACTGAGAAGAATTTTTGCTGGGTATAGCGTTGGAGATAGGTGAAGGACTGGGTTCTGTCTGTTCCAGGAGAGGAGTCTATCAGGACTCTCAGGTCTAGTGCATCTGGGTGGGGGCAGGCCCTGGGAGACTTTGGTGTATGTAGTATTTAATATGAAAGGAGAAGCAACAGAGATATGAAGCTGGGCTATAGCAAAATTAGGAAGCTGGAGAAATTTATCATTCTTTTATCAGCTTTTGTTATTCTTTTCTGATACTTCTTCCTTAATATTCTGGGGAATCCAGGGCTTTCATGTTTTCTTTCCCCTCTGCTATCAAAACATGTTCACAGAAAAAGGACCTGGTGAGTTCATTCTAGCACAGGTTTAAGTTCCTGACAAGGATGTATTAATCTCTGGGTAGGTTTCTTTTTTGGAGGGAGCATTAATCGGGGTTAAATATCTCGTTCAGGGTCACACAACTTGTAAGAGTCTGAGGTTGGATTTGAACTCAGGATGAGGAGTCCTTCTGACTTCAGGCCTGGCACTCTCTCTACCAAGTCACCTAGCTGCCCAAGAACCTAGATGCCACTGAGAAAAATAATTCACTTGGACCCTATTCTGGTTCAATAGGTATTAATCAATTTTCTAAAATCATATCAAAATTCTGTAAATAAGGTCCCAGAGCTGTGAGCTGCAGATTCTAAGCTCACTTGCTTAATTATAGGAAATTAACTAAAGGCTTTCCACCCTTGTTTTCCCTTGTCATGGTGACCAAGCCCAGTGTGGCAGAGATCACAACTACATGGAAAGTCCTCTAGTACCTGGGGACCAATTGCTTGTCTAATAGGAGCAGATGACCTTCTTATGACCACTTAAATTATTGACTGTGATAGCTTCACCCACTTGTGATACTACTGGTATTCATACTTTAGCCTATGTATTATATGTTAACAATTAAATCACTGCTCGATATTTAGGGGTAACCCTATAAAAGTATAACTCTAAGGGGAGGTGACAAATCAGATCATGAGGATCCCTAAGGATAGTGTTAGTCAATTCTGGGGTGAGATTACTGTTATATTCTGTCTCAAGCAGACCACACCTGGAATATTATCCTAGGATCATACAGTGATAGAGCCAGAATGGGAAGGCACCTCAAACACAATTAGTATAACATCCCTCAATTTGCAGATGAGGAAACTGAGGACCAAGGTAGTGAAGGAAGTCATCCAAAGTCTAAGTTAGATGGTATGCTTTGGTATTATTCCCCAGGGCTTAGCACAGTGCCTGTCACATAATAGGTACTTAATAAGTGAGAGCTGATTTTCTGACAGGGCTAGAGAGGGTAAGTGGTTTTTCCAAGATTCACACACGCAACAAGTTGGAGACCTGGGGTTTGAACCCCACCTCCTGTCTCCAAATTCCATGCCCTTCCCACCATAATGCCTTGTTCTGTTTGACCTCCAGAGAAGAGAACCAGAACCAAGGAGGAAAATTTGATGAGAAGCTGATGTAAAATGGCTCACAAGATCTCCTATTGGATATAGAAGTTTCTCTCCAAGGATGAGAATCTTTAGGGGAAAGGCTTTCCAAGTTAGGGGGCAGCTACATGGGTCAGTGGATAAATGTACTGGGCCGGGAATCAAAATGACTCATCTTCCTGACTTCAAATTCAGTTTCAGACACTCACTAGCTGTGTGATCTTGGGTAAGTTACTTAATCCTGTTGTCCTTAGTTTCCTTATTGTAAACTGAGTTAAAGAAGGAAATGATAAACCATAATATCATCGTTGCCAAGAAACCAACCCAAAACCCACAAAGAGTCAGATATGACTGAAATGACCTACCAACGACAATTCCAAGTTAGAATGAATCAGAGTGATTGTAGGAGATCTGGAGATTGAAGCTGTTGGGAATTGGTCAGGTAGAGTTTAGTGCCTTGGTTTCCCTAAGTGGTTGAAAGGGGGCAGGAAAGGAAGGGAGTGAAGGGAGATACAAGAATAGTTGGTGGGTTAGGCATCAAGTCCCTTTATGAGCCATTTTAATTCATGTAAATGAGGATTTTTAATTTGTTATACTGGGTTTTAAATCTATTACCATCTCATTTGCTTCTAAACCCTGTTTTGCCCCAGTCTGAACTGAATTCCATTTGATGCATTAGGAGTAATTCTCCTCCCAAAGGGTTAGATGTTTTCTCTCTGCACAAAAGTCGCTTATTTTGGATAAAGAGACGATTAGATTTATCTTTAATATTTTAATGGCAGTTGGGATTAACAAGCAAACAGTCCCTACTAGGCTTGTTCTCAGAGGATTAGACTCTAATAAACTCTTCAGATGGGTATCCCCCCTCCTTCTCTGTTTTCCACAAAGTACTTTTATTATTTAAAAAAATTCCCTCCTCTTTTTTGAGAGCCATAAATTCCATTTGCTGTTTTCTATTAAATCAAATTGATTAAATTCATTGTGGCTATTTGCTCATAGATATTTTTAATTTTAACATCTCCCACATAAAATTTTTAATGGTGCAATTTGAAATACTAGCAATATACAGTATAGCTCCTGTTCAACCAGATGGAAATGAGAATCGGAGAGGAGGGAGGGAAAAGAGATGTGTAGAGTCTCAAGGGGAGGGGATAAATAGATGGAAGAGAGGTAGGAATCATAGACTGACCTACTCTCCCTTTATCCATCCTGGCACAATTCCCTCCTGCCCCATAAAGTTTAAAGTCAAGTGTTCCTTCCAGGAAAGGACCTCAATCTATTACTCCTCTTCCATGACATGGAAAACTATGTTCCCAAAGACAGAACTGTAACTAGAATTAGGTGACCATGTGCCTCTTCCTTACGGCTGTTCTTTAGCTTGTTATGTCAGAATCAAATGCCAGGTTTGGCACTGAGTCCATGCAGTGGTCCCTATACCACGTCATACTTACCCCTGCTCTCTTACCTGATCCTCACAGATTAATTTTGATGTCACAGCACTCTCTAAGGCCCATTTCCCCCTAGCACTACACACCATACCTGCTACCTCATCCTCTTGGGAATGATAGATCAGGGGTCATCACATGAAGCAGAGGCTTGCAAGCTAAATTCCTTTGAGGACCAACTATTCACATTACTACATCTAAAAATTCATTGTTCTCTGTCCCTTCTACCTAACACAACTTCAGTGTTCCCCTAGTACCAGAACCACTACTCATGGCTCTACTCAAAGAGACCTATGCCTTTAGCTCAGCCCTCTTTCATTTCCAGTCAACATCTTCCCCAGCTTCCATCCCATCCCAAACCCTAATCTCAGCTTAACCCAGAGGAAGGAGCTACTCTCATAGAACTCCACAAACTGCTCTTAGTCCCATTTACCCTTTGAGGATAAGTCAGTACAAATTTATTTATTGCAATAGCATTTTATTTATTCCAAAAACAGGTAAAGATAGTCTTAAAAATTCATTTTTATAAAACTTTGTCCTCTAAATTTATTTCCCTTCCTCCCTTACCTTCCACCTCCCTAAGACAACAAGCAATCTGATATAGGTTAAATATGTACAATTCTTTCAAACATATTTCTATATTTGTCATGCTATGCAAGAGAAATTAGACAAAAGGGGAAAAGTCATGAGAAAAAAACAAAGAAACAAACAACAACAACAATGAAGAGGTAAAAATACAATGCTTTGATCTACATTCAGTTTCTACAATCCTCTCTCTGGATGAAGAGGGCATTTTCCATTGAATCTCTTGTTGAAAAGAGCAAGTCCATCACAGTTGATCATCTCTTAATCTTGCTGTAACTATAACAATATTCTCCTAGTTCACTCAGCATTAGTTCATGTGAGTCTTTCCAAACTTTTCTAAGATCAGCCATTCAGTACATATTTAGAAAGCACTGACGATGTGGTCAGCCATCGGGAGGGAGACCAGGAGAATGTCTGAAAGTATGATACTGAGACTTTCTAGCAGAGGTATGAACTTGAGACTAGCACAGCCCAACCTGAACTAGATTAAAATGTAAATGGGAGATAATGGTAATAATAATAACTTACATTTATGTAAAGTTTTCTATACACAAGGCTCTGTACTTAAGCTTTTATCATTATGGTCTCATTACATCCCTTGGAAGGAAGCTAGGTACCACAGTGGATAGAGTGCTGGGCTTACAGTGAGGAAGACCTGATTTCAAATCCAGCCTTAGAAACTTCCTAACCGTATCATTTTAGGATAATAATCTCTATTTGCCACTGGAAAAGGAAATGGCAAACAGTCTAGTATATTTTCCAGGAAAACCCCATGGACAGAGACCTACAGGATCACAAGGAGTTGACTGTGATTGAAATGACTGAACCACTGCTACCACTATCACCACTATCATGATATTCTGTTATTATCCCCATTTTACAGTTGCAAAAACTGAGACAAACATAAGTTAAGTAGTTAGTAAGTGTCTAAGGCAGGATTTGAACTTGGTTCTTCCTGAGTCCAGGCTTAACTCTTTATCAATTGTGCCTTCTAGTTTTCTGTAGGCATTCACAAGAAGAATTTTAGGGAAAAGGTAAGTCTTGAGCTGGGTGCAAGGATGGATAGGATTTAGTTAGATGGGAGAGGGAACAGCATGAATGAAGGCACTGAGATGAGAATGAATTTGGTGAGTAGAAGGAATAGTAAGATGTCTGTTCTGGCTAGCATGGAAGATGAATATTGAGAAGTAACGATAATAGTTCACTGAATGAAGAATTGATCATTTTTACAAAGCTTTGGGATTTATGAAGCACTTCCTTTAAAACAATCCTATGAGTGTGTCATGTAAAAATTATCTTCCATGTTTTTTCCCCCCCCTGGATATGGACCATGTGACAGAACCAGAATTTGCACTTAAGGCAATTATGTGGTACAGTGGTTAGAACCCTAAGCCCTGAATCAGGAAAACCCAAGTACAAATTTGGACTTAGGCTAGTCACTTAACTTTTGCCTCAGTTTCCTTACCTTTCAAATGGGATAATAGCTTCTATCCTCCATGGTGGTTGTAAGGATTAAATATGAGAATACTTTTAGTTTATGAACAAATGCTTTTATTGTTCAGTCATATCTGACTCTTCAGTGACCCCATTTAGGATTTTCCTGGCAAAATGCTAGAGGGGTTTGCCATTTCCTTCTCAAGCTCATTTTACAGATGAAGAAACTGAGGCATAAAGGGTAAAGTGATTTGCCCAAGATCACACAGTCTAAAGCCAGATTTGAACACAGGGAAATGAGTCTTTCTGACTCCAGGCCCAGCACTCCATCCACTGTATCAGCTGTCTTGTGATATTAATATAAGTAATATATTAATATCATACTACTAATGATATATCATCATTCCAGATTCAACACTCTTCCTCTCTCCTATGCTGCCTCTCAAGTGGTAAACAGAAAAGAAAAAATGGTAACATGTGTGAGATAGAATAAAGAGTCATATACTCAATAAACATTTTAAAAGTATTTAATACTGTGCTTGGTGCGACTTTAGTAATTCAGAATACAAAGATGAAAATATGACAGCTGTTTTGTCCTCAAGGAACTTATATTCTATTGAGGAAGACAATTTATTCACATATACATATGTGCAGAATAAACACAAGGAGATTATAGGAAGGAATCACTAGCAGCCGGAAAGATTTGGTGAAGGAGGCAACTTGAACTGAGTTCTGACAGAGGGAGACTGAGGTGAGGAATAGCCTCAGTTCTTTCAACCCGGAGTTTTTCACTTGGGAATCCATGGGATTTCAAGAAGAGCATTTATGGACTTAGGGGTAAAATTAAATTGTATTTCCACTAATTTAGCATTCCCTTCAATTTTGAATGTAGGCAACAAACCACAGTAGTGTTAGGCTTCCCAAGACTTGTAAAAGGGTTCCATAAAAATAAGGTAAGAACCCTTCCTTCTGTGACATGGTTCTCCACTGGTTTTCTAAGTTTATTGAAACCTTTTACCTTTTACCAAACTGGAAGTTCTCTGGGTATTTTGCAGCAAAACAACAAGTTTCCTAAAATGTCCTCAGGATTGAGGCTTGTGAATCACAAAGTCAAAACTAGAATCTGCATCTCCTATTCTACCCATTCCAATGCTCTTTCTATTTCAAGGTCCCCTGCTTATAGAGAAGAGGCTTTTTTGGATCTTCCTGTGACCCCCCCCCCTTTAAAAATCACTGATAGATCTGACTCTGGATACTAAGACAGCAAAATTAAAACACTAGTGAAATTTTAGGTCTCTAATAGTTTCTTTCATATTGTCCTTTCTCCCTCTGTATATGTTCTCTCCTAAGAGCAAGCCTTCTCTACCCCCCTTCCTTTTTTTTGGCCCCTCCTTCTCTAATCCCAACCTCATCAACTCCAGGGAAGAGCTGATCTGCAGGAGAAAATCCTTCATTCAGAGGCAAAATCAGCTTAATTTGCTGCAATTTGTAGCAGGTCTTTGCCAGGATTTGAATATCAAATTATCCTGAAGCTGGGGATGGGGGAATCCTCCCCTCAAGCAATATGGACAAACATTCCACTTAGGCTCCATTCTAGAAGATCAGTCTGCAGAGTAATTATGACTGAAATAGGTCTCTAGGGGCCTGGGGACCACCTGGACCTGCACTGGCAGGGACACTCAAAGGAGAAAAGGGAGGAGGAGGATGCTAAGGTCCCTAGGTGAGGATTCACCAGACAGCAAATGAATACTTGGATAATTAATAATTTCCAGCCAATGCCCAGCTAAAAGCAAACTGGTTTTCAAAAGACCAGATTTTTATATAGAAGGACATGGAAACAGTAGGTAAGGGGAAAAAATCTTGGAATGGGGTGAAGTGTTGGGGAAAGAAGGGAAAATAGGGACTGGACTATATCTGGTCAGGAGTTATCCCTCCTCCTGGCTAGGTGGGAAAAATGGTAGGCAAGAAACCAGACTTCTTAACTTATTTTGATGCCCAAATGACTCAAAGACCTGAGGAATGGAGTAAATCCTGAGCCACAATCTCCATAGGGAGATCATAGACCCAAAGAAAGCCATCTCCTAGCATCTAGGCAGAATTGAGAGGATGCATTCTTTGTAAAGCCCCCTTCAAATGACACTGCATAACTCCCTTCCTTGTTGCTCCTGATACCTCATTTGCTGAGAAATAAGTGATCCAGATGACCCAAGATTGGCAGTTTCAGGCATCCCAATTCTGTTCTGTCTTCTCCCCTGTTCTTACTCCTTCAACTGTATTGTTTATTATTATTATTGTTGTTATTAGCCCACCAATATCCAATTCTCTTATACAAGTCCCTTAACTTCTCCATTCTTCAATTTCCTACAGAATAAAATATAGAATTCCTATAAAAAGAAATTACTCTAGATGACCTCAAAGGTCTCTTTCAAGTCTATGTCATCTCTGGTCCTGAATCCCAGGTCTGATGATAGTACTAAGAACAGTGTTATGAGTTTCAAGAGATGTAACACCTTAGAGGTCTAAGATATGTCCTAAATAGGAACAGTTTCCATTATGATTTTCTCATCCATGAATTTATTCTAATTCTTTTCAAACTGATTTCTTTTTTCAGTCCATATCACCTTAAAGTAGACATGAGTCCCACAAGCTTACTGGCTACTGTGTAGAAAATTAAGACCTTTTTATTTGTCCAAAATATACTTTTTTTTCAAGATTTACAAGAGGATAACATGGTTCTATAATCGAGAGTTCTAGAATTAGAATAAATAATTCAATGACTTCAAATTCTATATCAGACAATACTATATTATAACCCAAACCCCCAAACCCATTGGTACAGGATTTTTTTCTCATTGGTGGAGATCCTACTGTTCTGTCTCTCCATGAAGAACAGGGTAGGGTTGTTGAGAGTAGAAAGAGAGGAGAGATTTGATCTTTTAATCTCTTCAAATTCGTTTAGCTTCCAACTTTGAGGGAGAAGATGCACCATCTCAATCTCTCTCCAGATACCAGAAGAGAGATAGACTGGAGAAAAGCTGATATGTAGTACTTCAACCATGACCTCATTCCCAACTTACTACACTAGGGACTTCAGAGAATTTTCCCGTAGATGAGATCAGTGTCTCTTTCTTGGTTGAGCTGTTATTTTACTCCCAATAGAAGACCTCATTTACTCTGAGTATTGTCTGGTATATGTTCTCCTATACACGCTTTCTCTGATTTCTGTTTTTCTATCAACCCAGGTAAATGAGTTTCTTTGCTATTTGTTATGTGTCTTGCTTGTGTAACTGCTATTTGTTGGGAAGGCATTCAAGCCTTAAAGCATGGAACTCCCATTTCCCCATTAATGAATAATAATTGGGGATTTAACTTAAACCTAAAAAAAAAATCACTTCCTGTAGACCAATAATATTTTTCTTTTTCTTTTTTTCTTTAAAATACCATTCCATTTTTCCAATTATATAATAATGACAGTTTTTAACATTCTTTTTAAAATAAAATTTTGAGTTCCAATTTTTCTTTCTTCCTCCCTGATCTACCTCCTCCCTAAGACAGTAATCAGTTTGATATAGGTTATTTATATGCAGTTATGTAAAACATTTCTATATTAGTCATGTTGTAAAAGAAGAAACAGAACAAAAGAGAAAAAAACTATGAAAAAGAGTGAAAATAATATGTTTTGATATGCATTGAGCCTCCTACCAGTATGTAGATAACAATTTCCATCATGAGTTTTTTGGAATTGTCTTGAATCACTGTATTGCTGAGAAGAGCTAAGAAAATCATAGTTGGTCATAGAACATAGAACTGTGTATAATCTCCTGGTTCTGCTCAGTTCACTAAACATAGTTCATATAAATTTTTCTAAGCTTTTCTGAAATTAGCTGGCTTATTTCTTATAGAATTACAGTAGTATTCCATTATCTTCATATGCTACAATTTATTTATCCATTTCCCAATTGATGAACATCCCCTCAATTTCCAATTCCTTGCCACCACAAGAGTTGCTATAAATATTTTTGTAGGTGCTGGCCTTAACCAATAATATTCAGGAGAGCACATAGATACAGTTCTCTCTCTCAGTAGAGCAGAGTAGCAGCCAGTCTCTGACCTCAACATCCTACTTTCCCTCCTGGCAAGAATCAAAGTCTCCCTTGAGAAGGATGTGGATGGGTGGGGTAAGGGGGATGGGAGAAGATGCTTATTTTTGCCTCCCTTTGAGCCACATTGAGACAACCACATTACAAAATTCAATGTCAGTTGTTTAAAGACAAAGACTATTTCATTACTGTCATTGTATCTCCAGGGCCTGGCATATAGTAAATGCTTAATAAATGCTTATTGATTAATTCTTTTCCCAGGGGTTCAAACATTTTTCCATATCATAAAACCTCTCAGAGCCTGTTTTCTTACCTACAAAATTTCCCTGTCCCCGAAAGGTATAAATAAATATTGGGCTATCTTCTGGATGTAGTCTGGCCTTCCTTATTTCATTTTTTCAGTCTTTCCTTTCTGGAATGGAAAATAAAGCACGAGATTCTCACTGTTTAGAATAGGAGATACAGAGGCACATGGACTAGTCCGAGGAGGAGGATGGTGGCCATGTTTTACATAATTACTATGGGATTGGCTCAGATTAAGGACAACTAGCTGTCTCTTGCTTTTCCCTTTTTCCATTACAACTAATCTCCTTCTAATCAGCCATTATTAAATTATATTCCATTTTAAATTTAGCCACAGATCACCATTTGGACAGCTGGATGGATAATTGGGAAGAGATAATTTATGTAAATGAGAAACAGCAGAAGGTGTATAGAGAGAGAAAGGATGATGGCCAAACTGAGCCCCTCTGGGAGCTGAAAAAGTGACCCAACGTTGACTCAGGACAGTCAGAGATCTTTCAAAGGGGGGGAGGAGGGGAAGATTGGGTGGGGATTTTCACAGTAAAAGTGAAATAGTCATAGGATCCAGGATTTAGAGATGAAAGGAACCTCAAAGGTCAACCAGTCCAAGCTCCTCATTTTCTAGGCAAAGACATTGGAGTACAAAAAATAAGTGACTTAGAGGATTATAGCTCTAGAACTGGAAGAACTTTAGAGCCTATGTAGTTTAACCTTCTTATTTTACATGGGAGGTAATTGAGATCCAAGAAAGGTTAAATGATGTGTTTAAGATATATGCAGATATAGTGGGAAAGCAGGGATATTTCCGTGTCAGTCCCAGATATAGTTATTCCCCCACATTCACACATCTAGGAGGGTAAAACCGATTTGAGGGTACATTTCAGGTCATATAGACATTTACTATTTATGACACTGGTGTTTCTAACATGTCTTTTTCTGCCCACAAAATGGTAGCCATTTAGTACATCAGGTGTCAAAGATTACCCCCAACTCACAGTGTGGGTCCTTCAGAGAAGAGATACCCCAGGTGATCCAATCTTCTACAGTCTTTAAAATCATAGTTCGTGAGCCTCCATCAATGTCTCTACTTTCAATAGTCAATCAGAGGATGTAATTCTTTTTAAATTTTTTTGTAATTGTTTTGTTTCAAACTTAAAAAATAAAAGAAATAAAAACCATTGTCATATACACAGCAAACCACAAGAGAGGATTAAATATAAAACAAAAAATTTCATTTCAAGAAAACCTATATAATAAATACTACACGTGTTCTCAAAGTTGCCCAGCTTTTCTTTGCTTCCTTGTTAGTTTTTTTTTCTCTACTGTATACTTTTCACTTTTCTACCTCCACCCCTAATGCTGGCTACAATTAAGTGTGGATGTATTTATATATATTCATATACACATATGTAAGACCACACTATCATCTATTTTTCTGAAGGTGCATAGCTTCTTCTTTCATAAGTCCATGTCTTTTCATGTTTTTCTAAATCAACCAATGCATCATTGCCCATACCACAGAAATATTCCAACCCAATCACATCCTCTCTGAGAGATTGTCTGTGAAAGTATTTCTCCCCCAATTTTCTTCATTCCTTCTATTTTTGCTATATAGGTTTTATTTATACAAGATTTTTTTTTCTGAGGCATTTGGGATTAATTGCCCAGGGTCACACAGCTAGGAAGTGTTAAGTGTCTGAGGCCATATTTGTACTCGGGTCCTCCTGATTTCAGGGCTGATGCTCCCTAGTATCCACTATGCTACTTAGCTGCTCCTATACAAGAAATTTTTAATTTAAATGATCATACTTATCCTTTTTGCCCTTCAACAATGCTCAACTTACAATATAGTTTAAGGTCTGATACTGCTGAGCCTTTTTCTCCTGGTTTCTTTGAAGTTACTTATTTTTTATTCTTCTAAATGAGCTTTCTAATATATATATTTTTTAGTAATTTAATTGGGATGACATTGAATATAGGTAAAATTGTCATTTACAAAATTATGTTGGCTTTACCTAACCATGAACAATTACTTCAATTATTGATATGATTATTTGTACATAAACTGTTTTATGTTTATGTTTACATAGTACCTGTGTCTATTTTGGCAGGTACATACTCAGGTATTTTATACTGTCTAGTTATTTTAAATGGTCTAAAACAATATTGAATAACATTGTTGACATAATGTAGTTTCTCTATTTTTCACTTTTGATTAAATCTACTTTAACTTCAGCTTTGTCTGAGATTATAATTACTACTCGTGCTTTTTTTTTTTAACATACTAAATTCTATTCCTACCCTTTATTTTATTTTTGTGTGTATCACTCATTTTTATAATGTCTCCTGAAAGCAGCATATTATTGAAATCAAAATTTTAATCCATTGGTTTCCATTTTATGGGTACATGTATTCCATTTACATTCTAAGCTACAATTATTTGTTGTGTTTTTTCCTCACTATCCTTCTTACCCTATTTACCTTTATTCCTCTTCATTTCTCTGTTTTATTTCTACCTACTATCTTGTCCTCCTGTTCCTTAACCTCCCACCCTTCTAAGAGTTCCTCCCCATCTCCTTCCCCACCCTATTTCTTTGCCCTCTTATTTCTTTCTAATTTAGAAGACTTATACATATCTGTGTTTTTATACTTATATACTTATACTTATCTGTATTTTTTCCCTCTTTAACCTATTCTTCATGAGTGAGGTTCTAGCATTACCCGACCTCTTCCTATGAGCTTCTTCTGTATCAGTTTTTCCTTTTATACCTCATTTGTATGAGATAATTATTCCTTTTTATCTGTTTTTAGAATCATCCCATAAAATTTACCCCATACCTTTTTTTTAACTACCCAAATAATAATGACAATCATAAGAGTATTGCTAATATTTTCACATATACAAAGTAAAAGATTTAATTTTATTGAGTTCCTTATAACTAGTTGTTAATGTTTACCTTATATTTTTCCTGGATGTCATATGTCAATTTTTCCTTAAAGTTCTGCTGTTTTTGTCACAAAAATCTGAAAGTTTTTGAGTTTGCTAAATATTCTTTTTTTTTTCATTCATACTTAACTTTTCTGCATAAGTTACCCTTGGTTTTAACCCCAGTTCTTTTGCTCTATGAAATATAGTGTTCTAAGACACAGCTGCAGTCTTTCAATGTAGCAACTGCTAGGTTTTGTATAATCCTTACTGTAGCTTCTTGATTATTTAAGTTGGGTTTTTTTTGTTACTTCCAATATTTTTTCCTTAATCTGGGACCTTTGAAACTTGGCCATGATATTCTTATAAATTTTCTTCCTCAGATCTCTTTCAGGCAGTGATCAATGGATTTTTTCTATTTCTATATGACCTTCTTGTTTTAGAACTTCATGGTAATTTTCTTTGATAATTTCTTGCAATATTGCATAAAAATTCTTTTTTAAATAATAGCTTCAGGTAATCCAACTATTCTTATATTATTTCTCCTCCACCTTTTCGTCAAATCAGTGAGATGTTTCACCTTTTCTTCTATTTTTTCATTCTTTTGATTTTATTTTATGATTTCTTGGTGCCTTAAAATGTCATTAACTTCCCTTTGCCCAATTCTAGTTTTCAAGGAATTTTTTTCTTTCTTACATTTTGGATTCTCTATTTTCAACTGATTGACTTTCCTTCCATAATTTTCTTGACTTTCTTGGATGCTCTTATTTTCCCCTAATTACATGTAAAAACAATTTTAATACTAAAATTTTTTTTTGATTTTCAAATTCTCTCTGTCCCTCTCTCATTGAGAAGGTAGTCATGTAAAACATATTTCCATATTAGTCATGTAAAAAGACAGACAAACCCCCCCAAAAAAAAGGTAAAGAAAAAATATGCTTCTATCTACATTCAGTCTCTATCAGTTCTTTCTCTGAATATTATAAATTCTTCAAAATTATATTAGAGTATTGTAATTGTGGTACTAGCTAAGTCAGTCACAGTTTCTCATCATACAATATTGCTGTGTGTGTGTGTGTGTGTGTATATATATATATATATATATATATATGTATAATGTTTTCCAGGATCTGCCTTATTTCACTTTCATCAGTTCATATAACTATTCCCAGGATTTTCTGAGAACACACAGAGGACATAATTCAGAGCAAAGGCATTTAATAAAATGGCATAGTAAAAAAATGGCCACAAAGAATTTCCTTCACAAAACTGGGGTATACAAATCCATAAATCCAGACAACATATGATTGTCAGCAAAGCAGACACATATAAGGAACATGTATGGCAACCATATGCATGCAATTATCTACATGTATTATAGATAATATTGCATGTATTATAGATAATACATGTAACCAGGACAAGCACAGAGAAACAACTTGTAACTCTGATGCTGATATCTTCTAGTGATATCCTCCTGCTGCTTTTAATGAGTTTCCTGTTAGTCTTAAAATAGACAGATCTGACATTCTTAGCTGTTTCTTCCTCAGAGAAGAGTGGGCTATTACCATATTGTTCAGAGAACAACATATATGTTTCTGTTTTTAAATCCATTGATTTTTTTCTAGGTGTTTTAGAAAATATAAAACTCTTTTTCCAGAAATCAGCAAAAAAACTCAGATTCTCTCAGGGAATTTGCTTGTACAATTCAGAGCTCCAGATGCTAAACTAGTAGAATAAAGAACAGAATCTTCCAGCTAACCAATGTCTTCAGACTTTTATTTAGCCTTTATTTATATTATTTTTTTATTTGGACTCTTCTTCCTGGCCAAGAGGCTTGATTCCTTATGTCTGAGAATACACTCTAGTTTATGGTGAACATTTCATATACTTCCCAATCTTAATTTCTGAAAGCTAGACTGAAATCAGATAATAATCAATTATCTTAATAATTAGCAAACAGCTTTAGGACTCATACTTCCCCATTTTCAGACCTAAAGTCTTTTCACTTCTCTAATACAAATGAGTAAGGGAAAGATACAAATATAAGCCCAGATGCTAAGGTAGATGTTTTCTTCTTTCTACCAGTCTAACTACTATATTCCTGGCCTTTCAAAATGTATCTCTTAGGCTTTGAGCTTATATGAGTCATGGATGGGAGTAAAAAGAACTGGGTTCTGCCACTAGCAATGTATTCTTTGGTTGTTGTTGTTGTTGTTTTGAATAAGGCAGTTCACTAATGTCAGCCTCACTTTCCTCCATTGTGTGTAGTGTTCCCTTCCCACCTAAAATCCATTTATTTCCCCAATATTTGCAGGCTGGGTCCTCAAAGGAATGACTAGTTACTAAAATAATTCTCAGGATTCTAGTGATAAACTTCTGAGTTGACACACTCCTAATGCTATATATAGTTCCTGAGTCCTACCAATGAGCTTCCCATAGTAATTATTCTTATTTATAAGTATCTGTACTTAAACAAATATGAAAATTATTAAGAACATAAAAACTATTAAAGCTTAAAATTGCCCTGTCTTTTGGGAATATTGCATATTAACAAATAAGTAATAATCAGCATAAATGTACATTACATATATATATTATTTATAATATTTTGACTATGAACAATATCACCACCAATCACTTCAGACCCTTAAAGTATCAGAAGTTGATGTTTCTTTACTTGTCAACAAATTTACAATTATTCCAGTGTCTCTCAATATATCAAATAAAGCCTCTTAAATTCTACTTATTAGATAAAGTTGAAAAAAGTTTCCTTTTTTCACGTTTTTGCTCTCTCTTACCCACTTTGTTGCCAGCAATGACAGGAAAGATCTTTCTAGTTCTTTACAACCCATCAATTTAATTGCCTTTCCCCACTTTGTCAAATAGATCCTCATGGACAAAAAGTCCACAGTACACACTCTCTCCCTGACTCTATAAGAAAAAGGAACGCAATACAAATTCTTCATAGATTCTCATGGATCACAGGGAAAAAACAACAACAACAAAACCCAAATAACCACATGGTCTCTCTCTGACCCCATTGGAAGAGGAGCCATTTATTTATTAACAGTCATTCTCTCAACATTCTATTTTCATCTCAAAGAAAGATTCATAAAAGAACCTGAACTATCATACTCTTAAATAATGGGTAATAGGCTCCATACCCTTTGCAAGACAGGTATTCAGAGCAAGGGTTATATTTATCCTTGCCCCTTTAAATCAGCAGAAGAGTCTAAGTGTGAAAGAGCCAGCTATCTAAGTTGCCTTCACCCCTTCTAACCCGTGTTTTTTTGTTTTTTTCGAAAGGAAAGGAAAGGAGGGGTCTGGTAGTTCTCTCTATTTTATGGGCTGAAAAATGGCTGACATGTCACCAATCATCTTCTAGGTTGGGAGATGGTAGCTGACCCCCTCCACCCTCCATCCCCTGGCCCACTCAGGCACTTAAGAATGCTGCCAACCCATCTCCTGAGCATGCTCTGGACCCAATCAGTCAATCAGTGTTCCTTCAAGACCTAAGGAAAGATTGACATGGATCCCAATCAGATTGATTTCCAGCTCCCTCTAGTGGCCAGTATTAAGGAAAAATGAGGAGAGTGAAATGGGCCAGTCTGGGCCAGGGTCTCCACCATGACAAGAAGCAGAAACTGAGGATGGAAAATTCTCCTGGATCTAAAAACAGAGCATAACTTGGCCTCCTCATCCAGAGGCAGCAATGGGACAGGAAATAATGGTTCCTTGAGGAATAGGACCCTGTATACCTATTCATATGTTTAAGAATCATGGGACCATTGATTTAGATCTGACATGGCCCGAGAACCCATTTAGTCCAACCCCCCTCCCATTTTGCTGATGAGGAAACTGGATCCCCAAAAGGTTAAGTGACTTGTTCAAGGTCACAAAGCTACTGAATGACAAAACTGGGATTTGAATCTAAGTCTTCTGTCGTCAAATCTAGCACACCTTCCTTTGCACCATCCTGCCCCTCAAGGTGAGAGGACATACGAGGGATTTTGTGCATCATTTACTTTCAGGAGCCAAAGATGGGCTGCAGTCTTCCCAAAACATTCTCTATGTTTTGATATGATGCCTGAAATTCTACCATAATGGCTTCATTCTTCTGGCTTAAGATCTTTATACCTCAGGAAGGATAAAGCTTTTTTTTTTTTCTTTTCTTTTTTTATTTAGTTCTTATTTTAGTTTTTATTTAGTTCTTATTTTACTTGTGAGTATTTAATTCTCTTTTAATATTTCTTTGCTTCAAGGGTACAGGTAACTCTGCGTTTTTAAGCCTACTCAGCAAACCATTAGCACTGGCAGGTAAAAACAAGTCTTCAAAAATGAGTATAAAAATGAATGGATGGATAGATGGATGGATGGGCCAGCCTCTCTCAATTCAAAAGGTCTCATTACCACACAACTCTTAGGCCACCAGACAATGAAGCTCTTTGGCCACCACAACTCATGCAACTATCTAGACAACTAGAAGTACAGGGTTTAGAGCACTGAACTTCAGTCAGAAAATTTGAGTTCAAATGACTTCCAATACTAGTTAGGTGAACCTGAGCAAACCATTTAACTTCTGCCTCAGTTTACTCATTTGTAAAAGGATGATAGTCATTGTTGTTCTTCATCATTCATTTTCAAAGAAAAACAGTGACATCATAGGTGATGTTTTGACAGACATGAATTGGATTTAGTTCAGCCTCATTCTCTCTTCCAGAGTCAAAGTGCAGTAGTAAAACAAAAGTTAGGAAGACTGGTGATGGACCAGTCTGACCAAGCTCTAAGCACTCCACAGTGTCTGCTTCAACTGACTTCATGGCTATTGGAATAAACTGTTCTCATCCACCCATTCCATTGGGGGAAATCTTAACTTGCTTGGGAGTGGACAGCTCCTTAAATTCACTAATAGGTTTGAGGCTTGTTGCCTGGTTTAGCCCATTGCCAACACAGTTTCATGTGGCTACTATGCAAATTTTAGCTTTTTAGAGCCACATTTGGGAGGCAGACAGATATCAAAGGTCTATAAGCATCTCTCAGAAAGGGCTTAGCAGCCCTCATACCAGAGGTGCTGATCTTCTCTGAACACCCTATATACTTCTGATATTAAATAACACCTATAACACAAGGTTATTTCTAGGATCAAATGAGATAATATTTGTAATGTGCTCAGCACAGGATCTGGCACTTAGTAGGTGCTTAATAAATGCTTCCTTCCTACTACACTATGGAAGGCATATAATCAATATCACTGGTAGGAATACTTAAATGGATATTTTAAAGTTTTGAAGTTATTGATTTTTACCCCCAGGCTTGAGTCTACAAGATCTAAAGTACAAAAGAAGTATTTAGGCTGTACCTATGGCCTAATTCAATGATCTCTGTTGGTGAGCGAATCAATGATGGGGATCTTGAGACTTAGGTCCCAACCCTGTTCATATATTATCTCCCTCATTAGAATGTTAGCTCTGTGAGAGCAGGGACTGTCTTTTGTCTCTTTTTGTGGTATCAGCAGCACTTACCACAGTGCTTAAAAGAAGGTGCTTAATAAATATTTAGTTGATTGATCTTGGCTAAGTCCTTTCTCCAAATCTCAGTTTCTCTGTAAAATTTGTGGATTAAAACTGAGAATATTCAAGGTCTTAGCAGCCCCAGTATTCTAGAATTCTAGTGAGTTAAAGGTTTTTAAGTTCATGATACTAAGTGAAATGAACAAAACCAGGATATCATTGTACATGGCAACAAGATTATACAATGATAAATTCTGATGGATGTGACTCTTCTCAACAATGAGGTGATTCAGACTAGTTCCAATGATCTTGTGATGAAAAGGGCCCTCTGTACCCAGAGAGAGGACCATGGGAACTGAATGTCGATCACCACATAGCATTTTTATTCTTTTTGTTGTTCTTTGCTTACATTTTATTTTCTTTCTCTTTTTTTTTTCCTTTTTGGCCTGATTTTTCTTGTGCACCAAGATAACTGTATAAATATGTATGCATGTATTGGATATAACATATACTTTTACCATGTTTAACATATATTGGATTACTTGCCATCTAGGAGAGGAAGTGGGGGGAAGGGGGAGAAAAATTAGAACACAAGCTTTTGGAAGGGTCAATGTTGAAAAATTATTCATGAATATGTTTTGAAAATAAAAAGCTTTAATAAAAAAGGATTTTAAGTTCATTTGTGTTTAACATTTGCCCAAACATCTATGTTTTGTGAGTATAAACAAGACTCAATTTCTTTAGCAGGTATTTGTTTAGTCATTTTCAGTTATATCCAACTCTTTGTGACCCTTTTTGGGGTTTTCTAGGCAGATACTATAGGGATTTGCCATTCCCTTTTCTGATTCATTTTACAGATCAGGAAACTGAAGCAGAGTTACATGACTTGCCCAGAGTCACACAGCTAGTAAGTGTCTGAAGTCAGATCTGAACTTAGGAAGACGAGTATTCCTGATTCCAGAACAGGCATGCTAACCATTGTGCAACCCAGCTGTTCATAGCAGATATTTAAGTTCTTAAGGTGAACCAGGTGCTGTCCAAGGTTCTAGATATACTAGCGCAAAAATGAAATTGTCCAGTTCCAAAGAGTTTGTCTTCTATTGGGAGAAATGGCATGTTCACATATAAATGGACTAATGGGGTCAAAAATGCAAGTCCAGAAGATTGAAAGGTGTCAATAATAGGAGTCAACATAGAGTCAAGGAGTGTTTAACTGTGAAAGGGAGGAAAAATTAAGGGTGACAAATGTCAAATGAAAGCTCCTTTAAATAATGATAATGTTTAAAGGTAGCAGGAACAGATAGAGAGACAAAGTTAGAGAAAAGATGACTGAAGGGGAATGCTGCTAGTGGAGGTGAGGAGATGGAATCAAGAGTTAAAGAAAGGGATTGGCCTCGTTGAGAAGGGCCATCCCTTCAAGAGACTGGAGCAAAGGAGGAAAAGATGGAAGATGATGTTAAAGGGTTTTGTGATATAAAATGGGAGAAGTCAGAGTTTGACACAAACAGCCTTTGTTTTCTCAGCAAGATCTCTCTTTGGGAAGGACTCAAACTAATAATCACAAATGACATTTAGGTTCTCAAAGTGCTTTTCACACATTATCTCATTTGTTTCCCACAATAGCCTGTGAAGTAAGGACTACAGATATTATTATTTACAGTTTACAGATGAGGAAAGAAAGTTTCCAAAGGGATAGGTGAACTTCCAAAGGTCTCAGTCAGTAATTATTTGGGACAGAATTTCATGTCTGACTCCAAGTCCAGGGTTCAATTCATTCTGCTCTTTTGCATTGCAAGATGGGGCCATATAAACTGTAGATGCGTTCCTTGTGCAGTAACTAAAGGGTCTGAGGGGCCTTTAGAACACTTTGCTTAAGGGGTTTAAAATTTCTCTTTGCACTAGAGCTGTAAGTGTTCTTCCTCATTACTCAAAAAGGATAATTCCTATTTTCATTCACTGTGACTCTGAGCATCTTCTAGATTGATGTTTTCTTGATTAGGTAAAAGAGGCCATTTTTTGCCTCATTCTTACCTAGCCTTAATCACTGGGAAATTGCCTCAAACTGAAACTTGTTAAATACCTTAGCTTAAAAAGGCCAAGGTCTCCCCTGCATCCAAGACCATCTCCAGTTCTCCTGATCTACATTTGGCTACTAGATTCAGATGGCTCCAGAGAAACTGAGGCAGGTAGCTTTCATAATCCTTCCTCACTTAAATCTAGTTCATGGCATCACTTTCCTGCCATCATGGTCTTCTTCCAAATAATAACAGCCTACTCAGTGAGGACCAGTGACATCACGATGTTGGGGTCAAAATATAGGATGTTCCACTGTAGCTTATCAGTCCAATATGATCACTGAAGGCTCTACCACAAGTCAGGCACAAAAAGATCATTTGAATATTTGGGATGAAGATGTCTTTAGATTTGTGCGCTCATGTTTCTTTGTTCACCAGAGCACCTACAATGAGTGCTGGCAGGATGCTCAAGTACACTCAATGCCCATTAGTGTACTATGGGCAGACAAGGGTAATGAATGACTAATTGCTCCTTTTACCCCTCTTTATCAAGTGCAGGCCCCATCTAAATAGAAGGCCTGCAAACTCTGGATCTTAATGGCTGAATAATGTAGTCACTTCTTGGTGGACTGAGTCAACACAAACATATGTGGGTGCTAAACTGGAAATTATTCAATTCAGTAATTATTTTGCTATAGTAGAGAGAACACTGGAGTCAGGAAATCTGGATTTTAATCCCTATTCTAGTATACATTTTTTATCATGTACAAATCAATCTCAAAATCTCAATGTTATTATTTATAAAAAGGAATTAAAAACATTTGCAATAAGAGGCAGCTAGGTGGCTAGAGCACCAACCCTGGAGGCAGATGGAACTGAATTCAAATCCTGTCTTATAAATTTACTACCTATGTTATCCTGGGTAAATCACTTAATCCGAATTACCTCAAAAAATAAAAAAAAGTTTGCAGTGGGAGAAGGGAGGAGTTAAGGAACCAATCTCAGTCAGGAAGACTTGGATTCAAATCCTGTGTCTGAAACATACTATGTGACTCTGGGCAAGTCACTTAATCTTTCAATGCCTCAGACAACTCTATAAAACTACAAATTGAAGAATAGTAACTGATTTGCATTGGTGAAGAAAATTCACTAGACAAGTAAAATCATAGCTCTGTCCCTCTCCTCTTCTGCCTCCCCTTCAAAAAAAAAAAAATACTTGTACCATTTATACCAGGAAATCTTATTGTAAAGTGTAAAATTCTGTTAAAGTGGGGGTCACTAAGAATCAGACCCAACTGAATAGCCATAACACTAATGCAGTATACAACTTTCATTGTGAATTGGGAGCCCCAGAAGTTAAAAAAAAAATAAATGGTAATCAAATGAATCAGAGCCAAGGGTCTATTCAAAACTTCATATACAGCTAAGGATCATGGAGCAAAATACTTATGTGTTGCTCCTTATTTATCCTATACCAAAAAAAATTTTTTAAAGTACTGATTGACAGTATTTTGCTAGAAGACATTCAGTTTCCTTAACTGGATGAAAAGACATCCTGGCTCCTTATTTCTCTTTTTTACAACTTAACCACCTTGTAGGCTGTTAGCCTGCTAGCTAAGCCCAAATTTTCAGAATATAAAGCTCTCCTAGAACTATTTCTAATTTGCTACACTTCCTTTAGAGACTAGCCCAATAGCTATGGCATAAATAAACTCTTTTGTGACTTTAAGAGAATCTTTTTGAATTCTTTCAAATTCTGAACCATGATTCTCACTTCAATGAGAATCAGAATATGAAGGAGAGTAAACGAGATTGGGACCATAGATTTACATCAGAAATCCTAGGTCTTAACTAATCCAACATCTTGACTTTCATAGAGGAGAAAACAGACCTACAGAGGAAAACTGGTCATGTGGGTAAACACAAAAAACACAAAAAACTGGTTATGTGGGTAAACACAAAAAACTGGTTATGTGGGTAAATACAAAACACCCACACATACCAATGGAAGAGCTGGGATTTGAATTTTACTCTAAATCAAGAATTCTCTCCGTTCTTCACATGATCAGGCTGGGCCACTGCCTACAAGATAGACATGTATCTTGTATATGTTTCCTTTCCATTATTTGCCTAAATTCCTTCCTACCAAAATTATTCCTTTAGAGTTAAGGCTTTGATTCCTGTTCAGATTCAAATAAACAGTAGAAGGGAGAGGGAACACTTTAAGCTATGATCACTCCAAAAAGGTGCGCTTCTAAATGAAGAGAGTTCCCCTTTCTAAGTGTCCCATTTGACTTTGGACCCAGAATTCCCAGTGTCGGGCTTATTTTGTCTCTGTCCTGTCCTTCCAGTTCTCTTAGAGTTCATTCATGTCTCTGACCACCAGAGGGAGCAGGACATATAACTCAAGGACTGGGAGAGATTTATAGGATCCTAGGAATTGAAGCTAAATAGTTAGTTTCTTAGAGATTATCCAGGCACAGGATTATAGATCCAGAATTGGAAAGTCCTTGAGAAGTTATTTAATTCAAGCTCCTCATTTTTGCAGAGGGGGAGACTGAGGTCTGGGGATGCCACCCAATAGTGAATAGTGAATAGCAGACCCAGATCCCAACTGGGGGTTCTCGTTGTGTCCAGTTCTCCTTCCACTGCACCACACTGCCCCACTCCATTTTACATGTAAAAAACTGAGGTCCAGAGACAAGTGACCAGCCATATAACTATTAATAAGCAAAGCTAACTTTTAAAACCTTTTCCCTCTTCATCCAAATCCCATCTTTTCTTACTATATCAGGCTGTCCTTTCAAGTATCTAGCATTTTTATTGGGAAGTCATTTCATATCAATGAAGAAATATTTCATGAAATAAAGCTGTTAATTCCATCTTTCCTGCTTACATGCAAAGGAAACAATGATATAAAAAATTTGTAGGCAACTAAATGGTATAGTGGATAAAGAATTGGACCTGAGTGAGAACACCTACCTGAGTTCCAATTCTGCCTCAGATACTTAATGACTGTCTCATGTGACACTGGAGATGCAGCTTTATTCTTTGTCAGCTTTATTTCTTTAACTGGAAAATGGGGATAATAGCTTCATTGGGCTGCAAGGATCAAAGGGGATGATACATATGTGTAAGGGACTTTGCAAACCTAAAAGCATTATATAAATGCTGGTTATTGTTAGCAGGATGAAGAGATGGCATCTATAGCACTAAATGGAAAGATTCACTCAAGGTGGGCTGCAGTGGGGATTTCAGCAGAGGTTCTTTGGGCTTGTGTCAAATCTATCCAAGTAGAGGAAAAGAGGGAAGAAGGAAGGAAGGAAAGAAGAAAGGATATTGAAAAGAACTGAAAAAAAGAGAGGGAAAGAGGAAGGAAGGTGTGATTAATAATACTAGCCCCTGAAGATGACAAGAAAAAATAATGATAAATGTTGGAGGGGATGTGGGAAAACTGGTACACGAATGTATTATTGGTGGAGTTGTGAAACAACCCAATCATTCTGGAGAGAAATCTGGAACTATGCCCAGAGGATTATCAAATTCTGCATACCCTTTGAACCAGCAGTACCATTATTGGGTTTGTATCCCAAGTAAATCATAAAGGAAGGAAAAGGACCCACATGTGCAAAAATGTTTGTGGCAGCTCTTTTTGTGGCAGCAAAGAACTGGGAAATGAGTAAATGTCAACTGGGGAATGGCTGGAAGAACTGTGGTATATGAAGGTAATGGAATATTATTGTTCTGTAAAATGATGAACATTATAGAAGGGCCTGGAAGGATTTACATGAACTGATGTTGAGAGAAACAAGCAGAAGCAGGAATGCATTGTACAAAATAAAAATTCTTAACATAAAGAATATGCAATGATCAGCTATGAAAGGCTTGGTTCTTCTCAGTGGTTCAGTGATCCAAAGCAATCCCAATAGACTTTGGACAAAAAATACCAACTGCATTCAGAAAAAGAACTACAGAGACTGAATGTAAATCAACACATGCTATGTTCACTTTTTTTGTTTTTTTGTTTTTTTAATCTCTCCCTTGATTTTTCAATTTTGCTTTGATTTTTCTCTCCCCACATGATTTATAAAGCAATGTGTATTAAAAATAAACTTAATACAAACAATACTAGCCCCTGTATATTCAGTGCCAGATGAATGGACACAGCTAAGGGTATTGGTAGTTCTGCCAAAGACTGATCAATCACTGAGGAACTAAGCAACTGGGGAAAGTTTTAAGGAAGAGACAGGACAAGCCGAGCCTTGAAAGATTTTGACAGACGCAGAAGAGGGGTATTTTAAGCTAAGAAACAGCATGAACAGGGATACAGAGAGACAAGTGAATGAGGCATTTATTATGGGATAAAGGCTAGCCTGCATGGAGCATGCTTGGGAATGGTGGGAGACAAGATTGGTCACACAGTCTGGGTTCAAATTGTAGAAAGTCAAATAAGTAACTTGAACTTTTCTCAAAAGCAATAGGGAACTACTGAAAGTTTTTAAGCAGGAAAATATCACGATAAGAATGATTTTAGAAAGAGGATTCTGAAGGCAGCATGCAGGATGGACTAGAGGAGGGATACTCTAAATAGAGCTTTTATAATTGCCCATGGACGTGATAATTAGGGGGTGGCTGTTGTTGTTGTTTGTTCATAGAAGTGGGGGCCACTAGATTGTATAAGAAAGAGGGAATGAACCTAGATTGGATATGGAGTTTTGAGTTCCCCTGATGATCAGAGTGGGATCAGCCATGGAAAAATCCCTGTACTCCAGCTTGGGAGAGCTAAGGAAAACAAGTCTCCTTTTTTTTTTGTAATAATGATAGCTTTTTATTTTTCAAAATACATGCAATGATAATTTTCAACATTTGTCTTTGCAAAACCTTGTGTTCCAATTTTCTCCCTCCTCTCCTTCCCCTCTCCCAGACAACAAGTAGTCCAATATAGGTTAAACATGTAGATGTTTAACCTATATTGCATTACTTGTTGTAATCTTGTTGTTTCTTCAAAACATATTTTCACATTTATTATGCTGCACAAGAAAAATCAGATCAAAAAGGGAAAAAATGAGAAAGAAAAAAGCAAGCAAACAACAAGAAAAACAAAAAAGAATGAAAATACTATGTTGTGATCACATTCATTCCCCCACAGCCCTCTCTCTGGGTGCAGATGGCTCTCTCCATGACAGATCTATTGTAACTGGCCTGAATCACCTTGTTGTTGAAAAGAGACGCGTCTATCAGAGTTGATCATTACATAATTTTGTTGTTTCTGTGTACAATGTTCTCCTAGTTCTACTCACTTCACTCAGCATCAGTTCATTAAATCTCTCCAGGGTTTTCTGAAATCAACCTGTTGGTCATCTCTTATAGAACAATAATATTTCATTACATTCATATACTGTAACTTATTCAGACATTCCCCAACTGAGGGGCAGCCACTAAGAGAGAATGAGTCTTTAAAAACAAAAACAAAACATAAGCCAAACCAAAACAACAACAAAATTCAAGGGAGGAGCCCAGTGGTTATTTGTGCTCTGGCTTTTGTTGTTATTGTTCATCCTTCATTTTCTAAGAGGACCAATGACATCATGGAGTCATATCTTGACTTGCTCCTGAACTGCTTTTAAGTGAGGCAGAATTTCAAAAAGTATCAGGAAACTACTTCAATGGACTGAGTCTTTAGTCATCTGTATCAATTAAATTTCAAATATGGTTTCAGTACCTTTTAAGGAAAAACTAGCTTATCCTAAGTGAGGCAGGGTCTTAGGATATTGTGCCTTTTACAAATGACAAGGATGGTAATGAAATGGTATTTATTAAAAACCATCACTACAAGATACTTGACTCCTGCTAGCATCTACTACTTCCTCCAGGGCCCAAGACCATTTTTGTAAGTATCTTCATCTGGTAAAGAAGGATTACTCAGTCCTCAATGGAAAAATCAGTAGGAGCTTGGAAGAGGAGGAATCTTAATTTTTTTTTTTTTTTTTTTTTTTTTTTTTTTTTTTTTTTTTTTTTTTTTTTTTTTTTTTTGCTTTGAAACCCATGGTCCCAGGATCTCCTCAGCTAGAGGTCTCTGGAAGAAAAGACTCCAGGAAGAAGCTGTCATGTAGAGGAGTTTCAAGTATGATACTGTATCCAGTTTGCCTCTTTAGTGATTTGAGGGAATTTTCCCTTGGGTGATAACAGGAGCTCTGTCTCTCAAAGCTTTTGTCTCTTTTTGTACAGGCACAGAACATCATTCTCCACCAATGAGGAGAATAATATGCAAATAGGTTTGAGCTCTGCATTTCCTTTCATTATGCAAAATGAAAGTTTTACCAAATTTTAGGGAAATCTGGGGCAATTTTGGTATCCCTCTTCTTGCTTCTATCCTTACATTCCACAATTTTTTAGAAACATAAAACACAATTCTTCTCAACATCATAAAAGATTTTTATTTTGAAATTCTACTTGTCATATCTTCCCTGTATCAAGCCATCTTCACACACACCCCTTTTGTATCCTAAAGCTTTCTTTTTACAGCCAACGCAACTTCATCTTCAAAGTTCCTTCCTCTTCCTCTTACCTCCTATACTTTTTTCAAAATTACTATTCCTGCCTCAATAAACTGGCCAGTTCTTTTCTTTTGCCTTCCAATCAATCCATATATATTTACTGAGCACCTACTGTATGTATAGGTCATAAGTGCTACGTTAGATACCGTGGAGGATACATAGTCTTTCTCTAGAGGACTTCATATTCTAATTGAAAGTATTCTCTGTGAATGATGAATTTACTCCCTGGTATTAGTTTCTCAGGCCTTGTACAGAATCTGAGAGCAGTTTTTTGATACCATTCCCCTCCTTTGATTCTACTTTTACTCTTGTTCTTGACCATTTTGTTGATTCAACTATAAAAGTAACTGGGACCCTTTACTCCATTTTTTTCTCCTTTTCTCGTCCCATACCACTCTAGGCCTAGAATATACTTGTTGTTATTCAGTCATGTTCTACCCTTCATGACCCCATTTGGAATTTTTTTAGCAAAAATACAGGAATGGTTTGCCCTTTCCTTTTCCAACTCATTTTACAGATGAGGAAATTGAGGCAAACAGGGTGAAGTGACTTGTTCAAAATCACCCAACTAGTAAGTCTAAACTGGATATGAACTCATGAAGATGAGTCTTCTTATTTCCAAGCCCAATGCTATATCCATTCTGCCACTTAGCTTTCCTATACTGTTTACTCTAGTCACTTTGCTTCTTCTTTATCCACTGTAGATTAGCTCATAGGATTTAGAGCTAGAAGAAACCTTAAGAATCAAGATTATCTATATCTGCCTATGTCTATTTCTCTATGTCTATTAGTCTTTATATCTCTGTGTATGTCTGTGTGTGTATCTCTCTCACTTTCTCTATCTTTGTCTGTCTCTAATTTATATTTTCAATCTTAGTAAAAACACTGAGTATTGAATTAATTAGTTCTGATTCTTCTTTGTCTATCTATTCCATTAACTGATTATGAATATTTGTCACAAGAAATTTTTTTCTTATCTTTTTTTAATCCCCAATGGAGTTTGGAGGTAGAAGAGAGAGAAAACAGATTTGTTTGTTTGTTTGTTTTCTAACCAAAAAAACTGCTGGGGGAGGAGAAGAGGAAAAGTTATTCCAGATGTGAAATATTGCATACACTTTGAGATAAAGTCATATTTTTAGCTTTATATAGCCATTACAAAAGGCCTCGGGATAAATGATTATATTATAAAAACAAAATATAAAAATAAAACTTTTTAAAAATGTGATACAAAGAATGTTCTGTCTAAAAAAAAGGAATCATGTGGGTCAACCCTTTTATTTTATAGATAAGGAAACAGACCCAATGAGGCTATGTCCAAGGTCATAAGAAAAGTAAATAGGAGAGGTAGTATTGGAAGCAAAGTATTTAATTTAGATTAAATGATGTTTCTACTATACCATATTCTTTTTGTCATTCTTATGTCTCTCTCTCTCTCTCTCTCTCTCTTTTTTTTTTTTTTTTTTTTTGGTATTTTTTTGTATGGAGTCAGAAGCACCTGAATTCAAATTTGACCTCAGATACTAACTGTGTAACCCCGAGGCAAGCCACTTAACCCTGTTTGCCTCCATTCCTCAATTATAAAATGAGCTGGAAAAGCAAATTGCAAACTACTCTAGTATCATTGCCAAGTAAATTCCAAATGGGGTGAAGAGACTGAAAGACTGAGCAACGACAACAGGGAGAAGAAGAAAAGAATTGATCATTTCCCTTTTAGTGAAATTCCAGCCCTATTTCTGCATTGGATGTAAGTCTGGAAAGTTTGCTGACCCATATGAAAGGTCAAGATTTCATTTATATAGGGGAGAGACAATTACCTGGTTACCTGAGACTTAGTTTTGTTCCTGTGTGTTTTCCCTTCTACTCACTTGCACGGGAAGATCAGCAGAGTTTTCAAGTTGAGAATGTGGATTGGGAGGAGAGAAATGAACTTGAAGGACAGTCTTCAAATGAATACAGCTTGGCAATTGGAAATTAAGTAGAGAATTGAATAGGCTTTCTGGTCTAACACAGACATATAGCCCTTAGTGATTAGGAATTTATAGCTAAAAAAAAAACAATTAAAAATTAAATTTAACTGGACAATTCTGATTTATTTTTCAAAGAGCTTGGTTCTTTGGACAAGAAATCTCCTTCTGGAGAGGAAAACCATAGATCTACTGAGGAATAAAGTGCTTTATCTTTTCTAAAAGAATCATAGCAGAAAAGCCTCTGAGTTTTAAGCTGAAAGAATAATGATAGAATCCATCCTTCCTACGGGAAGAGGTAAGTAGTACCTCGATGGAAAAATTCCAGTTGAAATCAGAAGTGAAGAGATGTCCCATAACATCATGTCCAGTTTTTCCAACAATTCTTGTCAGATAGGATATTCTTTTCTCATTAATTTATATTTTCAGTCTTAGTAAAAACACTAAGTATTGAATTAATTAGTTCTGATTCTTCTTTGTCTATCTATTCCATTAATTCTACATTTTAACCAGCACCAATAATTTTGAGAGTTTCTACTTTATAATATATTTTGAAGAATAGAATGCTAATCTGTCTTCATACTTACTTTTATTTTTTATGATAGCTTTTTATTTACAAGACATATGCATGGGAATTTTTAGCACTGACCCTTGCAAAACCTTCTATTCCAACTTTTCCCCTCTCTCTCCCCACCCCCTCCCCTAGATGGCAGGTAGACCAATACATGTTAAATATACTTACTTTTAAAATTATTTTTCTTGATTTTTTCTTCAAAATAAATTGTTATAAAATGCTTGTCTCGCTCTAAAAATGTCATTTTATTGACAGAGCCTACATTTATAAATTAATTTTGGTAGCATTGTATTCATATCATATTGTTATAGACTAATTATGAGTACTGAACATTCCTCCAGTTATTTCAGTTGTTTGTTACTTCTTTAAGGAATATTATATAATCATAGCTATTCACATATTGAGAATATGTTGGTAGATTGACTCCCAAGTATTTCATATACTTCATGGTCATTTTGACTGGAACTTTCCTTGCTATCTCTGCTTCTTGGATTTTACTGTTGCTATAAAGCAGTGCTGTTGATCATTGTGGATTTAGTTTGTGGCCTCTAATTACGTAACCTATTAATGATTTCAATTCATTTTTGTTGATTCCATAGAATTTTTTAAAAGTAAACTATAGTGTCATCAATAAATCAAGATAGATTTTTCTCTTATCAGCTTATATTTATGACTATGACTTTAATTTTATTCTCTCACCACACACTTATTTAACACATATGCACACTTGGCCAAGACCTGACATTTTCCTGGTTTAGGAAATTCTCAGCAAGGAATTTCCTCCACTGTTGCAGATTGGTAACCAAATTTTGTCATTTTTTTTTTTAATCTCTGGAGCATCTCTGTCATGTATCCCCCTTTCTCAGATCACAAAATCACCATCCTAATTCTTATTCTCTCATTTAATTCTTGGGTATTCCTGGAATATATCTGTCCTTGTATATACACTTATTTGTCCATCTACAAAAATGTTGAGTATTTATGAATATTCATGTATAAATATGCACATACATTTGTTAGTATCTGTGTGTGTATATGATACAGTGTTTATATCCCCATCATATGTATATGTGCATGGATCTGCTTATACATGTGTGGAAACATATTAGGCCATTTGAAAAGCTAACTAAACAATGGTTCGTTTTTCAGTTATATCCAATTCTTTGTGACCTTAATTGGGGATTTCTTGGCAGAGATACTGGAGTGGTTTGCCATTTTCTTCTTCAACTCATTTTACAGGTGAGGAAACTGAGGTAAACAGGATAAAGCAACTTGGGGGATTGCCCTGCTCTTGTGAGTGGGGAGCTCAAGCACTAGAGAGTTCATGGAATCATGGATTCAGAACTAGAAGGAACCTTGGAAGTCATCCAGTACAACCTCTTTTTATAATTAAAGAAACTGAGGTTCAGAAAAGGAAAGTGTCCATGATGGTCTCACACATCTAGCATATAAGTGGGGGAAGCAGCCTGGCAGGAAGTGCTGGCTCTTCCATCAGAGCACCTGGGTTCAAATACTACCTTGGACACTTCCTGTGGGACCTTGAACAAGCAGCAGCATCTCCCCAGGGGCTCAGTTACCCCATCTGTAAAATGAGGATGATGTCTGAAGACCTTTCTGGCTCTAGATCCAAGGTTCTATAAGCATCAGAAGCAAGATTCTTTCTGAACCCAAGGCTAGCACCCTACCCATCTGCTGATTTAAAGGAGAGGGAGCTCATTTGGAACTGGGACACTCAGAGAAGAGGGGATTTGAGCTGATCTGTGCTTGAAAGACAAATAGAAATTGGAGAAAAGAAGCAGGAATAGTCTGATTAGAGAGGATGGATGGTCCTGACTTCCTACCACTAGGTAAGTCCAGGACTGAGGGTACGTTCATTCTTGTGTTTGCTTGGTCACTATCAAGGGTGTGGGATGCTGTCAGTCATGATTTATATATCAGCTTGATTTGTCTAACTGTATTCTTTGTTAGGCAGGTAGATGGTGCAGTGTGAAAAACACTGGATCTGAGATTAGATGACCTGTGTTCAAATGTAGCCTTAGATACTTACCAGTTATGTGACCCTATCCAAGTCACTTAACTCTGTTTGCCTCAGTTTCTTCATCTATAAAAGAGCTGAAGAAAGAAGTGGCAAATTACTCCAGTATCTCTGTCAAGAAAACTCCAAAAAGGGGTCCCAAAGAGCCAGACACTACTGAAAACAACTGAACAATAACAATAAAATAGCAGCTATCCCCAGGTTTGTTGTAAAGACCAAAAAAGATAAATTTATAAAATACTTTACAAATCTTATGTAAATGCTTGCTATTGTTATTTTTACAAAAGAGGATGCTATTGATGGGTCAGTCAGTAATAGCAATGTTTTTTTTAAAAAGCATTAATAAAGCATCTTTTAAAATCATCAGTATCCCATAGCCTCTTCCTAAGGATACCCCTAATAACAATTCATATTTGTATCTTCTATTGCCGTGTACAAGGGACTTTCTTTCCCTCTGCTCCTAGGTTTATTTTTTTGTTTTGTTTTGTGGCAACGGGGGTTAAGTAACATGCCCAGGGTCACATAGCTAGTAAGAGTTGTGTCTGAAGTGAGATTTGAACTTGGGTCCTCCCAATTTCAGGGCTGTTGCTCTATCCACTGTACCACCTAGCTGCCCCAATAAGGGACTTTCTTTCCCCCAAAGTAAGCAGCATAAGTCATGCTGTCCCTTTGTGACCAAGAAGACCTTGCTTAAGGCTCAGATAGCTGTGACTTGTCCACAGTCACGGTGTTAATAGCAGGACTCCAAAGCTGTTCTATTGACCCCCAATCCAACCTTCTTTCCAGTCTTAAACGCCACCTTTACTAACATGATGCTAAAAACATTCCAGACCCAGTTATCTGAATACAGAGCTCTTCTCCCCCAAGCCCCTCCTTTACAAGGTTCATTTCTATGACTCTGATCCAGACTTCCCTAGTTCTGTGGAAATCACCACCAGCCATCACCCCATTTTTCCAGAATTGCATCCACAGCATCCTCCTTGCCTTTGCACTCCCTCCAAGGACCAATCATTTCTGCCTTCCACATTCACTGTCTCTTCCTCCTCAGCCACCATAGCCATTACATTTTGCATAGCACATAGCAATAGGTTCCCAATTGGTCTCTCTGCCTCAAGTCTTCCGCAGTCCAGCCCATCCTATATTTTGCTTCCAGAGAGATTTCTCCTTAAGTGCAGATGGCACTCTCAAGCATTCACTTTTTCATGCTGCCTCCAACTACTACCACCTTCTCTCCCAAACTACCTTATATCTTGTTTATATTTTTATTTACTGACTTTCTGTTTATTGTTTTTCTTATATGTTTTCATATGTACGTGTTGTCTTTCCCAATTAAGATTTAGGTGCTTTGTGAGAAAGGATTGTGTCATTCTTTGTGCTATATCTCCGGCGGTTTGCACAGTGTCTAGAATATATCAGACATTTAATAAATACGTGTGGAATCATCGATTCTCCTCCAACTCATCACAATCTTACTAAGTTGCAGCGTCCAAAGGGTGCCACGTGCCCTGGAAGTTCTGGTACAACAAAGATGGTACGGTGCCATGTTAAGCTAGGGAAGGGTCCCCCTGAGGCCGCTGGGGGAAAGGGATTTGGAGAAAGAGGCCTGTGTACCTTTAAGACCTGTCTGGTCAGCCTGGTGGCTGTGGAGCAGTGGGTTAGGGAATGAACTGTTGATCCTAACCAAGTTTGCCAGCCATGCTTTTCTCATGGCTCCCACACAATGGCCCGTTTTTTGCCCACCTGCCGATAATGCTTAATTAGGCGAGGAGTTGATTAATTTGAGGTAATTGACAGCTAATTACAGGCCTGAGGGCTCATTAACTTGACATCTTGTCTCAGTGAATTGGCTGAAGAGAGTCAGGTGATGGGCAACCTTCCCTACTCCCTTCCCAGCTCCCTCCCCGTGTGCCACCCCCTGCTCTCTGGCCAGCTGCGGGCAAGTTTGACCAGGGCACACTCAATGGCGGCAGCAGCAGCAGCACTAGGGGAAAGCTAGGAACACAGGGAGTGGACTCCCAAACGTCCTTCCCAGGTTCTTTCAAGGCCACACGGGAATAATAGTGACATTCTGGACACTCAGTCATAAGCATTTCTTAAGCGCTGACCATATACCAAAAACTGGCATAAGGACCAAGGGATACAAATAAAGAGAAAAACTTGGTCCCTGCCTTCAAAAGATTCACCTTCTAAGGGGGAAGACAAAATACGATTAAATGTATATGCAGAATAAATGGTGACTGGAAGGAGAAGCAAATGGCCGGCTAATTATGTTTATCCATGTGGCCCGAGAAGGAGCAGGGAGTTACTTGATAAACCTCAAGCTCCTAACTGTCTTCTGCTTTTCTATTTATTTCTCTGAAGACCAGTAGGAGATTCTTGAATTCAAGAATGAAGCTCAGGTCTTGTGGGAGACTTCCCTAACGGGGAACTTTTTTGGATAAGAAAAAAGATCTTCCAAAAAGGAGAAAAGGACCCACATATGCAAAAATGTTTATGGCAGCCCTTTTGTAGTGACCAGAAACTGGAAACTGAATGGATGCCCATCAATTGGAAAATGGCTGAATAAATTGTGGTATATGAATGTTATGGAACATTATTGTTCTGTAAGAACCGACCAGCAGGAGGATTTCAGAAAAGTCTGGACTTACAAGAACTGATGCTGAGTAAAGTGAGTAGAACCAAGAGAATATTGTACCCAGCAACAAGATTATGTGACGATCAACTGTGATGGACTTGGCTCTTTTCAACAATGAGGTGATTCAGGACAATAAATTTGTGATGGGAAATGTCATCCACATTTAGAGAGAGAACTATAGAGAATGAATGTAGATCAAAGCATACTATTTTCACTTTTTTGTTGTTATTATTTATTTGCTTAGTTTTTCTTTCTCATGCTTTTTTTCTTTTTAATCTGATTTTTCTTGTGTAGCCTGATGAATATGGAAATGTGTTTAGAAGAATTTTACGTGTTTAATCTGTATCAGATTGCTTGCTGTCTTGGGAGGGGGAAAAGGAGAAAAGAAGGAAAAAAATTTGGAACACAAGGTTGTGCAAAGTGAATGTTGAAAACTATCTTTATATGTATTTAAAAAAAAGAAAATAGTATTTAAAAAAAGAAAAAAACATCCTCATTAGAAGATAGATTTACAGCTGAAAAACTAAAGCCGTGCAATGAAGGCATAGTATAGTAGAAAACATTTTGATCTATTTTTTCTACTATACCATGCTGTTTCTCAAGCATATTCTTCTCCCACCTATACTTCATTCTCAGCTCCTTTTCCCTACTTCTCCCTTCATTGCATGGTTTAGTTCTTCAGCTGTAAATCTATTTTCAAATGAGGATGTTTTTTTCTTTTTTTTTTTTTTAATAATATTTTCTTTTTTAAAATCTCCACTAATCATTTAAGCTCTCTGGATCTCAGGTTCCTCAACTAAAAATGAGGTTTGCAACTATAGGATTCCAACTGTAAATCTAAGAGCTGATGGCATTGCTCGTGTAGCTTGAATAGTGCAGATGGAAGGTGAATGGAGAGTGTTTGTTAACTTTATCTTCCAGTATGGGGATGGGGGGAAGGGTGAATCAGTGTAAGGCGTCTAATAAGCTATATTTGCTTATACCTTCCAATGAGCCCTTTCTGTCATATATTTTCTGTGATGAAAGAAATAAAGATGCTCTCATGACTAATACTTATACTGCATATTTCTGCAGGAGTTAAGGAACCTCTCTCTTCTTCCTCTGAAAAATTTTCCAGTCTGAAGAGACTCCTTCCCTTTTTTTAGCAGTCTCCCTGAAAGACAACCCCCAAATCATTCTTCCTTATTTATTTAAATATTTACTTATACAATGATGTGAATTGATTATGAAATAATTTCCCCTGACCTCCCACACCCTCCCCCAAAGAATATTCTTCTTCCTTTCTCTTTTTCTAATTAGACTTTCCTTCTTTAATTAGATTTCCTCTAGGAACCCCGATTATGATAGGGTTCAAAGGGGACACATGCATCACTTCCTCTATTGAAATATAAGCTGTTTTTTTCTTTTTTTAGTCCTTTATTATTGTTCATTCATGTTTACCTTGTTATATTTAGCTTTGCTCTTGTATTTGAACTTCAAAGTTTCTCTACAACTCTGGTCTTTTCATCAGGAGTGTTTGGAAGTGCTCTATTTCTTTATTTTAAAAAATCCATCTTTATTCCCCCATAGGATTATACTCAATTTTGCTGAGTAAGTTATTCTAGGTTGTAAACTCATATCATTTGTATTCTGAAATATTGTATTCCAAGCTCTTCACTCCTTTATGGTGGAGAGAGACACGTTGTGTGTAATCTTGACTGTAGTTCCTTGGTATTTGACTTTTTTCTGTCTATTTGCAGTATTTTCTTTTCTTTTCACAAGAAGCTCTAGATTTTGGCTGTTGATGTTCCTTGGAGTTTTCACTTCAGAGTTTCTTTCACAAGATGATTGTTGAATTCTTTTTCCACTTTGTCCTCTGGTTCTAAGAGATCTGAACAGTTTTAAGATTTTTAAAAATATCAGGTTTACATTCTTTCTTCTGGTTAACATTCAGCTAGTCTTGTAATTCTTAATCCCCTCCTCTCTTCCCCCCCCCCCCCCAGCCCTGTTTTTCAAGTCAGGTTTTGTTTTTGGTTTTACTATCTTTTTTTCTCCAGCCTTTTGATTTTGTTTTAATATTTCTTGTCTCATGGAGTCATTAGATTCTATTTGGTACATTCTTTCAGGGAGTTTGTTGCTCAGGCAAAGTTTTAAATCTCTTGTGCCAAGCTATTAATTACTTTTTCAATTCTTTTTTGGGTTATTTTTTCTCTCACATGCTCTCATTCCACTTAAACATTTTTCAAAAAATCTTTATTGAATTTTTACTTCTTCTGGGGATTCTGGCTGAATTCGTGCCTAAGTTGTGTTTTCTCTGAAATATTGCTTATAAGTATTTTGAAGTCATTTTCTTGAGCATTTGTGTCTTGAGCATCCCCATCACTATAATAGTTCACCATGGTGGGGTGCTTTCTTTTATTTTCCCATTCTTCTTACCCACTTTTGAATTCAGACATGATGTGAGGGCTGGGCTTTGTGGCATTTCTGAAGGAATGTTGGGCTGGTCCTCATCCTGCTTTCTTGGGGATACTGAGTATTATATTACTCCAGGTTCTCAGGGGCAAGCTGAGGACCCACAAGCTTTTGGTGCTCTCAAAGTGGTCTGATCCACAATGAAGTATGATGAGCCTCTGATCTGAACTTTTCAAGTTCCTAACCTGTTCATGGGTCTGAGCAAGAATAATCTGCTGCTGGACTCTGCCCCATCAGCCAGCCGAGAAGCTTTGGGTTCAGTGGAAGACTTGTAAGCTCCCATTTAGCTTGGGATTCCTGCTCTGGTTAGTGCTCTGCAGGCTAGGCTAGACATTGGAAGTGAGAGCCTGTTTTGAATCTGAAGTTTGAGCCATATCATTGCTATTGCTGCTGTTTCCGGCTTCAAAACTTCCTCCTTTTTCAGTAGAAAAGCCCAGGGCTTCAGTTAGAACACCACTCTCAGCAGGTGACCTTCTCAGCCCCCTTGGATCTGTGACATGGAATTAGTAGCAACAAAGCTTCTACTTGGCCCTTGTCTTCATTACAGTTCCTCAGTGGGTCTGGTGATGTTCTGGTACAGGTCAGGGACCTCCTGGTGCTCTGGTGTATGGTCTCTCCATGGGTGCTAGAATGCTAGCTGACCCAGCCCCATTTTCTGCAGACCTCCCTGTCTGTCTCCCTGTCTCAAACTGGACTGGACGAATGAGTTATTGTGGCCTTTTCTGTATTTCCACATAAAGGTCAAACTAGTATATTTTCTAAATCTATTTGGAGAAGCTTATGGACAGCGCTCACCACAGTGCTTCTTATCACTCCACCATTTTGGCTCCATCCTTTCTTTTGATGTTATTGCCTTCCTAAAATGTGCTCCAAAGATCCAAAACTTTTTTGGCAAAGACCTTAAACTCTTTGTCTTCTAGTTTTTTCCTCCTGGCATCATCTGTCCCCACAAAAATCACCAGAAGTAGGTAGTGTCCTCCAGGTTTGGCAAGGCTTAGGAGACTATCCATTACATCCTTCAGAAGGTAACTCCTCCCTGTTGTTTATCTCATATAGACAGAGGGCAACCACCACACCCCTTTAGGAGGGAATCACTAATCAAAATCAAAGGGTCAGAGACTTAGGAATAGAAGGGTCTTTAGAGGTTTTCCAGGTAAACTCTCTTATGACAGAGAATTCAGTGATTTGCCTAAGCTCAAACATGTAAGTGTTACAGATAGGATTTGAACTCAGGTCTTTTAATTCCAAACCAAGTGTTCTTTCCGCTATACAGCAATACCCCTCCTCTCTTCCTCTGACCAGTACTGAATACTCTTTCTCCTGATGACACCTGGAAGAGCTGCTGCTTCCTGTACATCTTCTGTAGAAAAAGTCTCAAATCTATTTTATAGTTCCAAAAGTTCAATAGATTTTCTTCCTTCCTTTCTTCTACATCACATTTTCCCATCCTCCAAATTCCTCATTTAAGTTAGAATTTCATTCTGCCTTCTTGTTCCTTTCTACTCTTCATTTTTTAACTTCTCTTTCAAGGAACATGTCTTTCTCCTGGATGGAGAATAGATTTTTCCTATAGAAAGAAAACAACCTTCAATTAATGCACCTAAAGATGCTACTTAATTCTGGGAAAAAACAAACATGGGGGAAGGCAATGGTTATTTTTTAAGCAACTACTATGTGCCAGCCATTTGCTAAGCACGTTATAAAAATTTCATTTAATCTTCATTTAGCTTTCAGACAGTATCTGAGGCTGGATTTTAATTTCTCTCCTCACCAGCATTCTGTTTCACCATCCAAGCTATTACAAGATCTTTTTTGCTTTCTGTACTTTCTTAAAGTACTATCCTTGTCTTTTTTTGGGGAATAGTTAACTTGGCTAACTTCTGTAATTAAGAGACAGGACCAACTATCTATTTACCTGTTCCTTGTTCTGAAAATTCTATTGTGGAGAATTAATAATTGGGCTTTATTTAGAGTAGATTTCTAACTATTTTTGGCTAAAAAATATTCAATGTGCTCAGCTGCTTTTAATCGACAACAACTGTCTTCCTTGAACTAACACTGATAGATACAAGCAAAAGCTAATCCATACACAGTAATTCAATTGTCTAATTCAATCTTCCTCTTGCCTCTCCTTTTCACTGATCTGTAGATATCTCCAGGAATTTCCCTGGCTACTAGACTCTTTAGTCCCACTGGAGAGAGAAGAGAGGAAGAGAAAAACTTAAGTCAATTCCAACCTCTTCCTTTGGTTGGTCATTTTCTAAATGATCCTGTATATAATTTATTTATACAGTTATTTGTATGTTATCTCCCTCATTAGATTATAAGCTTCTTGAAGGCAGGGTCATTCCTCTGTCTTACTTTGTACCCCTAAGACTTAGCACAGTGCCTAGCATATAGTAGACACTTAATAAATGCTTACTAAAAACTGAAGTTTCTTAGGAGAGGCAACCACAAGATTCGTGAACAGGCAAACAATACAATTCATGAGTAAAAATCCAGACAGAATCTAATTCTGACATTTTTTTTCCTTTTGTTTCTCCTACTTACCTAACTGCTTGACTTTTACTCACAACAAAGTATAAACTGAAAAGAAAATGCCAAAAACAGAAAACCTTTACTTTTAGGTAGGAAAAAAGGGAACAAGCCAATGTTTAGAAAAGAAGCTGATCAGTTAAAATCAGTATGAAAAACATATGCCAGATAGTGTGCTAGGAGCATAAGAAGACAGCATTGAAACATTCTGTCTCCTCAAGGAGCTTACGTCTTACTGGGAGAATACTACATTTATAAAGATTAGTGAATACAAAAAAAGAGAAGAAAAAAGGTATAATAACTAAAGGATTAAGAAAAATTTACTGTACAGCAAAATAACTGTTTGAACATGTATACATATATTGTATTTAACTTATACTTTAACATATTTGACATGTATTGGTCAACCTGCCATCTGGGGGAAGGAGGGGAAAAGTTGGAACAAAAGGTTTTGCAATTGTCAATGCTGAAAAAGTACCCATGCATATATCTTGTAAATAAAAAGCTATAATAATAATAAAAAAGAAAAATTTGCTGTAAAAAATGTCACATGAAGTGAGCCTTATAGAAAGTCAGAAATTTTAAGATGCAGATATAAGGAAGGAGTGCATTTTAGGTACAGGGAAATAGCTTCTGCAAAGGCCTGGAAGTTGGAGATGGAAAGACAAGTTTAGGGAATAACAAGCAGCCAGTTTGACTGATAAATAAAAATAATGTAAAATAAATGTGAACATATAGGCTGGAGCCAAATTTTGAAGGTTTCTATATGCCAGTTAAGGAGCTTGAATTTATTATAAAGGTAATAATAGGGAGATGGTAATTATTCTTGAGCAAAGAGTTGCCATGATCACACCTGTGCTTGGCAACTGTATGGATGACAGGTTGGAATGAAAAAAGACTGGAAACTGGGAATGCAACTAGCAATAGCTCAGGCAAAAAATGATTAGGGCCCAAAATGGCTGTAGAGAAGGGGAGAAAGAATGCCATAGATATAGAAAAATTTGGAAGGGTATCTGGAAGTTAGAAAATTAATTCCATTTTAGACATATTGAGTTTGAGATAGATATAGCTTTTCTAGTAGAAGATAGACAATAGGAAGTTGGCGATATAAAGAGCTCAGGAGAAATAATAGGCCTGGATAAACAAATTTAGGGATTATTTGCCTAAAGACAATAACTGAATCTATGAGAGAGCGTAGAAAGAATGACAGTGAACATTTAGAGAGAGTATAGAGAAAGAAGTAAAGAGAGCTCAAGACAGAGCTTTAGGGAACAGGCCATGGATAATGATGTAGTAGCAAAAGAGACTAGGAAGCAATAAGTAGACCAATAAAATCAAAAGAAAACATTTGTCATGAAAACAAAAGGATCAGAATATGGAGGAAGAGAGGGTGGCCAACAGCGCCAAATGCTGCAGAGAGGTCAAGAATGATGGCAGACTGACAAAAGACTATTGGATTTAGCATTTAAGAGATCAATGGTAACCTCGGAGAGAGCCGTGATGGGGTTGGAAGCCAGATTGCAAAATACTGAGGAGAGATTTTGTGGGGAGGAAGTGAAGGTAATGGGTTTAGGCAGCTTTTACTAGAAGTTTTGCTGTGAAATGGTGCAATCTATAACAAGAAAAGTGTCAAATGAAGGGCTTGTTTGTATTTTTAATGATGATGAGGTTGGATTTATAAGAGAAATGCAAGGTTGGTTCAATATTAGGAAAACCAAAAAATCAAAATAGACTATATTATTAATGGTAAACCTTTAAGGTTTCCAAAACACTTTATAAATATTTTCTCAATTTTTCCTCACAACAGCTCTGGAAGGTAAGTGCTATTCCCCCCTACTCTACAGATGTGAAAATTGAGGCAAATAGCAGCCAAGAGACTTGTTCAAGCTCACACAGTTGAAAAACGTTTGAAACTGCATTTGGAACCCAAATCTTCCGGGTCAAAAAAATCAATAGATTCTGGGGAAAAAATCTTTTGGCAAAATGCAACTCCCAATCCTGTTATAAAACCACTAGAAAACAGAGAAATGGGCATGTTTGTTGACGGGGGTTAGGAGAAGATTACAATAAATTGAATATTAAATAGCTAATGACTGTTGAATTAAACTGGAGAAGTTATTTCAGTTATTTTATTCATTGAGTGAATGAATGAATGAAGATGGAAAATTTTAATCTACTATTCCCTTAGTCTCAATTCTTCAGGTCTTTCACATAAGTGGGCATCTTACCAGGCTAGATTGTATTCTAGAATTACTTCTTCCTCATAGACATATCCAGTGTATATGCATTCTGTTTAGGGTGGTAGAATTAATGGGGAGAACTCTTATTTGATTTTCTGGACATTGCTGAGGAACTAGAAGCTCAGTCATGTTCCATTTGACTTTCTTATGTTCTCTCTTGCCCCATGGAGAAATAGGAAGAACAATATCTGTTGTCATTGTAACCCTATATTATCTTTCAAGTCTTTTCAAGATTATTTTTATCTCTGATTATCAGTTTTTATACCATTTAAATCTTTACCTATTTTTATTTACTTCCATTTGAGTTGCTATCCTAGTTTCTCACTCTTCTTAGATAATATTTAGCAGTGTTATAAAAAAAATAAAATTTACATTCAATTGTTTCTATAGTAACCATCTCATAACTATTTGCTCCCTGATACAGACTGCTTACTTTAAAGGCCTTTTCTAGCTCCAATTGTTGGGTTTTCAGGGGGTAGTTTAATTATACCTGATTTTTGTCTGATGTGACAACTTTAGAACTTAACTCCTTGTATGTTATACCATTTATACTTTGATTGATCCTCAGGATCTTTAATATGAGTAGTAGAGTTCAGTAGAAAGATAGTAAGTTCACTGAAACTCTTTTTGTTTTTGTCTCTGAATCTTCACAGCCTAATACAGTGCCTGATACAGAATAACTATTTATCAAATTGGATTGCATTGAAATATTTTGAAAAAATATGATTTGGAGATTAAGAAATGAAAGGAGGCCATGAGTTTTTTTAGTTGTTGTCATTTTTTTTTTAAGATACCTCAGTAGCTTCATGAGGTAGACTTTAAGACTACAATTGCAAAAGACTGGACATAGCAAACACCAAACTCAAATGGATCTGTGATCCCATTCATTTGGGTTTTCCATAATGGATTTAGTTTACAAGTCATAGGTTATTGCCCATCCTATGTGACTCTTGTACTCTCATAAGTTCATTATGAATTCAAACCAGTTCCAATTATTCAGTGATGAAGAGAGCCATCTGCACCCAGAGACAGGACTGTGTGAACTGAGTGTGGACCACAACAGCATTTTTATGATTTCTGTTGATGTTTACTTACATTTTGTTTTCTTTCTCAGGTTTTTTTCCTTTTTGATCTGATTTTTCTTATGCAGCAAGATACCTATATAAATATGTATACATATATTGGATTTATCATATATTTTAACATATTTAACATGTATTGGACTCCCTGCCATTTAGAGGAGGGGAAAATTTGGAGCAGAAGGTTTTGCAAGGGTTAATGTTGAAAACTTACCCATGCAAATGTTTTGTAAATAAAAATATTTTAATAAAAAATTAAAATTAAAAAAGTTCATTATGAGGGTATAACCAAGCATTGGTGCTTTCTTTGATTATAGAAAGAGGATGCTATTGGAGCACAGAGGTTGTCCCACTGATAATCCCTCACTCTTATCAGGCATGAATGAGGGAAAGGAAGAAAAAAGCAGTGAGGGGAAGGAAGGAAAAAAGGAAAGAAAGAAAAAAGAAAAGAAGGAAGGACATTTTAAGACAAATACAGACACTCAGGAACATGGATTCTGAGGTCTCTTTCAATTCTGAAATTATGTGACTTAATTACATCCAATTGTAGATAGTTAGGAGGTGCCAGAATGCACAGAGCACTGGGTTTGGAGTTAGGAATTCTTATCTTTCTGAGCTCAAATCTGGCCTCAAACACTTATTAGCTGTGTGACCCTGGGCAAGTCATGTAACCCTTTATTGCTTCAGTTTCCTCATCTGTAAAGTGAGAGGAGAAAGAAATGATAAACTACTTCAGCATCTTTGTTAAAAAAAAAAAAAAGCCCTAAATGGGTCAGGGGGAGTCAGACACAACTAAAATATGACTCCACAACAACCACTATGGGTCCTGGTGCCCTGTTTGGGTCTTTCATCTATTCAAATCCATAGAGCTGAGACCATGAATCTGCCATGCCAAATGGGATCCAGGACTGGTAGGCCCTGCTCAAGGTCATTATTAGGCCAGGCTTCTGAGATATAGCAACTTCTGTCTCTAGACCCAACTTCCTTGGGAAGCTCCTTGGGAATATCACAGCACCTGATCCTTAAACCTGGTCATCTGCCTTCACCAGCATCTCCGATCCATTGAGACTGCATCCAGACCCATTCCTGTTACCCCCTTTTCTATCCTCACCCCACTGGCGCCAAAGACTGCAGAAGAACAAAGCCCAGTTTTCCAGTCACAACCATTGGTCCCTCTCCATCCCTCTCCATCAATGTCCCATTCCAGATCTGTCTACCCCTTTCACGGCGCCATTTGTATCATCTGCGCCATAATTGGAGCATTTCACTTTAGGACTCTTCTTTTGTTCCTTCCATATTCTGGGACTAGGTGGCAGCTAGGGGTGCTGGGTCTAATACTAGGTCTAATGTCTGGAAAAACTGTGTGACCTTAGGCAAGTCACTTAGTCTCTGACTCAGTTTCCTCCACTGTGTTAATAATAGCACCTTCTCACAATTGTTGTGATGATTTAACAAAATATTTGTAAAGTGCTTAGCACTGTGACAAATATAAGGTTGACAAAAAGACTTTTATTGGAGAATTCATACAGATCAAGTGCTTACGAAGTGGGCAGAAAAAGTGATACAGGGACACTCTCAAGAACTCTTTCTCTTTCTTAGCTTTTTATTTTCAAAATATATGCATAGATAGTTTTCAACATTCACTCCTGAAAAATCCTGTGTTCCCAATTTTTTCTCCTTTCCTTCTCCCCACTTCTCGCCCAGACAACAAGCAATCCAAAAATATGTTAAACATAGACAATTCCTCTCTATATATTTCCACAATTATGATGCTGCACAAGAAAAATCAGATCATAAGGGGAAAAAATGAGAAAGAAAACAAAATGCAAGCAAATGACAACAACAAAGTGAAAATACTAAGTTGTGATCCACACTCAATTCCCACAGGCCTCTCAACGAATGTAGATGGCTCTTTCCAACACAAGACTATTGGAACTGGCCCAAATCACCTCATTGTGGAAAAGAGCAACATTTATCAGAAGTGATCATCATATAGTATTGCCGTTGAAGTATATAATGATCTCCTGGTTCTGCTCATTTCACTCAGCATCAGTTCATGTAAGTCTCTCCAGGCCTTTCTGAAATCATCCTGCTGGTTATTTCTTACAGAACAATAATATTCCATAATATTCATATACCATGACTTATTTGGTCATTCTCCATTTGATGGGCAGCCATTTACTTTCCAGTTTCTTGCCACTACAAAGAGGGCTGCCACAAACATTTTTGCACATGTGGGTCTTTTTCTCTTGCTTATGATCCCTTTGAGATACAGACCTAGTGGAGATACTGCCAAATCAAAGGACATGCACAGTGTGATAGCCCTTTGGGCATAATTCCATATTGTTCTACAGAAAGTTGGTTCAGTTCACAATTCCACCAACAATGTCTTAGTGTCCCAGTTCAAGGTCTCTTAAGAATTTTAGAATCTATTGTATAGGACATTCACTGGCACAAGACTTGCCCAGAGTGGTATATCCTCATTAGAGAAGGTACTGTGCTCTAAGAGCAAACCAGAAGTGAATTAACTAAAAAGAAATCCAAGATGTGCAAAGTTAGAGAAGCTACTCCAAATGTTCATAGGGATTTATTTGTGTCTGACCTGTGGCAGAGCACTCAGAGCTTGTATTGGTCTAATTAGCCACAGTCAAAAACACCATATTTCAACTCTAACATAGTGATGTCATTTTGGTCTTCTTCAAGAATGAAGGACAAGCACCGGCACAGTGCTTGGCATATAGGGATTTCTTTAAAAATCCTTCCTTTGTGTTTTCTGTTCTCTCTTCTTCCTTCCAACCTTGCTTCCCTTGGAAGCCACTGGGTCCTTAGCCATCTTTTCTAGTATTAGTTGTATCCTTTCATACTTCTCCATACCAATTTGCTCCTAATTGCTAATTCCAGACTTCTCCTTTTTCCTCCTTTGAGGTTTACCCTATCCAAATTTACTATTCAATCCAGATCTTAGTGGCTACTAGCTATTGACCAGAGCTCTGGTTATTATCCTTCCTTTCTCAGTGGTTCCCAGGCTCTCTCTCTCCCCCTACCTCAACTCTTGCATATAAGAGGACTTCAAAATATGTGTTGATGTTCTCTCAAATACCATAATTTCTCAATTCTTTGGTCTATTCAATTACCATGACTTACTTTACTCCTGGAGAAGTTAGATTGTACAATGGTTAGAACACCGAGCCTAGAGTCAGGAAATTCAACTGGGCCCTCAATAGGGTATGGAGATTCTTCAAATTCACCCCAATTGCTTCTCTATTTCACATACCCCAGCCTTTTCTAAAGCTTTTATTCTCAAGCTTGTCCTGACATCCCTTTCCTCCACCCTCTCAACTGAAGATCTCTATTCATGTTATTCATGCTATAATTTAAAGAAATGGAGCTATTCATGGTAAATTTCCTTTTCTCCTTTTTTATCTTGCCTTCATATTCGTGGACACCCTGTTGCCTCCTTCACTCTTATCCTCTGATGAAGACATGACCTTTTACTGGACATTGCTAAGACCAACCTTTCTACATGCTCTTTTGATCCCATCCCCTTTTGTCTTTTCCAACATATTATTCCATTTAACATCTCTCGTCACTCTAACATCTAACAATTCCTCCTTATCTACTAGCTGCATCCCTATGGCATCCTTGTCTGTAGACAAGATCAAATTTCTCCCATTCTTTTTTTCTTTTAAATAGTATTTTCGATTACAGGTAAAGACAATTTTAACATTCTTTTTTATATAAAATTTTGAGTTTTACATTTTCTTCTCTTCCCAAGATGACAAATAATTTGATACAGATTATATCTGCACAATTATGTAAAACACATTTCCAAATCAGTCATGTTGTGAAAAAAGAAACAGAACAAAAGGAAAAAAATACAGTGAAAATAATATGCTTCAATCTGCATTCAGACTCTGTCAGTTCTTTTTCTTTCTCTTGATGTGAATAACATTTTCCATCATGAGTTATTGAATTTGTCTTTGTTTCCTCCATTTTTAAGAATTCTTACTTGATCCTAGCAGCCTTACTAGCTATCGTTCTCTAATAATTTTCCTTCTCCTCTCTGCTAAACTCTTTAAAAAGGCCATCTATACGCAGCACCTGCACTTCTTTTCTTGCTCTTATAAATTTTTTGCAGCGGAAATATCATTGAACTGAAACAACTCTCTCCAAAATTACCAGTGATCTAAAGTCATGGGATTACAGGCTCTTAATTGCTAAATCAAATAGCCTTTTCTCAGGGCTCATCTTGAATTCTCTTACTGCATTTGACACTGATGACCACTTTTTCCTCCAGGATATTCCTTTTTGATATTTTGTTAAATTAAAAGTTTTTTTTTTGAATTGTGGAATTTTTCTTTCTAAAGAAGAAAAAAAATCATAAGGATTTTTCATTATATCAGAAGAGATAATATGTGCATATAGAAGTGTAACCCAGGGCTCAAGCTCATTTGCATAAGACTCTCCTCATTCCTGCTCTTGGTATAAAGCCCTGATGGTTCTTTGTGATCAGTGATTTCTTTTTCTTACTGTTTACACATCATCACTTTAATATTTGCTACCATTTTTCCTTGGAATTGGTCAAATTCATTGATCTACTGTTTGTATGCTCTAATCATTTCCTTTTTCACAAATCAGAATACTATTCATCCTGCTGTAGTCCTATTGTACTTCTCCCACTGCTGGCAGCCTTTCAAATATCTTTCTAATGCTTGCTTGGGCAGCACATATACTCAAATATCTTTCTGACCATACCTCCTTCATCCTGACAGTGGAATAGTGTCTAAACATAGAAAAAAAAATCATGCAGGAGAACATCCAAATCATGTGGGAGTTTGTTGGAAGAGCAAGTCAAAAAATTTCCAGTTCACTTTAAACAATAAGAAACAAAGGGGAAAAAAAATCTTACCCAATCTATGAATGCTATATGTAGATTTGATTTTTGAGACTGGGCTAGATTTTTGACTCTAGAGTATCACCATGGCATGATGGCTATTACCATTAAAATTTAGAGACTAAAGTTCTAAGTTTAATTTCCAGTTTTGCCCTTTGTTACCTCTATGACCTTGGACAAATAAATCATTTCCCTCTTTGAGCCCTGTTTCCTTATTTGGAATATGAGGGCATTGGAATAGATGACCTCCAGGGTCCCTTTGAGGTCTAAAACCCAAAGTCCTCTGAAAACTATTCAATGTCCAGATGCCAAGTCCACTTTGACATTGCTCTAGCTCCAGAATGGTGGTTTTGGAGTATTGGAAAGTCAGCAGGGCTACATCTTCCTAGGTTCTTTTCATGTCATGGGGAGAGTGGAAGTGAAAAATTTTTTTTGAGGTCTAATTAACTTGTGTTGTGTCTAATCACCATCTACTACTGGTAGTGAAAGGAAAAATAGCTATTTGTCTCAAGGAGTAAAGGTGGGAGCAACCCACAAAATGTCAAAGTGGAAAATACTAATCCAGATGAGGGAATAGAGATCCAGAGAATTTAAATGTCAAGGCAAGGCTAATTTGGCAAAGGCAAGACCATCCCCCAGGTCTTCTAAGTGAATAAGGATAAATGCTTCATTTTTTAAAAATTCAGCTTCATAAATATATATGGGAAAGGTGTTGACTGGGCTTTTTGGTGGACTGAAAACTCAATTTGAGTCAGTGACATGGCAATAGTCGAGAAATATCTATTAGGCTATATTAAGATGGAAATAATGTACAGGACTAAGGAAATGATAGTCCCACTATCCTCTACCTAGTCATAATATAATTTGAACATTGCATTCAATTCTGGGTATCACATTTTGGAAAAAAAATTTTTCAACAGTTTTTTATTTTACAAATAGATAGTTTTCAACATTTATTTTTGTAAGACTTTGTGTCCCAATTTTTCTCCTTCCCTCCTTTGCTTTTCCCCTGCCTAAGACAGCAAGTAATCTGACATAGGTTAAATATATACAATTCTTTCAAATGTATTTCCATATTTGTCATATCATGTAAAATAAAATCAGGCCAAAAGGAAAAAAAACACAAGAAAAAAAAAATAAACAAACAAAAAGGTGAAAATATCATGCTTCAATCCATACATAATTCTCTCTCTGGGTGCAGATGACATTTTCCATCCCAAGTCTATTGAAATTGCCTTGGATCACTGCATTGTTGAAAAGAGCCAAGTTCGTTACGGTTAATCATCATACAATCTTGTTATTACTATGTACAATATTCTCTTGGTTCTGCTCACTTCACTTAGCATCAGTTCATGTAAGTCTTGGAAAGACACTGATAAGCTGGAAAGCTTATCCAGAGAAGGACATTCAGGATGATGACGGGAGACATGATGGCTGTCTTCAAGCATTAAAAGGACTGACTTGTGGAAGTAGGATTAGTGTTGCTCTGTTTGGCTTCACAGGGCAGACTCAGGAGTGATGGGTAGGAAATACAAAGAGATCACTTTAGGCTTTGTGTAAAGAATACTCCCTGACAATTAGATTATCCAAATATGAAACAGGTGGGTTTATCTATCGTCAACCAACCAATCATTTGGTTAGTGCTTAACCTGCCAGGTACTGAGATACAAAGCTAAAGAAGAAACAAATCCTAAGGATTTTTCATCATATCAGAAGGGATAATATGTATATATATAAAAATGTAACTCAGGGCTCAAGCTCATTTGCTTAAGACTCTCCTCATTAGTGGGAATGATTACCCAATTTTCCATGTCTGCTTGAGGGGCAGAATGGATGACAGCTTGATAAAGGAGATTTCCAGGTCTCCAGGCTTCAGAAGCTAATACACATGGTTCTGGGCTTTCTCAGGGAGAGTTCCTAGGAGAAAGACTGGGAAGAAGTCCATGTATAGAAAAGCTGGCACCTCAATCATATTCCTTTTCCCAGTTTATCACATTAGAGACTTCTGTGAGTTTCCCTTGCATGAGATCAGAGACTTTTCTCCTCTCAAGTCCTGGAGATATCGCACTCTAAATGGAGTGATTCTGCATATTATCTAGTATGCTCTAATTGGTATAACTTCTCTGATTTTTATTAAAAGCTTGCATAAATAGGTTTATTCACTATTCATTATGCCTTTGTGTGATTGGCATTTGGGATGAAGCCTTTAGAAATAAAACTTCTGGTCTTTCCTCCTTCCTTGTTAAAGGGACAATGACTAAGAGCACAGCTTGAACCTAAAAATTGTTATCCCTAGAATAACAATGTTTAGAGGAAGGTGAATAGGTATAATTCTAGTCTAGTATCTCATTTCTGAAAAGGACAGACCATTCAGCTTCATGGCCTCAATACTCTACACCCCTCCCGGCAGGAAACAGTTTTCCTTGGACAACAGTGGGTGGAGATTGTAGAGATATTATTCATGTCTCTTCAAGCAGCATGTAGAGAAACTTTTGTGGACCCACAAATAACATGGATAACAAACACATTTTACATACAGGATATATAAAACAAGATGATTTTGAAGAGGCCACAAACAGCTGGGTGAACAGAAAAAACATTGGTCTGAGATGAATTTTGATGGGAACTAGGGATTCTAGTTTTCAAAGGTCGAATGCCACTTTTCCAATAGGTTGTAAATAAGATTCTTGTTCAGGCATGGGTTCATTCCTTTCAAATCTATCTACTAAATTATTCACCATAAAGTGGAATTCTATATAAGGCAAGAAGGTCCGTAGGCCCAAACCAATGAGGTTTAATGACTGAAGCAATAAAGGATGTCTCTTTCTCACCTGTAACAAGGACTCTCAGAATAATGTCACAATGAATGTTTAATGTTTTTCATGAAATTAATGAAAATCAGTAGATAGTTAAAAATCAGGAATCTTGAATCAATCCACTCATTTGAAACCACCATCATTGTCCCAGCTGTTTGACAGGAGTAGACTTTAAGCATAAGAAAACTAGAATATGGTTTTCCAAACCCTGGGAGCTTCAAACAAGCCTCTGATTATATAGACCATGGCAGATTTTTTTCAAAACCAAACATTTAGATTTGAAGGAGAGAAGCTAAGGTTAACCAAATCAAAATCACACCACCAAATATTTATTAGTCCCAATCACAAGCCATTTTCCCAAGAACTCTGGTTTCCTCTATAAATTATAATTCCATACTTTGAGATGCTTGGAAGAATAACTGAAAAATGCAAACTATTCCTGCAAATATGATGCTTTCTCAGAACCCTCCAGGAAGTTCACACATTTGGCCACAATTACCCCAATAACTAAGGCTGAAAGTCCCTTGCATTTTGATCTGATTCAGTGATATAGGTACTTTCTTCCTCAAATGATGTAGATGACAAACTGACATATCTTTATACCTCTCATCTTTGTTCCACCACAAATCCACTACACAGAAGTATCCACCCAACATGCTGTAGACTTCTGTTCTTTTATACATTCAGTCCTCTATAAACCTGATTCAATTATATAGATATTTTGCACAACAGAAAATCAGAGGTCCCTGCTTTGGAAAGGAGCCCAGAAGCCAAGCACAGTCCAACTGGAAAGTATAACTTGCTCTTTTGCCATGCTCCATTGGACAAGTTTTTGCCCCCCATTCAATACCACTCTGATTGCTAGGTGGGGCACAATAGTTCAGTGGGGTCTATTTAATATCTCTCCCCCTATCCCTTACTGCCTAGGCTCCATAAGCCAAATAAACTCCCATCCTTCCTTTATTGAACCTTCTGTCTCACTGTTGCTCATGGCTGTTTTCTAGGTTCACAGTTCTACTCAATAAGTCTTGATCATTCCACCCCAACGCATTAGCTTTCATTTTTCCTAGGACGAATCTCATTTGACAATCGCCTGCTCATATTTCTATGCTCTCTAGGTCCCTCTGTGCTATTTCTCTGTCCTCTCTGGGGTTTGCAACACCAATCATCTGCAGATTTCATTAGCATGCTGTTTACCCCTGTCTTTCAGATCATTAATGAAGATGTGAAGCTAAATGCCAATCTGCACAGTCCCTACCACCCCCACCCCCCAACTCCTGACACTGCTGGAATCATTATCCTTTCTGATGTGACAGGGTCAGAGCCAAACCAATTTAAATCCATCATCAGAAATATTGTGAACTGTCACTTTCCCTACAATCCAGATGTTAGAACAATTGTATTATTTACTAACCTGGTACTATTTCCTTCTCCTTTGCAGAGAGACGATCAGGTCTGGCTATGATATCTGGGCTACGGGGCTGAAGGTTGGCCAGCTTTGGGTACTCCAGAAGGAGGTGAGCTTTTAGAGGGTCTGTTGTTCACTTTTCCTCTTCTTTTACAAGGATTAAAGACATCAGTCCTGTGTCCACAGCTTACTGGGAACCTGATATAGAGGAAGCAGCTGTGTCCCTTAGGTAACAACTATTCTGATAGTGAGGGGCAGAAAGTGAATATAGTTTCCAGTTCACCAGGTAGTTCACTCTTTGAGTTATCAGCTGTGAGCCTTTCTGTTGTAGGCCTGGATCCTCAAAGATCATAACAGCTAACTCCACTCCTTACCCCTAGCCACCAGTGAGCAATCAGACCGCAAATGCTTAGGTTGTTCCTATTCCAACCCCATACCCAACATGGCACATAGCTTCAAGTAGTAGTATTGAGTAAATTAAAACCCACTCTGGTTGGGATTAGATTTTAACTAGTGAATGATATAAAATAAGCTTTTTTCATTTCCACCTTGTAGAATCTCTAACTTCCTTCAAAATTAGACTTTTCCTATTTCTCCTAGTTGCTAGTGGTCTTTTCTCCCCCTCCACAATTATCTTATATTTGTCTAGTATATATATATATTTTTTTTTATGTACATATTTCCCCCCAATAGAATATGTTAGCTCCTTGGTTTTCTAATGAAACGTTTCAGATTCTCTTCTCTCCCTCTCTTTTTTTTTCTAGTTTTATTATTTCTTGATGACATAATGAAATTCAATCCCACTCACCCATTTCTAGTTTTTAAGGAGTTATTTTCTTCCTTAAGATTTTCTATCTCTTTTTCCAATCGGTAAACTTTCTTTTCATAATTTTCTTTACACCTAGCACAGTGCCTGGCACATAGTAATTGCTTAATGCTAGTCGATGAATTGACAGATACTCATTTTTTACTCATTCACCCCATGTAGCCAATCAGTTGCCAAGTCTTGTCAATTCTACCCTCACAATGTATCTTAAATCTGTCTCCTCTCTAGATTTACTCAGTCTCTCCTCACTACTTAACTGGACTATTATAAGAGCCTCCTCCTAAACATCAGTCTTCCTCCCCTCTCTGATCCACCTTCCAAACAGATGACATTGATATTTCTAAAGTCAAGAAGAGGTCCAGGGCTCTCTCTATTTAGATATAATTAATGTTTATGTTAAAATAGATAATTAACAAAATAATATACATTTATGTTTTCACATTACTACATATAACATATTATTAATATATTTAAAATATAATAATTAACATAATATAAAACTCTTCTGCTAGGCTTTTCATGTTTTTCACAGTCTGGTCCTTTTCCTTCAATCTGTGTACCAGTCAAACTGACCTGCTTTATGTTATCTCCCATATATTACATTCCAAACCCCTTTCTGTGTCTGCACATACTGTGCCTCATGCCTAAAACACTCTGCCTCCTAACCACTTTTTGGCAGAATTTTTACCTTCCTTCAAGTTTAGTTGAAATGCCAACAGGAAACTTATCTGGTTCTCTTCCATTAGATTTCTAACGTCCTTCCTCCGGAAATCTGAAATTGTTTTGAATTTAATTTTCTGTGGACGTATTTTTAATAGACTATAAGTTCCTTGAAGGCAAAGACTATTTCCTTTTATTTTTTGTGTTCTCATTGCCCTGCACAAAGTAGATTTTCAGGGAAGAATAGTTCAAGGAAGTAGGTGGAGTTGGGATGATTTCTCTGGAGCCTAAATTGCTAATTATTCCACTCTTAAGCAGAGCCCCTTTCCCTTCCTGAGTGTCAATTTTCACATCTATAAAATAAGGTAGAATTAGATAATTCCTTACATCAAACAGGCATTGCAGTGCTACCTGAGGTTGCTTTTCAAAGATCACTCTAGTCTTCAAGATTAGTGTAATCAGCCACTGATTATTCACATGTAAATAAAAGTCAGGCTAATACTCTACAGACATACAATAACAGTCCATGACCTTGAAGGGTATATCTTTTGGGATGATACAACATATAAATAAATATGTGAATGACAGTCTGGGGAGGAGGGAGAAAGTAACAACTAGACTAGTGGTGCCCATTTAGTGGTTCCAAAGAATGGTCCAAGAGATGTGTGCTAAAATTTATTTAATGGCACCTTAATCAGCAAGTAATTGCAGGATATTAGGAGAAGTATGTTAAATAATGTCATGGGCTCACAATGTATTTTTTATTGTTGTTGAAAGGAACTTTTGGAACAAAAAATCTTGAGAATCACTGAATGAGATTTGATAGTTTAAGCCCTATGACCTTCTAAAGCTCCCAGAAGCTTCTCACTGAACTACAGCCGTCAAAGTCACCATTTTTAGACTTGACTTTTCTCCTTGACCTCCTTTGTGTTGATCTGCTGATTTGAGACAGCTGGTGTCTTTGAGAATGGCCATTTACCCTGAGGGCTTGGGTTGCTGACCTCTAGCTCCCATGCTGATACTAATTAGGCAGATCACTGCCTACCAGGGTTAGGTTGCATGAGGCTGGACTATACTTATTGAGAAAATTCTGGTAAAAATCAAAGGCAAATATGGCAGGAAAAGGATGACTCACCTTTTGGAGCCTTCATCAGCCCAGGAAAGGCAATTGAAAAAATGAAAGGAAGTTTACACCACAGAAAAAAAATTGGGGAGAGAGGAAAAAAAGTGAGAGGAAGAAAAGGAAGTTAGGGGGTGAGAGTTCTCATTTTCTTGGAGAAACACTTCATTTTGAGGATGAATTATAAAATCATCTATCTTATGCAAGGAAGAGAAAGGAGGCCAGTGTCACTGGGTCAGGGAGTATGTTGGGTGGTAATAGGGTGTTTGTATACAGTGTAAGATGACTAGAAAGATGGGGAGGGATGTCAGATTATGGAAGGTTTTAATGCAAAGAGAGAATTTGATATTTTATTCTCCAGGTAAAATGTTCTTTCCTTCAAAATGCAAGTTTATGTTGGCTGAGCATTTTTCTCTGAATGACCCCCATGTCTAGAATATTCTCCTTCCTCATCTCCACCTCCTGGCTTATTTCAAGTTATTTTCAAGCTAAATCCTACGTTTTTTAAATGCCTCTTAATTCTAGTACCTTCTTTCTGTTAATTATTTCTTATTTATCCTGTAGATAGCTTGTCTGTGCATAGCAATTTTCGTGCTACCTCATTGAGATTGTGAGCTCCTTGAGGGCAGGTACTGCTTTTTATGTCTCTTTGTATCTCCAGCATTTAGCATAGTGCCTGCCACATGGTAGATGGTTAATAATATTTAGTGATTGACTGGCAATAGACCGGGCTTTGATTCCTAGCTCTGCTCCTTAATAAATATATGGCTTCAAGCAAGTTGCTTCTCTAGACTTTAGTTCCTCATTTGTAAAATGAGGAAAATTGCTCAGAGGTCCTTAACATTTTTTTTTTTTTTTTTTTTGTGTGTGTGTGTCATAGATCCCTTTGGTGCTTTGGTGAAGTTTTACAAATCCTGGCTCAAAATAATGCTTTTAATTGCATAAAACAAAATAGGACTGCAAAGAAAATCAATTATATTGAAATACAGTTTATCTATCAATTCATGGACTTCAAGTTAAGGACTTTTGCCCAGATGGTCTCTAAAGTCTCAGGAGTTTGTTTGATAGAAGATATTATTATACATTTAGGCAGGATGGCTTTGTGAGTTCTGCAACTAGAATCTTAGCTCATCATCTCTGAGGATTCAATAAGGCTCTGCCTTCAGTCTTCAATTTGCTTAAAAAGGCAAAAGTCTCCACTGCATCCAGGGCCAAATCCAGTTGTCCTGACCTATATCTTGTCACTGAACTCAGATGACCCTGGAGGAGAGAGTGAGATTGATGACTTTACACCCCTGCTCACTTTAATCTAATTCACTTCCAAGTCAAAACACCATCCTCTCAAGATCTTGGTTCTCTTTGAGAATGAGGGAGGAACAACAACAAACCTTCAGTCTCCACCAATAAAAATCTAACATGCAGTTATCATATGCCCGATCATCACTTTCACCAATTGCTATAGACAAAGCACAGACTCAGTTTATAGAAATAAAGAAGGCTTGATATTATTTGTGAAGAACATGAAGGTCACCAATTTTTTAAGAAATAAATCACAATGAAGTGTACAATATTAAAAATTATGTTAAATCTAATTCAGTATCTTTAAATGATCAGGATAATAATAATGATAGCTAGCAATTCCATAGTGCTTTAAGAATTCCAAAATACCTTACATATATTTTTTCATCTGACTCTCATAACCCTATGAGGCATGTCCTCTTATGACCCTATTTTACAGATGAGGAAACTGAGGCAAACTAAGGTTAAACAATCTGCTCAGGGTCACACAGCTTGTAAGGGTCTGAGGTTAGATTGGAACTCAAGTTTTTCTTACTCCAAGTCTTCCACCAGGATTTTATAGAGCTTCAGAGTCATCAGGCCATTATATAAGTAACCACTATAAAAGTCTGTTAGTTTTTAAAGTTAGACGTTTTAAAGGATGGGGCCAAATCTATTCTGAAATATATAGCAAACTTTGAACATTGAATTTAAGCATTAAAGTATTAAGCTTAACTAATTAAGCTTAATGCTTGTCTCTCATAAAAGCAAATTATGAAACAAATATCAATTATTCGAGCTCTCTGGTTGTCTGGATTCTGAATAATTGTTTCCCAAATATGGCATAAAATTATAAATTCAGAGCTAGAAGCGATCTCACAGGATATCCAGTTCAAAAAGTGAGTAATATTTGAATAACATATTCAAGTTATCTAAAGGTAGTAGGGGAACAGAACTAAAATCTGAACCCAGAGCTCCAATTTCAAGTTTCAAACTCTTTACTCTGTGCCACATTAGAGAACACAATACTGGAGGTCACCTTATTCATGGAAATGCAACTAAGGATCATAATAGAAGAAAGGATATGAATTTTAAAAAAATATTCCTCTATTTAACCCAGAGCTTGGTTTTTACATTTTCCAACTCCTCCCTCAGGTTTCCAAAATCCTCTGTTCTGGCTATGAATATAATTTATTGTTGGCTCCCATCTTGCTCATCCTGGAATTCAGGTCATTCACCCTAAATGACTCCTCCGGCATGGAAGACCATTTTTCCAAGACGATAATGAGGAAAATGCTGGGTAGAGTTGTTTTTTAAAAATGATTTACTACTCTGCCTGTTGTTGCTATTGGATGAGGGGCAGCCTGGCAGTTTCTTTGGTTGTATTTCTATCTTTCCCCATGGCCTAGAAAAGTACCACATCCACAGTAGGTATTTGATAAGTTTATTGACTGATCGGTTCCTACTGGGGTGGAAGTAGGGATTGGGGAATGAAGTAAATGTGTCAAGAAAAAGTTCCTTGGGAACTGGAAAGAAGAGAGAAAAAGAAGAATCTGTAGGTTTAAAGAAAGCAGGGAAACAGAGTAGCTAGTTGCCTGGGGAAAGAATATTATTTTGAGGCACTGTTTTGTAAAGGTCTTTCTTCTAGCTCTTAGTAGGAGGAGGACACTGACAGTAGAGATTAGAGCCAGTGGAGTATCATCAGTGCCAATGAAGAAAATATGCATGCATGGGAATAAGTTCTTTCTTTCAGATCAAAAAAACACTTGTTAAATTATTTACTATGTGCCAAATACTATGCTAAGTGTAGGAGATACAAAGGGAAAAAAAAAATCTCTATCCTCAAGGAACTTACATTCTAATGGGGGCAACAAGAGATAAACAGATACCTACAAATTACATAAGATCATATTTGTTTTTTCTCTTGAGCTCTTTTATTTATTTTCATAAACCAGAATACACAATAAGTATGCTTAAGATATTTTCTTTCTTAATGTAGGAAAACTCCAAGTATTTTTACAGCATCACTTCACAAAAAAAACGAAATGAGCAAATTCCCTTGCTAAGATCCTTATGCACAAACATGTGTACAGGCACATGTTGTGTGAACATGCATGTAACACATGAATACAATGGATATTTTATAGTATGACACACACGTGTAATATATGCACCTCTGTATGCACATTTGTGACACATAAATGTACTTGTGTATAATATATATGCCCATGTGTTTACCTACTGAAGTCTTAGTGCAAAACAGTGTGTACATTTGTGTTGTATAAGTGCATTCAAAATACAAGTCATATAACAACCAATGTATTATACATGCATGTGGTGTGTGATGTGTACATATGTGTAACATGTCTTTATATGTAACACATGCACACATGCATGTCTTAGTGGAGGAAATCTGCTGATTTATTATGTTGGGTTTTTTTTGAAGTGATACTATACTTGGAATTTGCTCATATTAAGAAAAATGTCCCAATCATACATATACACACTGGTTTTAATATTTTATTTTGTATCTGAAGTGCTTCCTTTAGAAGAAACTATTTTAAAAATCTTCTAACATTAAACACAAACAGATTTTTCTTTTTTTTTTTATTTATTATTATTTTTTTATTTAATAGCCTTTTATTTACAGGATATAGATTTTTCTTATAGTCTTCACCTCAAGATATGTATATCGTTGTCCTTTGGGTCGGAAGTAGGCTTTTTTGTTTACAAGAGGGAAAAGACCCATGAATTTATCCTTTTTCCCACTGAAGATGTGCTAAATTCCCTTCTCTGGTGTTCAGCTGCAGCCACTGTTTGCAGAATACCATACTATAAAATTGCATTCTTAACCTAGTCTCCACAGGTCTTATAGGCTTGTATACCACTGTTTCTGCAACAGATCTGAGTCCCTTCATTAGTGTTTCCAGGAAACTGGTTCTTTGTCCTTAATGTCTGATGGAGAACTTTCTGTTTTAGTATAGTGTCTGGCATACAGTAGGAACTTATCAAATATTTGTTGACTAAATTAGTGGACATGAAGGAGGATGCCAGTCTTGCCCCACCAAGAAAATCACACTCTCCTTTTATATGTGTATATGCATGAATTAATGGATTTAATAAACATTAACAATCATGGACATTTAAAAATACAAAGAAAAAAGTGAATTGTATAAGAAACTGTAAACTTACTTTTTTTCAGAGATTTAGCATTTCATGTAGCTGCAGACTTGGGTGATGGGATACAATTCAACCTAATCCAGCAAGTGTGTATTTAGTGCCTACCTACTATGTACAAAACACTAGCTGTAAACAGAACAAAAACCACATTCCACAAGAATTTAACAAGTAATTTACAGATGATATCAATTCAAATCTGTGAACTTTTATTAAGTGCCTATTGCTTGTATTCACTGTCCAAGGTGCTAGAAATAAAAACATTTTTAAAGGCAATTAATTGTCTCTGCTCCCAAGCACATTCTACTGGGGGAAGGAGGAAACAGAGCATAAACACACACACATACACACACACATAAATACAAAATATGTGAAGAAGGCTGTTTGTCAGTAGTTCGCAAAAAACAAAACAAAACAAAACAGGTGACTCAATGAAGGGAGCATAAGGAAAAAAGATTAGACTTGACCATTTACGGGCAAGATATTCTAGCTCTCTATAGAGTTCTGGTCCTTGTCACACACAAATGTCAGAATGCCTGGTCTCAGAGGGCCTTCAATCCCACTGTTCCTCCTTCTCTGGCCCAATGGGCCACAGCTCTTGATTCTCAGTGGTTGGCTGCTTGGGGCAGAGAGAAGCACTTGGACCTCCTCGTTAGTCAAATTTTCCCCAAATCAAATGTCTACTTTGAGCTGTGTGAAGCGGGAAGACAATTTGGGGCTTATTAGTATCCCAGGGAGGTATGGAAGTTGTGTTGCTGGGACCAAAACAGCAAGAGCTTTAGTGGCAAACTCCAGCCGAGAAAAGACTGAGCAATTGTCTCACCTAATTACCGGGAGTGGACCTCTTTGTGTTTGCAATTCCGTACGGTTGTCCGATCGCTTTTCTCTGTTTGTTGGCTCAGACCATGCTGGAAGTGTGCTAATTAGAAAAGAAATGTCCGGAGTGATCCTGTCAGTTCTCGTTATTCCTGGGGACAAAGCCCAATATTATTCTGAAGCACTGTTTTGTGAGGGTCCCTCTTCCAGCTCTCATTAGGGAAAAACACTGATGGGAGGAGAGAAGATTCTACTGCCTTTGCTGGCTGATGGAGCACTGGTGATGCCATTGCTGTGCTAATTAACAAGCTTGGACCAGCACTTCTTTCACCAACAATCTCAGTCCATCTGTTGCCCGGAAGCCCAACCATCTCCTTGAACAAGTAGAGAAAACATCGTGAAAAGAGTAGAGAAATTTGGCAGCTGGTCTTTTGAGGAGAGTCTGTCAGAATATAGTATCTCAGTGGCTCCCATGTGAAGACACAGGTTTAGGTGAAGCAAAATTCATTGATAAGGCAATATAACAACTTATGTACTCCAGAGGGAGAGGAAAGGACACTTGTTGAACTGAAATACTATGAAATTGATTAATATTCATGATAATGAAGAAGAGAAACTGAAAAATACACACTAAATCTTCCATACTGGTACAAAGCAACAAGTCTGCCCCTATCATTTTCCTCAAAAACTTCAGTGACTTTCATTTTCTACATGGCAAAATACAAACTCCTTAGCCAACATTTAAGGCTTCTTTAATCTGGATCTCTCCTGCCTTTCCACCTTTATTTCATACTTTGATACAAACTCAACATTCCAATTAAACTGGACTCCTCATTATTATCATGAACTTAATATTCCATCTCCTGCCTTTTAGTGTTTATACAAACCAATTCTCATTCCTAGAATGTACTTTTTTTTCTCTCTTCATCTCTCTCGAAATCTTTGTCTTCCTTCAGAGTTATCTCAGCCCATGTTATCTCTTCTGTGAAGCCTTTAATGGTCCTTCCCATTGCTGTGCTCTCCCTCAATTTTCCTTGGACTGTACTAATTTGGTTACAGGCTGTATCCCACAAGAAAATGTAAAAGTCCTCGAGGGCAGGATCTGTTTCATTGTTGGTTTGGGGTTTCTAGAACCCAGCACAATTATGCATAAATGCTTAATAAAATTTGTTAAATGGAATTAGAATGTGGAAATTAAGGATTATTTAAGAGGAACAGGAAGAATAAATCACTCTGAGAGAGAATGAGGGATTTTCCCTCATTCAGGCCCTTTCAATTGATCAAATGCATTTATTTTTCTAGATTTCTTTCATCTCCTGTGTGTATCAAAGATTCTACCCAATTCTAGTCTTTTCACCAATAAAATCAATGTTTTCTATTCTAATGAAAGTATTTTTCCCCTGTAGGATCATATGCAGTATTGTAGGAGTTACTTTTGGTTGTGGACCTTTTTTTTTTTCACCTTTTGCGATACTAATTTCCAGGATTTCTTTTTCTTCGTAGTAGTTGGAACATTCTCCTTGTGATCCTGAATATAATTCCTTAGTATTTGAACTCTTTCTGGATACTTAACAATGTCTTGTCCTTGCCCTAGGAACTCTATTTGGCCTGTAGCATAATAACATGTTTTCATTTTGGCTTTTTTTTACTTAAAGGAGGTGACAAATATTCTATTTTCACTTTGCTATTGGTTCTTGTAAATCTGAGAAATTTTAAAGTCATTGAACTGTTCATGTCAATTCTATTTTTCCGGGAGTCCACTACTTAGATTTTCACTTTCTATTTTAAGCTATTTATTTTCCTTTTAAGTTTTTCTTCAAAAATTCTAATTTTATATTTTATCTCTTGCTTCACTTGTTGCAGTCATCCTTAGAATCCTTATAGCTAAGAAGTTTGTTTTTTCCCTTCTGAGCATTTATACATGAAACTTATCTTTTCTTTTACCGATTCAGCTTCCTTTTTACCATTATTACTTCTTCATCATATTCAGTTTTCTTCTGTTTATTCCTACTACCAGCCTCATTTCTTGGACTGGTACTTTGTATTACAATCACTCTGTTTTCTTCTACAATCTTGGTTGGGATGGGCAGGCCCTGCTCAGTCCTATCCCTTTTGTATTCTGGATAACACTGACTCACTAGTACTGAATGAGGGGCTCCAGAGATTATGGCCCATATTATGATATAATATTTAGCTCCTTCCCAGGTCTCCTGGTAAACAAATTCAAGTGTTGACCTCGACCCCTCTCTGTCTTCTTGCACAAACCCCAGTTGGGAAATGGTTCTGTCCATCTCTGACAAGTCAACTGGAGGTCAGAAATAGTGCTGGTCTCAGGCCTCCTGAAAAGTTGTACAGTATGAGCATCTTGGCATTGCATTGATGGGGGAAACTCCTGGAGTTCTCTTTCTGCCTGAAGCAGGCACCATGCTAAGTGCTAGGGTACAAGTATAAAGAATGACATGGGAGATCTGCATTTTGGTTATAATATTCCTGGTACTTTTCCTTTGGGAAGATTTTTCAGGAAATAACCAGTGTACTCTTTGAATATTTGGTAGTCTTCATTTATGATTTCTTGAAATACAGCATTTTAAATCATTTTCTTAATCAATCATTTAGAATTATAATTTTAACTATGATTAAATCATTTAATTATGGTTTTTGGTGAATCCAATGCTTCCTAGGTTAGTTATTTTTAAATCTCACATTTTTTCAGTCTTTTGATTTTAAGTATTTCTTGCTATCTCATGTACTTATTGATTTCTGTTTTGTGTATTCTAGTTTTCACTCAGGAGACTATTATTTAGGGAAGGTTTGCTAGTTTCTATTCTATGCTATTCATCCACAACATTGTTCTTCTTCCAATTCTTTTCTCCAGAGCTTTTTTTTTTCCCCTTCTAATTCTTTACTTCATGTCGTCTAGGTACTGATGTAGTCCTTATAGAAAATCCACCCCTCTCCAAATTCTTTTGTCTTTAGACAGATACAATACCTTTTTTTTAATGCTAGATGATATTACTTTACTCCTTCAAATAAGAAAATTTATGTAAAGCACTTTGCAAACCTTAACACATTTATATAAAGGTGAGTGATCATGATTATACTTTTAACTTTGGTTATTAAATCAAGGCTTTGTGCAAAGTCTAGGCTCTGCCTCATGCTTCACTTTTGGGAGGGGGTTAGTCAGCCCCACATGACCTCACCTGGGGTTACTTAGATTCCTATACTGACCCCCTCTTCTTCCTCATGGTTGAAGTTTTGAGATCTGAGTCTTCAGGCTTCTTTATGGAATCTCAGGACAAAGTATTAGTCTTTCAGAACCTCTAGGTGCTTGATTTCTCCTGATCTGACAGCTGCTCCAGTACACTAGTAACTTCCTTTATCTGGGGACTAACTTCCCAATGTGGAACCTTAACCATTCTGGGGATTTCTTAGAACATGATTTCCCCCTCCCTCCTTCTTGATGAATATGTTAGTAAATATTTTTAATGTAGCAACCACTTTGCTAATTAATGGGGCTTTAAATAGCACTGCAGACTACGCGTCCCTGGTCCTTCTCTGTTTGTTATATTTGGCTGGCTGCACAAGCAAGGACTTTACTGGCACCCCCATTTCTGGTGGCCCATGGACTGCTGGATGACTTTTTGTGCAGTTTTAGGGTAGAAGGAATCGCTTACTGTAGTTTCTCACTGGATTCTGTGATCATTATTTCGCTTGGTATGAATTTCAGGGTTTTACTGGAATAGGTATATGAGACCTAGACAGTCTGCTTTCATTCAGGAATTCAACTTAGCTATACAAGTCTCCTTCTCATGATTTAAAGTCTCACCGGTCCCTAAATATTTTTCTAATTGACTTGTCACTGTACCTGAAATATTCCAGCAAAGATTCATTTCTTTGAATTAAGGATTTATACATCCAGGAATTGTTAATACACAGATGCCCCTATAGGGGTAACACACAAGCAGATGTCAATAATAATCTTAACCTTGGCTGGGTTGGGCTCACAGAATTGTTTTCCTGTAATATAACTGGCTGAGACGGAATAGAATACAGAAGTAAATTCAGGACTAAAGGGAAGAGATGAATGGGAGGGAGAAGAAAAGATAGAGAGCATGGAGTATCATTCTGTTCAATAAACATTTATTAAACACTTCATATGTTTGTTACACTGTACTAGACACTACGATACAAAGATAAAAAACAATATAATCCCTGACTTGAAGGAATTTTTACAGCTGTATAGGGGCAATGACAAGTCCATAAATGACAAAATATAACATGAACACCTGGGGAGGGCAGGCCAAGGTGAGACACAATAATCAGACAGGGCTCTCTGGGTATTCAGGGAACAGTAGGATAGCACTTGGGGAAGTAAAAGGTGCTGAAAAGGAAGGGTTTAAGCATGACAAAGACAAATTAGCTACTTCACAATTTTGCCTAGAGCCAAATTTAGTTACTAATGTTGAAAAGAATCCAAAAAAACATTACCATGACCCCTTGTGCAAATCTGCACTAATCCAGGGTGAACAAGCAGGGTTCAATTTCATTTGGCATTGACCACTGTTTAGCAGTATGCTAATGGATGAGGATACCCACCTCTGGATTATTTGCTTTAAAATCGAGTATTTAAAATTTCACTTTATTATAGTACTACCTTGTATTTAAAAAATAGCTAAATTCTCCAAAGAGCTTAAAGCCATTTCTGGATACTTAATATAGCCCAATACAATGGGTTCTTTAATATTAAATGCAGAGCTTTCCAAAGATGGCTGAGGTTTAAATATGTAGACTGAAACTTTTTAGAAAAACTTCATGCTCTGCTATAAAATGAGACACATTTATTATGAAAGAAATCAGCATATACAAATTATATTCTGCCCAGATGTAAAGTACATACATACATACACTATACATAGACTTATATTATTAATACAAAAATACATCATTAACATTTCTAAGGGTGAAAAAACCAATAAATATTGCAATTTTAAAGTATCTATTTGCCACATTGCTGAGAACAATTAAGTGCTGTGAAAAAAGAAATTAAGATTAAAAAAAGAACAAAACTAGCCCAGGGAACCAATGACATTTTTTCAGTGTCAGATTACAGATGTGAGTTCTAGGCATTCCAATACTATTCATAAAAATATTTTTTAATTTCCTAAAGCACTAAATGTGCCAACACTCCAAAATACATAAGCAAAAGAAGAATATAACATTCAGTTAATTATTTGAGGGCTACACACACATACACATATATACCCACATGGAGCTAGATTACATATACATACATAACATACATATATATATATGTATATGCATACATATATAAGATGTACAGAGCTCAATCGCATTTATTGAGATAAAGGAATGTCAGCAATATATTTAACTTAAAAATGAAATTTCAAAAGTTTTAGTTTAATTTAACCGAATAGCAACCAAACAGAACATTCTCCTCATTCCTCATTTTTCTTTATTTTTTTTTTCTCCCCTCACTAGATGGAATTATTTTAAATAATTTAATCTTATCGGAGAGAAAGTCCAATAGTAATTCTACCACAAGAAAAAGGGCAGATTGAGAAATCTGGTGTCTCTTTGGATGAGCTAAGAAAATTTTGCTCACTATTTTAGACAATTAAGACCAAAGAATACCAGAAAGTGTTTCCAAATTCAAAGAAAGACAGTTTGCTATCATAAAACAAATGTTTTGGCTAGTGATATTCCATTGAAGTTTAGGAAAACTAATTCTCAATGTACTTCTTAAAACATTATAACATGGCAATTGGCAAAATGCCAACATATTTTCTGGGAGGTTGAGGGGAGAAAAATGTAATATTTCAACCCATATATGGGGCTGTAACTAATCCACAATAACATTTGTGGTTACAAAGCTTTGAAATAGTTGCATCTGAACCAAAATATCCTTTCTCTGTTAGAAAGACAAAATGTCTTAATGCAGATGAAGTAATATGAATACAAGGATAAAACTACTGCCCCTCAACACAGTTACATTTCTTTAAGCTAAATAGGATTTCTATTCTCTGATCTTCTGACTCTTCCAAATTGTTCTCTTTTCATGGCATCACTTTCTCCCACCTTTGGGTTACAGTGACTCACTGAACTAGGCTGGAGTAGAATTGTTTGCCATAGCTAATCATAAGCTAGAAGGAATCTTTTTCTTTGCCTTTTATAGTATTTGATACTAGAAGATTATCATGGAATTATACTATTTTATGATATAATATGATATGAGTTCCCATTCATGGAACTTTCACAATACAAACTAATTCTAGAAAGACTAATCCATTAAGTCCTTTCTATTCCTGTACCCCTTACCAAGAAACAGTTGTAAGTGCCATGATAGGAAATGAAACTATAATGAAAGGTAAGAAATTTTACAATCAGAAGATATGTTAAGAAGCTTCCATTTCTCAGGACGTGGATGCTTAGGACCTAGAACATACTAGGTTACTTCAGGATAGATGGAATCCTATATGGGCCACTTCCAAGTCCCTAGTCAGTCATCTTTTCTTATCATAGACAACCCATCTAAGAGATTAATATGACTAAAGAGCCTACTCAATAAGCAGCAAATTCAAATGGTATGATTTAGACCAGATATGTCACTAAATCAGACCAATAAAGGGTTCATAAGGAGGCAAAGTAAGTCTCACATAGATTCTATGTTATTTCTATAAATAGAGAAAAGTTGGAACTTCATTCTTAGCAATAAAACAGGAATTTCTGATGACCTAGATTTAGTATACCAAAGCCTCAATGCTTATGAAACAACAGTAAGTGATGATCCTTATAGAGTGCAGATCCTTTTCTCCCAACCAAAGTCTTCTACAAGAAGCACAGCCATAGAAGCAGTAGAGCAGTGTGTTCCCGATGACATACCCCAGGCCTGAGGAAGCAATGGGAGAGCTGTCAGGTCTGTACTTGAAGGAAGGAAGAATATTCATAGTCCACTGAATATTTTATTCTTAAGTTGTGGCTTATTTCTTGGGTTTTTCCAGAATGTTGAGAAATTTTCCCCGAGTCATCTCTCTAGCTGAAATTAAAAAATGAAAAGAAGGGTCAATCATTGCAAACACTAGACTTGATAATGTGATCAAAGAGGACAAACTAATTAAAACTGGCCTCATTATGATAACAGTTAAAAAATCAAGAGCCACCCAAAACTTGGCAATGTTATTCTAAAGTTGTTTGTATGGATTCAGTTTATAGCCTAAATGGTATCAGACAACTACTAGGGCTTTAGAAGGCCAGAAAAAAATTCCCACAGCCTCTCATCTCCATTCCACCCTTAAAAGAACACAATGGAATTTTCAATCAAAGTAGAAAAATGGTCTCCCTTATTCAGTATTATCAATTTGTGAATGGTGTAATCTAGCATGTCTTCTTATTCTCAAAGAGATGTGCTTAAAATACAACTGGAATTAGGGAGCCCTCTCTGTGCTTTTGGCCTCTGGATTTTTATAATCTCACATTGAAATTAGAGATCATTCGCCCTGTCTCAGGAGTGGTAGTCCCTGGATGCTGTAATATAACACAGTTTATATTCCCTCAGTGCAGTTCATCTATGGATGATAGATATAATAAAGTACAGTTTATAGAGCTTTGGTCTTCTCTCTCTTGGCATTGTCAGTTCCTAGATATTTAATATAGCCAGGCAGGGTTTATGTGTCTCTCTCTGACTTTCAGTACCATCAATCTCTGGTGCTATAGTCAAAACAGGGTTTATACAGCTACTTTCTTACACATGAGGCTTTGAAATGAAAGTGTAACATTTCTCAATTACAAGACCCACTACTTAGAAGCCCTCTATTGTATTTATTTTGTCCAAAGTAGCAGGAAATGGTCTTCTCTATATATGGTTTAACTCTTCATTTCATCTCTCAGCCACTTTCAGGACTGGTGAAAAGTATGATGTGATTGTCCCAGAAGTCAGAATAGGCAATCTGGTATTGTGAGAATTGGCACTGACTCCCTAGTTAGAGGAGCTGGGTTCAAATCCTATCCATGTTTACTACATGTGATCTTGGCAAGTCATCTCCCAGGACCTCAGTTACCTCATCTGAGGAAAAAAAAAGGGGGGGGAGGGTTAAATTAGAAGGCCTTTGAAATCCCTGATAACAATGATCCTATGATATAAAGAGGCTGTTTGCTTGGCTTCCTGCTCTTAATGGTGTCTTGGCTCTGTCTAGGAAAATGGGAAGGAATGAGAATGATACAAAACAGATACTGCAAGAATGCATTTTTACTTCTGTTCCTAAATTTAAAGCTGGCTGGCATTCATATAGGATTTGCAAAATACTTCATGCATTATTACATATGTTCTTCTCAACTCTGTAAAATAATAGAATTATTTTATTTCCATTGCACACATATGGAAAACCAAGGTTTAGAAATTAAGTAACTTGTTCATGGTCAATGGCTGGTCACAGAGCTAAGAAGAGAGAGCCTAACAACAAAACCCCAAAACAACCAGAGGACAGAAGGGAAAGGCCCAGTCAGAGAACAATCCTTGTAATGGTCAGCCCAGATCTATTTCAGACAAATTCTTTTTTCTTTTCTCAATATTATTTTATTTTTCCAAGGGGAAGATAGTTTAACATTCATTTTTGCAAGATTTTGTTTTCCAAATTTTTCTCCCTCCCCAAGACAACAAGCAATGAAACAGATTAAAACATGTGCAATCCTTTAAAACATATTTCCATATTTGTCATGTTCAACCAAGTTTATTGGGGATGTTTCAGGCAGCAAAAGGCTCAGAGACAGAAGTTTTTGAGTGGGGAGAGATTAAGTTCCTTTTTGTGGCCCAACAACATGGATCACTCTAAAGACAATAATCCACATAACTCTTTCAGGTTAATAAAGTTGTAGTAAAAACAACTGATTTAAAAGAACTTTAAGGGTTTACAAAGCCCTATGGTTCACATCGCTGTGAGGTGAGTAATGCAAACATTATTAACCCCATTTCTTATCTATAGATGAAAAAATAAGCCCAAAGAAGTTCAAAGTTACAACTATTTCAGTAGTTTCTGAACATAAATACTGAATCTCTCAAATTGACCATGGCTTTTCTTCTACTTTCTATGATTACAGACTATGTACGCACAAAATTATAGTTCAATGTCCTCATTCACTTTAGCAAAGTGTGACCCCCACCATCCCCCCGGGGTTCCATCCTCCAGAGCAGTTGACAAGTTTTTACCAGGATCATAGGATCACAGACTTAGAATAGGAGGAGGACTGGCCTCACTTCCTTCACTAGATAAGGAAAGCTAAGGCTCAGAATGGTCAAACAACTCCAGATTTTCAAGCTTCGGATGCCTTGCTTTTTGACAAAATAGGAAGCAGAATATGACTTTAATCCAGACTTGAAGCAACAGTGTTATGACATCACCAGTTTCCAGAAGTTCCAAAGAAACTCCTTCCTCTAGCTTAGCATCATCATATAAATATGCCTTGGCCTTCTTTGCAAATAGTCTAGTCTGCTTTGTGGAAAGAAAAACATCTGGCCCACTCTACTACTGGGCTGCCTCCCTTAGGGTGCTTGTTGCCTGAGGACTTTCAAAAAGCATATAGAACAAATGATTCTGGAGCACAGCTAGTTCAACTGCTCTTGAAAGTTACCATGGGATAACACAGAAATTCAGAGCTGGCTAGGATCCCTGTAACCAAAAGCATTTGGGCCTGGAACACAGCCCTGATCTCACTAATTACACACTCATCCTTGCTGCACTTTTTGCTTCAAAAAATTGGATCTTATTCTCCAATGTCTTTCCAAAATGAAAGGTTGTCAATATTTTGTGATGCCACAATGAGTAAAGATTTAATCTAATTGAGAGATCAAAAGAGTTTGAAAGAAAAAAATGAACTTTCCAATTTCTTCCAGTGGCTCGTCGTACTTTTTAAATTTAACAGATCCTTTCCCCTTCAATCATTCCTTCCCCTTCAACCTAATCCAACTGCAGAAAAGGCAGGTATCACTGTAAAAGTGGAAGCAATTCAAAAGACATCATCATCTACTTGGGAAAGGAGAAAGTTTTCTCTTCTGCCAGTCCCATATAGGAGATATACGAATGTATGACACCTCCGCTCCCCAAAAGAGGGCTGTGCCCTATAAATCAGATTGCAAGCACCAGCCCCTTCTGTGCAGAGAGAGAAATTACTGTGGGTTGGGGGTTGCTCCAGAGCACGTGCCCTCCTGTTCACTTGTCATCAGAGATGTTAACATTTCTGATTAATTCACAGACCTCTCCTTTTATTCCTCATTTCTTTATCCACGCTACCGTGCTCTGCTGCAGCTTAAAGATTCTTACCGACCTGCTACAATAATCACCACCCGCTAAATGCCACCCCCCAACCTGGGGAAATTGTTTAGTGATGCCAACCGCGCTTTTAATTTGCAAGACATCAGACACAGAGGTAATTTATACCAACATCTGTTCATTTCTGACTTCTGAAACAAACACACATGCTGCTACAAAATCCCATTAGGAGCAGGAGACAGCCTTCTGCTATTCTGTATTATTCTTCTTCTACACACACACACACACACACACACTCACTCTCTTCTATTTTTAATTGTATATCACTAAAAATCTCCCAACAAGGACCCCGACTTTCTTTTTCTAAGTAGAAGCAGAAATGATACAGAAATTTTACAAAGTATGACCATTATTCCTGTTTAGCTCTGCTCCTTCTTCCAGTTTTTCAGCAATTATAGCTAAAATGTATTCTTGGCTTTCTGAGACAGAGCAAGGCTATTTCCTCCTAAGTTGGTTTTTTTCAGGTTCTCTTTCAATTTGTAGTTTTTCCTTTGGGCAAGACAAAATACTATAATGTTCCTAAACAAAACTACTTTTGTCTCAAGCCAGTACCATTTAATGACCTTTTTAATCAGACATTTATGATTCTAGGCTTTTTGTTCAGAGAAATAAGAATCAGAAGGAAACACTACCACCACATTGTAATGCTTGTGGCCAGAGGATGTGTCAATCTGCAAATGCCACAATCTATGTTGTAAAGAACAGAAACATGACCCCTCCATGTCAAATCATGATTTACAGAACTTTATAGCTGCGCTGCAAATATTGCAAAATGACAAACAAAAAATAGTCTCCATAGTTAATAAATGAATTTTCCAGTTAGTATGGTAAAGAGGCTTCTAGCTATATACTATATTAAGTTGCTAAATGGATAAATTACAATGAAGCTTTATATTTAGATTAATCTTATTACTTCCTTATAAGCTACCCCAGGACTTCCATATATAAAAAGATTTGGAATCACTGTAGCTATAAATAATTGGGATTCTTATGCCAATTGAATGATGGGACCATGATCTCTAAACCCAATTCCACAGATATCTACCTAAAAAGGTCAGGGCTAAAGGGAGGACTCTATCTCTTCTTGTTGAAAGGGAGGAACCAGGTTTAATATAGTCTCTTCTTTAGAACTTCCAATCCTGCAATCCTGCATTTAGCCTTGCCTCTGGCTTTCTTTCCATGATGATTGTCCCCAAACTGCTTTCTGCAGTAAATTTTGTAGTGGCTGGTTGAAAAAGATTCAGTGGTATAGATTGATTTCTTACAAGTGAGGGAATGAGGGATTACCAGTAGTCGCTCTGGTTAACAAGATTGGATACAGAATCTCTTGTAAGATCAGCCCACTCTGCCAAGGGTTTGCATCCTTTCCCCATGACATATGGGTTTCATTACAAAGATTTTCCAGATTTTAACTTCTAGACAGCTGCCTAGCATAATTCCACTGGATCTTTATGGAGGGAACAATTTAAAGGTTAAGTAACTTTTTAATCAAATAGAGACATGACAATTGGTTTTCAATCCCCAATGAAAACTACTGGTCTTGATGCTCCTTCCAGTACTACAAAATAACAAGAAAAATGCAATAAGGACAGAAGGGATCACAACCAATAGTTCTCCAATATCTCTAAAAACAACAGAACCAAATTCACTAGAAGACATATGGGCAGTCAGGAAAAAATAAAGCAAATGGCAACATGAATAACTTATTTCTGTGAAACACTTTTAAACAGAAGATCAAATACCATGTCATAAGACCAGTGGCTGGAAGTCATCCTCTGATGATCTCTAGCGCACAGCAATTTATTTTTTTAAAATATTTTTTATTTATTTGGACAGCAATTTATGACTAAAAGTCAGAAAGGAGGGTTAGAAACACTATTCAATTCAAATCTGTGTCCTAAAAAAGATGTTCTAGTGACCAATTACAGAAAAAGCTTCTTTGGAGTAGTAATGGCATTTGGCTACTTTTAAAAAAAAATCTTTTGCATCCTTGAAGACCTATCCATAACAGAAAAGGAAGATAGTCACTATGAGTCAAGTATATACTAGGCAATGAATAGATACAAAAGAATTAGAAGAAGTGTTCTGGATGTTGAGGGAGGAGTGAGGGTGAGCTCTGCTCTTCCTTTAACATCATAGATTGTCTCTGCTTCCAGCTTAGGACAATAAAGAAGATTTACTTAAAAATAGTTGCTTATAAAGATTTCTTCACTGAGTAAAGAGCAATAATGGAAGTACATTCTTTAAAAAGTTAACGCCTTTCAGATATTGATATTGCCTATCCAAGATAAGAGATATACAAATAATTCAGTTCTCTTAACTATATATAATAATCTGGGCAAAAGATATTCTTCATCTATTTTAGTTTTTCCATGTGAAAACTCAGAATTCTTTCGAGTAATGACATATCTCATTTGCTATTGGTCCTTCATTTTTTGAAGGGGATCAATGACATCATGGGCGATGTCTTAGCTTGGATGTGAATTGGATTTAAGTGGCAGAGAGCTGGGCAGTCATTAGTCTCATTCTTTCTTCCTGAGTCATCAAAGTCCAGTGTCAAGACAAAAGTCAGGATAACTGGTGATGGCTCAGGATGCTGTAGATAGCCTTGATGCTTCTGATACCTAACCAAGCTGTTTGAGCTCCACTTCATGGCAGCTGGAACAAACTGTACTCATTTGCCCCTTCTGCCAAGGAAAGTTTTCACATGCTTAAAGTAGACATCCCCTCTAATTCACCAATGGGTTTGAGGCCTTTTGGTCACCATCAACCTGGTAAGATGGTTTATCAGAGTGTGGTTGTAGTACAAGTGACATCTTTGAGTCACAAATGAGAATTAAATGATGGTGGGAACCAAAGGTGGGTAAGCAGTACTGAAAAGAGCCTAGCAAACTCTCACACCATGTATCTCATTAGAAGGTTATACAGTGTGAAGGGTTTGATGTTATTATCATCTACCAAAAGGAGCACATAGAGAACTTCATTATCTATAGTGTAAACACTTATTAAATACCTCCTATGTGCCAGGACTAGAAAGCATTGGGGGATACAAAAACAAACAAACAAACAAAAAAGGCTAAAAATGGTCTCTGCCATTAAGGAGTTCATTAGTTAATCTAATGGAGGAGACAAAATGCAAACAACTATATATCAACAAGCTCTATACAGGATGGAATGGAAATCAACAGGAGAAAGCACTAGAATTAAGAGAGGTCAGGAAAGGTTTCTTGTAGAAGATAGGTTAGAAGCAATGACTATCATGTCTCAGGGAAGCTTACATGCAATCTTATTTCAGTTTTGGTCTCTGTATTGGAGGATAGCAAAATTACTTTGGCAAATCCATGTTTCCCAATTTTATACTTGGTTGATATTAACAATGTCATTTCACCAGCCCCAAAGTCTGAAGACCCGAGTTCAAATGTGGTCACTTAACATTTTCTAGCTGTGTAACTCTAGGCAAGTCACTTAACCCCAATTGGCAAAAAGCAACAACAACAAAACAAACAAAAAAAAATCCAGTGTCATTTATCTATGCTGAACATCTTCATGCCATGACACTGCACCTCAGCCTTGATCCTTTTGTCTTGGTGCTTTATATTCCTTGCTAGTAGGAGTTTATCATCATCTAAACTTAGCCAAACTCACGGCCCTGCTCTCTAGAAATCTGCCTGCAATGCTGCTGAATCAGTCCCACCCACCACCACAACAAAGAATTCCAGCCTCCTCTTGGGGCTCTGCTCTGAATGTTTCACCAGATCTAGCCCAGCTCAGACCCTCTATGCTATTCTCCAGCCATTCATATGTATAACCTTCTCTCCTTCCCAACTACTTTTCCACTTTTAGATTGAGGAAAAGAAACCAAATGAAAACTACAATTTCTGGAAAAAGCAATGACTTCACTGTTTCTGTAATTTCCATGACCAACATTCTCCTATATGTGTTTTCTATCCCTACAAGAATAAAAGCTCCTACTCATTCAGTGCCATACCAATCAGACTGCCAAAAAATTACTATATAGTTAGAAAAAAAATAAGCAAAATTCATCTGGAAGAACAAAAGATCAAGAATATCAAGGGAATTAATGGGGAAAAAAAAAGGCAAAGAAAGGTAACTTAACCAAACCAGACCTAAACCTATATTATGAAGCAGCAGTTATCAAAAGCATTTGGTACTGGCTAAGAAATAAAGAGTGGTAAATCAGTGGAATAGATTAGGTTTGCAAGACACAATAATCAATGATTCTAATAATCTACTGTTTGACAAACCCCAAAGATTCCAGCTTTTGGGATAAAAACTCACTATTTGACAAAAATTGCTAGGAAAATTGGAAAATATTATGGCAAAAACATTGGTGTTGGCCAAAATAGTATTGCATTGACCATCTTATAAGCAAATTAGTAGAATAAGGGATAGTCTGTCAGATTTGTGGAAAAGGGAGGAATTTATGACCAAAGAAGAACTAAAGAACATTATGAAATACAAAATAGATAATTTTGATTACATTAAATTAAAAAGTTTTGCACAAACAAAACCAATGCAGCCAAGATTAGAAGGGAAGCAGAAAGCTGGCAAACATTTTTACAGCCAGTTTCTGAAAAAGGCCTCATCTATAAAAAAGAGAACTGACATTCTTTTAAAAAAAATTTAATAACAGCTTTTTATTTTCAAAATACATAACAAAGATTGCTTTCAACACTCACCCCTGCAAAACCTTGTATTCCAAATTTTTCTCCCTCCCTTCCCCATACCTTCTGTCTCAGACAGCAAATAATCCAATAGAGGTTATTAAACATGTACAATTCTTCTAAACACATTTCTACATTTATCATGCTGCACAAAAAAAATCAGATCAAAAAGGGAAAAAAAGCAAATGATGACAAAAAAAGATGAAAATACTACACTGTAATTCATATTCAGTCCCCATAGTCCTCTTTTTGGATGCAGATGGCTCTCTCCATCACAATTCTATTGGAACTGGCCTGAATCACCTTATTGTTGAAAAGAGCCACATCCATCAGAGTTGATCAACACAATCTTCTAGTTGCTGTATACATACTTTCTTGGTTCTATTCACTTCACTCAGCATCAGTTCATGCAAGTCTCTCCAGGCCTTTCTGAAATGATTCTACTAATTGTTTCTTACAGAATAATAATATTCTATCACATTAATATACCAAAACTTATTCAGCCATTCTCTGAGGGGCATCCACTCAGTTTCCAGTTTCTTGACACTAAAGAAAGGGCTACAAACATTTTTGCACATGTGGGTCCTTTTCTTTCTTTAAGGATCTCTTTGGGATACAGACCCAGGCGAGACACTGCTGGATCAAAGGGTATACACAGTTTGATAGTCTTTTGGACATAGTTCCAAACTGCTCTCCAGAATGGTTGTTCCAGTTTACAACTCCACCAACAATTATTAGTGCGCCATATAAGAGGACTTCAAAATATGTGTTGATGTTCTCTCAACTACCATAATTTCTCAATTCTTTGGTCTATTCAATTACCACGACTTACTTTACTCCTGGAGAAGTTAAGACAGTACAATGGTTAGAACACCGAGCCTGGAGTCAGGAAACTCAACTGGGCCCTCAATAGGGTATGAAGATTCTTCAAATTCACCCCAGTTGCTTCTTTATTTCACATACCCCAGCCTTTTCTAAAGCTTTTATTCTCAAGCTTGTCATGACATCCCTTTCCTCCACCCTCTCAAATGAAGATCTCTATTCATACTATTCATGCTATAATTTAAAGAAATGGAGCTATTCATGGTAAATTTCCTTTTCTCCTTTTTTATCTTGCCTTCATATTTGTGGACACTCTATTTCCCCCTTCACTCTTATCCTCTGATGAAGACATGACCTTTTACTGGACATTGCTAAGACTAACCTTTCTATATGCTCTTTTGATCCCATCCCCTTTTGTCTTCTCTAACATATTATTCCATTTAATATCTTTCTTTACTCTAACATCTAACAATTGCTCCTTATCTACTGGCTACTACTCTATTGCTTACAGGTAAGACCAAATTTCCCCCATTCTTTTTTTCTTTCCATTTCCATCCACAAATCCATTCACAGCTTCACCAACAATGCATCAGTGTCCCAATTTTCCCACAGCCTGTCCAACATTTATCATTATCTTTTCCTGTCATCTTAGCCAATCTGAGAGGTATGAAGTGGTACCTTAGAGTTGTCTTAATTTGCATTTCTCTAATCAATAATGATTTAGAGCATTTTTCATCTGAATAGAAATAGCTTTAATTTGTTTGTCTGAAAATTCTGTGCATATCCTTTGACCATTTATCAATTGGAGAATGGTTTGTATTTTTATAAATTTCAGTCAATTCTCTACATATTTTAGAAATGAGGCCTTTATTAGAGCCCTTGGATATAAAATTTAGCCCTTGGATATAAAATTTTTTCTTCAGTTTTCTGCTTCTCTTCTAATCTTGGTTATGACTGACTTAGTCTTTTAAATGAGTCAGTTTTCTAAGTCATTCTCCTATTGATAAATGATCAATGGTAACTATATACATCTCAGTTTAGCTATTTAGGAAAAGATTTTGGAATTATGCCCAAAGGGCTATAAACCGTGCATACTTTAATTTCACTAATAAGTCTGTGTCCCAAAGAGAGGGAAAAGGATCTACATATGAAAAAGGTTCATGGCAGCTCTTTTTGCGGTGACAAGGAACTGGAAATTGAGGGATGTCCATCAACTGGGGAATGGCTGAACAAGTTACAATATATGAATGTAATGGTGTATTATTGTTCTATAAGAAATGATGAATGGATGATTTCAGAATAGCCTGGAAAGACATACATGTACAGATGCTAAGTGAAGTGAGCAAAACCAGGAAAATATTACACGATTATATGATGATCAACAACTTAGCTCTTCTCGGCAATGGAATGATCCAAGACAATTTGAATAGACTTGGGATGGAAAATGCCACCTGTAAAGGGAAAAATATAAAGAATGAATGAGTATCAAAGCATACTATCTGCACTCTTTGTTGTTGTTTGCTTTTTATTTCTCAGGGTTTTTTCCCTTTTGTTCTGATTTTTCTTTCACAACATGACAGAAATAGAAATATGTGTGAATGGTAGTACAAGTGTACCTATATCAGATTGCTTGCTGTCTTGGGAAGAAAGAAAGGGAGAAAAAAATCTGGAACTCAACATTTTATAAAAATGAATGTTGAAAGCTACCTTACATGTAATTGGAAAAACAAAGTACTATTGGGGAAAAATAAAATATTATTGAGGGGAAAAAAAAGCTCTTTAAAGTCTGAGACTCACTGGTTTTGATATTTATATAGCACAAAACACTGAACCAAATGCAAAGGAAAAACAATGTGATGATTATATCAAACCCATGAATACTTCAAAACTTCCTAAATAAGACTGATAAGCACTAAAAAAATTCAGTGTATCTGTCAATGCTGGGGGAAAAAAACAAATAGATGAAAAATGACTATTGTTAAGACAAGTTCTACAGTCCATGGACTTGGTCCATGAACACAAATACCTAAGGTAGACAATGTGCATGAACCTTAAATTAGACTATAGTAAGAATGTCCTATTACCTGAGTAAGTTAGTAGGAATGTTTGTCAGTTACATTAACATCATTTTGTTTTAAGTCTCCATTTTGTGAACAAGTTGTTTTTCAATAAAAAGATACATACATCTCTTTAATAAGAAGATAGAAATGTGGTCTAATATAGTAAAAAACACATTGCACTCTTAGATAACTAAGACACAAGCATATGGATCCTCTGATATGATAGACCACTATTAGAAAAATATCATAAACGTATGTCAGTAGTTTACATAATAAACTACTAATCAAATTATGTGGAAAATAAATTAGAAATACCTATAACTAGAACTATAAGAAATTCACCAGAAAAGTCTATTCCTTAGTCATGACTAGAACAGATTTCTGCATTCCCTGAACTTGAGACTCAAGTAGCCAGTCTTCATATGAGAGCATTGATGATCTGGTTTGTCAGATGACCACTCTGAAAAAAGCCTCCAACTGGGCAGAGGGGAAACCTAGTCATGGTTATCAGTAAGGAGATGCTTATCAGGACCAATAAGGCTCAGGTTAGTGATTTGTTTGTATTACTTGCACATATTGATTGATGGAAGTTTGATTGCATGCATTGAGGAGTGTAAGTCTAATTAGTGTTTCCATCACATTAGTTAGCATATGTATGAATGATAAATCAGCTTTAAGTGTGCATTGTGCATTACATAGGCTCAGAAATGAAAAGAGGGCAAACTGGATTGCTTTTGGGAAACTACACAGTGCTTTGAACCACCCCAACCTTCTCCCAAAACACCTTTTTATGCTGTATGGCTGCTATACAATAACAGTCTTTAAAAAAAAAAAATGGAGGCACATTACCTACACAGGTAGGATGCAACACATTACCAAAAAAAATTGTGCAACAGAAGTTGCACAAGAAGTGACAACATTAAAAATATATGATGGGAAAAGAAGGTAGGATGTAGTTAGAGCAAGTTAGAGCAAGGGGTAACCAATGGACAGCATGTATGTTATACTGACATCTGTTATATCCAGGTAATAAGAGAATCACCTCAGTTCATTTGAAAGATTTCTTTTGGTTGATTGACAGGAAGTTGCTGACAAGAGTCACAAAGAATGAAAGGGCACAGATGGGACACAACTTGTACTGTTTGAAAGATGCCAATCATAGGAGTTCATAGATTTAGTTAAATATAGGAGATATTTTTATGGAAGATGTCACTGTTATATGTAGTCACTTTATAGTTATTTATCTTGAGTATATTATTGTTCCCTTAATAGAATATAAGTTCCTAGAAGACAGGAAGTTTTTGTTTTTGTATTAACAAATAATTCTTGAATTCAAATCAGCAACCAGTAAGCATAAAGTGATTTTTAATCTTCTAAATCTTTCACCTGTGACTCTAAAAAGGTTACCTATTGTAATATACAATTTACAAAAGCCTGCCTGCTTCTTTGTCACAAGCTGAGAATGTCCTTGATATATGCATGTAGATTATTTTCATAAAGGACTTGTAGGTGTGATACATAAAAATTTTAAACTTTTATATGAACAAAATCAATACAACTCAAAAAATGTAGAGAATATCTTTGCATTAGCCATCTCTGATAAAAATCGATCCATCAGTACATCAAGAATCTATATTTCATGGTAAAGTACCCACACAGATCAGATTATAATTTAGAGACAATGTATAGAGTTGCTTAAGACTAAAAGAAGTTAAAGGACTTGCTCATGATCACAAAATGGGCAAGTGAAAAAAAGCACAATTTGAACCTAGGTCTTCCTAACTCCTAGTCTAGATCCCCATGTGGTGCTAATTCTCAGAAAACTGGTAACTGAGATATAAAGGGTTTATTTAAATATATAAGATTCAGGGCCATTCCTCAACAGAAAAGTGGTCAAATCATAAAAATAGATTCAGAAGAAATTCAAACTATCAACAACCACTTTCATGAAAAAAGCTCCAAATCGTCAAAAATATGAAAAATGTAAAATAAAAGTTCTTGAAGTTTTACACCTTGTGATTTACCAAATTGTCAAAGAGAGTAAGAATCAGAAACAATTAATGTTGGAGCAGCCCTAGCAAAACCAGTATGTTAAGTCCATACTGGTGGTAGAGTCGTAAAATGGTATAGAAGACAATTTGGAAAGAAATTACTAATAAGTTCCAGCGGTGTAGTGAAACTACTGTTTTTTCGAGTAGCAAAACTGCAAAAATAAAGTATTCAGTAATTAAGCAAATTGTATTATATCAAAAAAAAAATAATATTGTGACACAACAATGACAAATATAAGGAAATAAGAAAAACATGGAGAGATTTGTATAAACTAATAGAAACTGAAGAAAATCAAAATGGGAGAATATATCCAACTACAATGAAAATTTAAATTTTCAGAAATCCAAGTAGATGTAATAACCAATATATATTCAAAGGAAGTAGTTAAAAAAAAAATTTCCTTCCTCAGAGAACATTCTTTCACCTTTATATATCCTTGCACATGACATAATGTCTTGCACACAGCAGAAACTTCAATGTTGAATTGATTTTTTTTTTTTCAAAAGTGGATAAGAGAAGACTATTTTCTTTAGATTCTCCTTAAATTTAACAAATGGCTCACTCTTAGGGAATGTAGCAAAAGAATGACAAATTATATGTTCATCTGTAGTTAAAGAAATTTGGACACCACCAATATTGAAAAATCTTCTAACTGGCCTTCTACAACAGAAAAAGATAAAGATATTTAACAATAGATTTATTCTTTTTTTTTTAATTATAGCTTTTTATTGACAGAACATATGCATGGGTAATTTTTCAACATTGCCTCTTGCAAACACTTGTGTTCCAACTTTTCCCTTCCTTCCCTTTACCCCCTCCCCTAGATGGAAGGCAGTCTCATACATGTTAAACATGTTAAAGTATATCTTAAATGCAATATATGTGTACTATTTATACAGTTCTCTTGTTGCACAAGAAAAATCAGATTTAGGAAGGTAAAAATAATCTGGGAAGAAAAACAAAAATGCAAGCAGTCCACACTCATTTCCCAGTGTTCTTTCACTGGATGTAGATGATTCTGTTCATCACTGATCAATTGGAACTGAATTGGATCCTCTCATTGTTGAAGAGAGTCATGTCCATCAGAACTGATCCTCATATAGTATTGTTGTTGAAGTATATAATAATCTCCTGGTTTTGCTCATTTCACTTAGCATCAGTTCATGTAAGTCTCTCCAGGCTTCTCTGTATTCATCCTGCTGGACATTTCTTACAGAACAATAATATTCCATAACATTCATATACCATAATTTACTTAGCCATTCTCCAATTGATGAGCATCCATTCAATTTCCAGTTTCTAGCCAAAATGAAAAGGGTTGCCACAAACATTTTTGCACATACAGGTCCCTTTTCTTTTTTAAGATCTCTTTGGGATAAAAGCCTAGTAGTAACACTGCTGCATCAAAGGGTATTCACAGTTTGATAACTTTTTGACCATAATTCCAAATTGCTCTCTAGAATGGCTGGATCTGTTCACAACGCCACCAACAATGCATCAGTGTCCTAGTATTCCCGCATCCCCTCCAATATGTCATTAACTTTTCCTGTCATCTTAGTCAATCTGACAGGTATGTAGTGGTATCTCAGAGTTGTCTTAATTTGCATTTCTCTGATCAATAATGATTCGGAACACCTTTTCATGTGAGTAGAAATAGTTTCAATTTCATCATCTGAAAATTGTTTGTTCATATCCTTTGATCATTTATCAACTGGAGAATGGCTTGATTTCTTATAAATTAGAGTTAATTCTCTATGTATTTTGGAAATCCAAGTAGATGTGATAACCAATATATATTCCTTTAGAGGAACCTTTAACTATAAAAATGTTTTCCCAGTTTACTGCTTCTCTTCTAATTTTGTCTGCATTAGTTTTGTTTGTAAAAGCTTTTTAACTTGATATAATCAAAATTTTCTATTTTGTGATCAATAATGATCTCTAGTTTTTCTTTGGTCACAAATTCTTTCCTCCTCCACAAGTCTGAGAGGTAAACTATCCTATGTTCTTCTAATTTATTTATAATCTCATTCTTTATGCCTAAATCATGACACCATTTTGATCTTATCTTGGTGTACAGTGTTAAGTGTGGGTCCACGCCTAGTTTCTGCCATACTAATTTCCAATTTTCCCAGCAGTTTTTGTCAAACAATGAATTCTTATCCCCAAAGCTGGGGTCTTTGGGTTTGTCAAATACTAGATTAAAGTTATTGACTATTTTATCCTTTGAATTTAACCTATTCCACTGATCAACTAATCTATTTCTTAACCAATAATACCAAATGGTTTTGGTGACTTCTGCTTTATAATATAGTTTTAGATCAGGTACAGCTAGGCCACCTTCATTTGATTTTTTTTTTCATTAGTTCCCTTGAAAGTCTTGACCTTTTGTTGTATGAATTTTGTTATTTTTTTCAATATCCTTAAAACAGTTTCTTGGGAGTCTGATAGGTATAACATTAAATAGATTAGTTTAGGTAGTATTGTCATCTTTATTATATTCATTCGGCCTATCTAAGAGCACTTAATATTTTTCCAATTGTTTAGATCCAACTTTGTGTGGAAAGTGTTTTGTAGTCGTGTTCATATAGTTCCTGACTTTCCTTTAGCAGATAGATTCCCCCAGATTTTTTACTATCAACAATTATTTTAAATGGAATTTCTTCTTGTACCTCTTGCTGTTGGATTTTGTTAGTGATGTATAAAAATGCTGAGGATTTATTTTGTATCCTGCGACTTTGCTAAAGTTGTGGATCATTTCTAACAGCTTTTTAGTAGAATCTTTGGGGTTCACTAAATATACCATCATATAATCTGCAAAGAGTGATAATTTGATTTCCTCATTACCTACTTTAATTCCTTTAATCTCTCTTTCATCTCATTGCCAAAGCTAGCATTTCTAATACAATACAGTAATAGCAATGGTGATGGGGGTAACCTTGTTTCACTCCTGATTTTATTGGAAATGGTTCCAGTTTATCACCATTACAGATGATGCTTACTGATGGTTTTAAATAGATGTTACTATTTTAAGTAAAAGTCCGTTTATTCCTATACTCTACAGTGGTTTTTTTTTTTTTTCCCCCCCACTGAGGCAATTGGGATTAAATGACTTGTCCAGGGTCACACAGCTAGGAAGTGTTAAGTGTTAAGTTATATTTGAACTCAGGTACTCCTGAATCCAGGGCTACTGTTCTATCCACTGCGCCTTCTAGTTGCCCCTCTCTAGTGTTTTTAACAGGAATGGGTGTTGGATTTTATCAAATACCTTTTCTGCATCTATTGAGATTATCATATGACTTTTGTTAATTTGATTATTGATACAGTCAATTATGTTAATAGTTTTCCTAATATTGAACCAGCCCTGAATTCTTGGTATAAATCCTACTTGGTCATGGTGTATTATCCTGGAGATGATTTTCTGTAATCTTTTTGCTAATATTTTATTTAAATTTTTTTCATCAATGTTCATTAGGAAGATTGATCTATAATTTTCTTTCTCTGTTTTCGTCCTATCTGGTTTAGGTATCAGTACCATGCCTGTGTCATAAAAGGAATTTAGTAGGACTCCCCTATTTTTTCAAATAGTTTATATAACATTGGGGTGACAAACCCAAAGACCCCAGCTTTTGGGATAAGAACTTACTGTTTGATAAAAATTGCTGGGAAAATTGGAAACTAATATGGCAGAAACTAGGCATTGATCCACACTTAACACCGTACACCAAGATAAGGTCAAAATGGGTTCATGACCTAGGCATAAAGAATGAAATTATTAATAAATTAGAGGAACACAGGATAGTTTACCTCTCAGACCTGTGGAAGGGGAATGACTCTATGACCAAAGCACAACTAGAGATCATTACTGATCACAAAATAGAAAATTTCGATTATACCAAACTGAAAAGTTTTTGTACAAACAAAACTAATGCAGACAAGATTAGAAGGGAAGCAATAAACTGGGAAAATATTTTTACAGTCAAAGGTTCTGATAAAGGCCTCATTTCCAAAATATATAGAGAATTAACTCTAATTTATAAAAAATCAAGCCATTCTCCAATTGAAAAATGGTCAAAGGATATGAACAGACAATTCTCAGATGAAGAAATTGAAACTATTTCTAGTCATATGAAAAGATGCTCCAAGTCATTATTAATCAGAGAAATGCAAATTAAGACAACTCTAAGATACCACTACACACCTGTCAGATTGGCTAAGATGACAGGAAAAAATAATGATGATTGTTGGAGGGGATGTGGGAAAACTGGGACATTGATGCATTGTTGGTGGAGTTGTGAATGAATCCAACCATTTTGGAGAGTAGTTTGGAACTATGCTCAAAAAGTTATCAAACTGTGCATACCCTTTGATCCAGCAGTGTTACTATTGGGCTTATATCACAAAAAGATTATAAAGAAGGGAAAGGGACCTGTATGTGCACGAATGTTTGTGGCAGCCCTTTTGTAATGGCCAGAAACTGGAAACTGAATGGATGTCCATCAGTTGGAGAATGGCTGAATAAATTGTGGTATATGAATACTATGGAATATTACTGTTCTGTAAGAAATGACCAACAGGATGATTTCAGAAAGGCCTGGAGAGATATACACGAACTGATGCTGAGTGAAATGAGCAGAACCAGGAGATCATTATATACTTCAACAACAATATTATATGATGACCAGTTCTGATGGACCTGGCCATCCTCAGCAACGAGATCAACCAAATCATTTCCAGTGGAGCAATAATGAACTGAACCAGCTACGCCCAGAGAAAGAACTCTGGGAGATGACTAAAAACCATTACATTGAATTCCCAATCCCTATATCTATGCCCACCTGCATTTTTGATTTCCTTCACAAGCTAATTGTACAATATTTCAAAGTCTGATTCTTTTTGTACAGCAAAATAACGTTTTGGTCATGTATACTTATTGTGTATCTAATTTATATTTTAATATATTTAAAATCTACTGGTCATCCTGCCATCTAGGGGAGGGGGTGGGGGGGTAAGAGGTGAAAAATTGGAACAAGAGGTTTGGCAATTGTTAATGCTGTAAAGTTACCCATGCATATATCCTGTAAATAAAAGGCTATTAAAAAAAAAAAAAAAACATTGGGGTTATTTGTTCTTTAAATGTTTGATAGAATTCACATGTAAAACCATCTGGTTGTGGGGACTTTTTCTTAGGGACTTAAAGGTAAAAAAGGACGACTTTAGTTGCCAGATATCCAAAACTTTTACTATATTCATATGAAAGTCTGTGTTTTTCTATCAGCTCTTTTTGTCATGCCCTCTTAAGTGCAAAGTATGACTAGTTCTCAAATTCCCAACCACCTCACTCTCTTCAAAAGTATATAGGACTTGTTGTTCAAGGATGAAAGTTTAAGTTCACAATTTTATTTATTTCTCACTTTGTCTCAGACACTCTTTCACATATGAATCCATTTCCTTTTTTCAAGGATAAAATTAACTGAATGAAGAGTAATGTGAATCAGAAATCCAGAAACTGTATCCCTATTATTCTCATAACTAAAATATTTATTAAATACCTACAGATCTGTCAGGAACTGCCCATGCCCTTATATGATTTTAAATCTGAGAGACATATTCATTATATGACCTTGAACTAATCAAATTCTCAGACCTTCAATTTCCTCATCTATAAAGTGGGATAATATCCCACTACAATAATCCAATTTGTGGGGTTTAAATAAAAAAAGTAATGATAATGGCTTTATAAAAAAAAGTGAATAAAATAAGATACTAGTATTGCCATTTTGCCACAGAGTAGATACTAATCCCTAAAATGGCAGCAGACTTATTTTTAGGACTACTTCAAGATATTTTAGATATTAAGATAAGATACTTGGTGTTTCCTATTTCAAAGAGCTGGCAATAGCCAGGGTCTCAGAAAGATGAAGGCCCAATCTCTTGACCCCTAGGACTGGGAAAGAGTTACATCTCTTCTCTGTGAAGCCAATAAAAACCTCTCTTGATTATAATTTAGATAAGAGCACTGGATTGAATAATAATGTCTGAAACTCCCCTGGCTGTTTCACCTTGAGATGTCCATCACTGGGTTAAACATGATGCTAATTGCATTTGGATTGATTAATTTCTCTCACTCCTGTCTATTCGAATAACGCTTAACAAAATAATCATAGCACCCTGAGCCAAATCTTCTCCGTCAAAGGAATGAAGCCATCAGAACCGGCAGAGATGAAAGAAATGAAGATGACCCGTAATTACTGCTACGGTGATATCATTACCATATTATACAAAATGAGTGCACAGGGGGAGGAAATGTAGGGGAAGGAGGGGCTGAGATTATTATTATTTTTTAATGGAACTTTATATCCTAAGAATCTTAGCTCTGACACCAAGTAAAGTATACAGAAACACTGAAATTGTGTGTGTATGTGTGTGTGCACGTGCGCGTGTGTGTGTGTGTGTGTGTGTGTGTGTGTGTATCACCCAAGCCTTGGTGTTTATTGGATTTTGAGGTTTCATGTGCAAGAGTTACATGTTATTTTAATAGAAATAACCTTCTTTATAAACTTAAGGTACAGGTTTTAAAATGAAGCTGAATTTTTGTTGAGAATTAAAAATAAATAAGTAAAACTGCAAATCCTTATTCATTATATTTCCATCTTTTAATATATGATGTTTTTTAATTTAAATCATGATTTAAACACTAGTAAGGAAAAACTGATTCAATAAATGCCTTCCAGTCATATGATACAGCCTTATTAATGTATTTTTTGTTAAAAAAAAAAAAAAAAAAAAACAACCTAAATATGAAGTTTCATTTGTTGGTGGAGTTGTGAAGTAATCCAACCATTATGGAGAGCAATCTGGAAATATGTCCAAAGAGATATCAAACTGTGCATATCCCTTGACACAGCAGTGTTTCTACTGGGCTTATATCCCAAAGAGATCTTAAAGGAGGGAAAGGGTCCCATATGTGCAAAAATGTTTGTGGCAATCCTTTTTGTAATGGCAAGAAACTGGAAACTGAATGGATGCCGCCCATCAGTTGGAAAATAACTGAATAAGTTATGGTACATGAATGTTATGGAATATTATTGTTCTCTTAAGAAACGACCAGCAGGATGACTTCAGAGAGGCCTGGAGAGACTTAAATGAACTGATGCTAAGTAAAGTGAGTAGAACCAAGAGAACATGAAATACAGCAACAACGATATTATCCAATGATCAATTCTGATGGACATGGCTCTTTTCAACAATTAGATGATTCAGATCAGTTCCAAAAATCTTGTGATGAAGAGAACCATCTGCATCCATAGGGAGGACTGTGGGGACTGAGTGTGGGTCACAACATAGTATTTTCACTTTTTTGTTGTTGTTTGCTTGCATTTTGTTTTCTTTTTTTTATCTGATTTTTTTTTTTTTAATGTAGCATGGTAACTGTGGAAATATGTATAAGAATTGCACATGTTTAACATGTATTATTAGACTACTTGCCATCTAGGGGAAGGGATAGGGGTAAGAGAGATAGGAAAAAAAATCTGGAACACAAGGTTTTACAAGAGTGAATGTTGAAAACTATGTATGTTTTTAAAATAAAAAGCTTTATCAAAAATTTTACAGCATAAAAAATAAATAACTGAAAGAAAAGGAATTGCACATATTTAACATATATTGGATAACTTGCCATCTAAGGAAAGTGGTAGAGGGAAGGGAAGGAGAAAAAAATTTGGAATACAAGGTTTTGCAAGGATGAATGTTGAAAACTATGCATGTTTTTTGAAAATAAAAAGCTAAAAAAAATAAATTTTAGAGTATCCAAGAAAAAAAAAAATCAAGAAACTAGTATGCAACTATTATTCTCCACCCCCAGAACATTACTAAAAGTCAATCAGAAGCCCATGGACAAATGGAAAAGGAACCTCCTAAAGATAATAGCAATAATACAGCTAATATAGATAGATCTAGGCAGATTGCTGTTATTGAAGTTTACAAAAAGTTTCATATCGTATCATTTAATTCTCACAATAACCACATAAGCTAGCTGCTATTATTACCCCCCACTTTTACACATGTGAAAATTTAAGCTCAGAGACATTAAATGACTTGTCCAGAAACATACAGCTTAAATATCTGATGAAGGGTTTCAAATGAAATCTTTCTGACGCCAAGCCTAGCATTCTATCCATTATGCCAGCTAAGAAACAGAAAGGTCAACATTAAACACAGGCAAATAAGGAGGAAACCTTCTTGGCCAACTAGAGATTGGCACAGACTACCTATAGTCTTGCAAGGCTGTTGTAGCTAGAAGGAACAAAAACAGAGGACTCCTATAAGGGAAACCCAAAGTGGCCTGGAACCCATAGTTTAGACCTGTAAGCAATTCAGAAGGGCAGCAAACAGTGAACTGACTGGCATAAATTCAAAATTTGGGGTAAAAAAGAGGAGACCCACAGAAACATTTTTGTTAACTGCAGGAAAAAAAGGTAGTTCTCAACATAGAAAAACAGGGCAGCTATGAAAGCAATATGTGAAATTAAAATTTTTTAAAGGCATAAAGCACAGAATAGATTCACAGTTTCATGTACAATTAATTCTCTTTTTTGTGGTCTACTTGGTATATAGAAATGTTCTTTTGTTAGTGTTTAAGTTCAGAATAAAAACAGAAAAATTAGATAGTCTCTTTATGTCCTTCCTATTTCTAAATCTATGATTCTATCATAAGTTTATGCTAAGAAAATCTTAGAATATAACACCATAAAAAAGTATTAGGAAATAATATAACTTCATTGATACCTATGACAGCCATGGTAATAAAAGCTTTGTGAAAAATACAAAGGGCAGTCCTTCCTTACTCCACCCACCTAAAAACTCACCACCTCATCTGTGAAACTTAAAAAAAAAAAAAAAAATTAGAGTATATTAAGTGCCAAAATAGTGGTAGAATGACACAACAGAGAGGGAGAAATCAGAAATCCTTATAAGAAAAAAGAACTTCTAGAAAAACTAAGAGAAATGTGAAAGATATGAGGAAACATAAATGCTTGGAACAAAATAAAAAGGAGGGAGGAAAATCTCCAGAAGGAAAGAACACTACTAAAAAGGAGGGAGGAAAATCTCCAGAAGGAAAGAACACTACAACAATGATAAAAGAAATGCAAATTAAACTATAGAAATGTTTTATACTCAATCAGATTGGCAAATATAATAAAGAAAAATGGCAATTCTTAGAGGAAAGACACATTATAGCATTGTTGTTGGAACTGACTCAACCCAACCAATCTGGAAAGCATTGACATTACAACCAAAAAATCTTTGATTCAGCAATTACCATTACTAGGTGATCAGTATTTTGGATACAAAGAGATCAAAGAAAAAAGAAAAGAAACCGTCAGTGTATTTACAATACCACTTTCTGTTGTAACAAATGACTAGATACACAAGGCATCTATTAAAATGGGGGATAGCTAAACAAATTATGCCAAAACAATGTAATGAAATATTACTGGGCTGTAAGAAATTAATATGACAAATTCAGAACAACCTGGGAAGAATTATATAAACTGCATAGACTCAAAAGCTCAATTTTGGGGGGTAACTTAGGTGGTGCAGTGGGCAGTGCTATCCCTATAGTCAGAAGACTTCTCTTCCTATTTATGTTCAAATCTAGCCTCAGACTTTTACTAGTTGTATGACCTTGAGCAAGTCATTTCATCTGTTGACCTCAGTTTCCTCATGTGTAAAATGAGCTGGAGAAATGGCAAACCACTACAGTATCATTGCCAAGAGTTGAACAAGAATGAAAAACAACAAAAAGCTCTATTTATATGACTGAGATAATGTAACAAAGCAAAGCAAAACAAAACAAAACCAACCAACTTTGAAAGTCTTCAGAACATCAATAAATATGTAGAGACCAATCATGACTTGAGAAGACTGATGATGAAGCATATTCCCAATCTCTTGGCAGAGAGGTAATGAATAAGATGTACAGAATAAAGTGTCAGACATAGGTGATGGTTTGGTTTGTTAAACTATTCATATGGGTTACAAGAAAGGGCTTCCACTTGGGAGTAGGGGAGGTAGTGGATAGTGATAGTAAAGTAAGAAAATAAGAGAAAAGAGCATCAATGAAATACTTTAAAAGAACAAAAAGAAGCTTAGGAGGAACACAAGCAGGGCAGTTTTGTTAGTATCATGTTAAAACTATATGTAACAAGTTCACAGTTTTCATACTCAGCTCTATTTGTGTATACAGTGACATCCATATTTGTTGATTTTTCATTAAATTTATAACAAAAGATGTTAAATTTTTTAAAGGGGGAAAGAATAAATAATATAGTAATTATGCTGAATGACTAGTGGTAACCCATGTTAACCAAGTCTGACAGCAAAAAGGGTTCAGGTCATGAGAGTGAAGATTAGAAAATGTGTTCTGTTTGGGAAATGCTATAGCAATCTCTTCACAGTGATCTTCCCACAATTCAATGAATTATTGATATTTGCAGATCCTTATGGTATAGTAACATTCTATTACACTCATATGTTCCAAATTGGTCAACTATTTTCCCAATTGTGGCTACATGGTTTATTTATAATTTTCTGCTATTATAATTAGTGCTGCTTTGAATAATTTTGTACGGATGTCTCTTTCTGTTGTTACTAACCTTCCCCACCCCCAGTCCTGAGTTGCCTATTAATGGGATTTTTGGATAGAAAAATAGAAAAGTTTTCTAACTGTTCTTGTGTAATTTCAAATTATTTTCTAAAAACAAATGAAAAAGGGGTAAGGACCCATTTGTACAAAAATAGTGTCAAATATGACTATAATGTACTCTTAAGAAATTACTGTATTCTAAGAAATACTGAGGGTAGCTCGTGGATAGAGCACTGGCTCTGAAGGCTGGAGGATCTGAGTAAAATCTGGTCTTAGGCACTTAATATTAGCTGTGTGACCCTGGAAAAGTCATGCAACGCCAACTGTCTCACAAAAAAAATTTAAAAACAAAAACAAAAAAAGAAATGCTAAGCAGTTGATTTTCAGTTAAGTAAGCAGAACCAGAAGAACACAGTACATCGTTAACAGCAATACTGTACAATAATCAACTATGAATGAGTTAACTATTTTAAGCAATATAATGATTCAAAACAAGTCCAAAGGACTTATGAAAAATGCTATCTACTTTCAGAGAAAGACTTGATGAAGTCTGCATTTTAAAAGGTTTTTTTTTTCCTTTTTCTTTGGGTCTGTGTCATGTGACTGATATGGTAACATTTTTTGCATGATCGAATATGTATCAAATTATTTACTGACTTAGGTAAGGGAGAGGGGAAGGAGGGAAAGAGAAAATCTGGAATAAAATTATTTTTCAAATGAATGTTATGTGGGACAGCTAGGTGGCAAGCAGATAACAGCAATGGACCATGGAATTGGGAGGACTCTAGTTCAAATTCAGCCTTAGATCCTTACTAGGTGGATCCTGGGCAAGTCACTTAATCCCTACATATAAACACACACACACACACACACACAGAGTTAAAAATTGCCTTTACAGGTAAATGGGGATAAAATATTATTTTAAAAAATAATACCACCACACACCCATCAAATTGGCTAAGATGACAGGAAAAGATAATGACGAATGTTGGAGCGGATGTAGGAAAACTGGGACACTGATACGTTGTTGGTGGAATTGTGAATACATTCAGCAATTCTGGAGAGCAATTTGGAATTATGCTCAAAATGTTATCAAATTGTGCACACCCTTTGATCCAGCAGTGTTTCTACTGGGTTTATATCCCAAAGGGATCTTTAAGGAGGGAAAAAGACCTACATGTGCAAAAATGTTTGTGGCAGCCCTTTTTGTAGTGGCTAGAAACTGGAAACTGAGTGGATGCCCATCAATTGGAGAATGGTTGGGTAAATTGTGGTATATGAATGTTATGGAATATTATTGTTCTGTAAGAAACAATCAGGAGGATGATTTTAGAGAGACCTGGAGAGACTTATGTGAACTGATGCTGAGTGAAACGAGCAGAACCAGGAGATCATTATACACAGCAACAACAAGATTACACAATGATCAACTCTGATGGACGTGGCTTTCTTCAACGAGATGATTCAAACCAGCTCCAATTGTTCAGTAATGAAGAGAATCAGCTACACTCAAGAGAGAGAATTATAGGAATTGAGTGTGGATCACAACATAGCATTTCCACTCTCCCTATTATTGTTTGCTTACATTCTTGTTTTTCTTCTCAGATATTTTTTCTTTCTTTCTAGATCCGATTATTCTTGTATAGCAAAATAACTGTATAAATATGTATACATCTATTGTATTTAATATATACTTTAACATATTTAACATGTATTGAACTATCTGCCATCTAGAGGAAGGAGTGAGGGGAAGGAGGGGAAAAGTTAGAACAGAAGGTTTTGCAAGGGTCACTGTTGAAAAATTACCCATGCATATGTTTTGTCAATAAAGAGCTATAATAATAATAATAATAATAATAAAATTTTAAAAATATACTTATGTGGATTTGTTTTTGCTGGTTTTTGTCATGAATATGCTGTTGATTGTTCAGTTATTTTTCAGTCATATTGACTCTTTGTGACCCCTTTTGGGGTTTTTTTTTTGGCAAAAGTACTAGAGCATTTCCTTCTATCATTTCCTTCTCTAAGTCATTTTATAGATGAGAAAAGTGAAGCAAATGGGGTTAAGTGACTTGTTCAGGGTCACATGGCTAGTAACTATCTCACACTGTATTTGAACTTTGGAAAATGTGTGTTCCTAACTCCAGGCTTACTCATTCCTCCCATTAACTATTATTCTCTACCCATTTAGCCTGTAGCTGCTAGATATATAGTGTTTTCCTAATGCTGAACCATCTTTGCTTTCCTGTAATCCTAATGCTGAACCATCTTTGCTTTCCTGTAATATATCCAATTTGACCATCCATTGATATATTTCTATACTCTTTACCAGGATTTTAGTATTTTGCATCCATATTTATTAGTGATATACATCTATATTTCCATTTCCCCACTTTATGCTTACTTGGTTTGGCAATCAAGACATTGTTATTTCACAGAAATAATTTGATAGATTAATAGAATGGGCATACCAAGGCACACCTGAGATTTCCAGTTCTGCAGGGATGAAAATAAAAAGAATAAATTCTGATGTTTTAGGAAGTGAATAGTAGGACTGCTTTAAAAAAAAATCCTATTTATTTACGTCTCATATACTACCAGGATAACTACTTTAGATGTTTTCTTTAAGCCCTCTTCTATGTCAAATAAAAAACCCGATATCTAAAAAAGACAGTCCTTTCCAACTCTTAGCAGATGACCCTAACTTCATATGTATACAAGTCTTTTTTAATCCTCACTGTCATTGATCCCCAAAATATTTTAGCTATCATCACCATTCACTGTCTTCTTAAAACTCTTCCTTTTCATTCCAGACTTTGCGACAGATGTGTGTCTTCTACTTCCTAAATTTTACATAGTCTGCAACAAATCCATTCCATTTTGGTTTTCATGTAGTTCAAAGATGATTAGTCAATGCTTTTTCTATATTCTGTTTCTGTGCTTTTGAGTAAGCTCCATCTCCATGTCTGGAATGCTCTCCTTCTTCAGTGACCCAATTTAAGTTCTACAGCTTCCTATAACTTAGTTCAAAACCGACCTTAGGCAGGAGGTCTTTCCTATTCCCTATTCCCTCTTGTTGCTTAAGTTTCTTTTGGATTACCTTTCCATATACTCCACACATATCTTATATATATATAGTTATTTACATATTGTCTCCTTCATTAAAATGTATACTCCCTGAAAGAAAAGTCTGTATTTTACTTTTGTTTTTATCTTTTCTCCTGGGTTCATTTCTGACTCTCCAGACTTTCCTATCTCTCTATCAACAGCCTTCTCACTGTGAAGATATCTTTGCCTTATGACTCACTCCTGTGATTAGTTAGTTTCTGCCTAGGACCACCATTTTAGGAAGGACCCCAGTTCATCCATTCTCATTCCTTTTCTGACTCTGCTCCTGATTTTCTCATCTATCTTGCCCCTGCATAGATACATTTTCCCCTTCCCAATCTTCAGGCTTCCTCTTAACATTGTCTTTCATTAGAATATAAGTTCCTTCAATTTGGGGACTTTTTTTTTTTTTTATTAGATTTGCATTGACAACACTTAGCACAATAGATAATTAATGTCTGCTGATTGATTATCTTATCACTTATAAAATCAAGGGAAATACTAAGTATATTACTTATTTTCAATGAATACAAATGACATATTAAATATAAGAGAAAGCATAAACATTTTGAAAACTGAATTCAAACTGAATATGAGAAGGTGAAATTTTAGCCTAGCTTTTATATCTCTTTTATTGAAAGGAGATCACTGAATCATGGAGTAGGAGTTGGAAGGAACCTGACAGGCCCAAGAATCCAAATTCTTGTTCAATATGGCAACTCTGAGGAATATATATTCATCTAGCCTCTATTTAATTATCCCTAATGACAGGAAGTTGACTACCTTAGTAAGTCAGCCCATTTCATTTGCCTGACAGCTCTAGTTGTTAGAAGGTTCTTCCTAATAACATTAAGTTGAAATCCAGCTCCCTGTAAACACCTACTTAAAAAAATTTTAATAATAGCTTTTTATTTTCAAAAGATATGCAGAAATAATTTTCAACACTCACCCTTGCAAAACCTTGCGTTCCAAATATTTCTCCCTCCCTTCCCCTCACCTTGGGATGCGCAAGTAATTCAATATAGGCTAAACATGTCCAATTCTTCCAAACACATTTCCATATTTATCATGTTGCACAAGAAAAATCAGATTGAAAAGGGGAAAAATGAAAAAGAAAAAAAAAAACACAATCAAACAACAATAAAGGTGAAAATACAATGTTGTGATCCATATTCAATCCCCTAGATCTCTTTTTGGATACATTTGGCTCTCTCCGTCACGATTCTATTGGAATTGGCTTGAATCAACTCATTGTTGAAAAGAGTCACATCCATTACAGTTGATTATCTCATAATCTTCTTGTTGTGTACAGTGTTTTCTTGCTTCTACTCACTTCATTTAGCATCAATTCATGTAAGTCTCTCTAGGCCTCTCTAAAATCATCCTGCTCATCATTTCTTATAGAACAAGAATATTCTATTACATTCATATATTATCATAACCTATTCAACCATTCCCCAACTGATGGGCATTCAAGTTCCAGTTCCCTGCCACTACAAAAAGGGCTACCACAAACATTTTTGCACATGTAGGTCCTTTAGGGTTCTTCTCTTAGTAAGGAAAAAACCCAACAAACATTATGTTGAATATAATCAAATTCTCCCTTAAAAGGTAATATAATAAAGAAAAATAAGTAAATAAGGAACAATTTATCATAGATGCTTTAAGATCTACAAAACAAGATGGTTGTAATGAAGCCCACTTGCAATCTTTGCCACTGAGAAGGCTGAAGCTAATAGATTAGGCCATTAGCTAAAGCATAGCTATAATGTGTCTGCACTGAAGCAGGTCAAAGTTACCATGACAGTGACTGGGAGGACCAAGCTGTGAGTGGCTGCTGGACTTCTAACTTATCCAGAGATAGAAAGAAGAGCCTTGTCCCTCCTTTAACTCCCCAACAAAACAAAACCCAACCAAGATCTATCTAGCTAGTTTCCTAGTGGCTACATATGATACACCAAAAGACTTTTTAGGTTTTTGAAAATCTAATTCAGTTCTTTTCTACTTTGAGTATTTCTACTTTGAGGAAGATAATATGAATTTCTATATTCACATATATACAATCCATTAAAAAGTCAAGTGACAGCTCAGCCTTCACCCTGGGAACATTCGTCACCTGGTATACTTTATCCTAGGGGGATTTGGGCTGAATGAAATTTTCCACAAGTTGATAATTAGTTTTTTAGCATAGGCAGCCAATGATGGCATCTTCCCCGAGAGAGACTAGCCTGAGTGATTTTTAGAATTTAAGCCCTGATCAGAGAGGTACATGCTTGACTCCCCAATAGTAGTGCTGTACAAAGCAACACCTGCGTTCCAAAGATGCCATAAGGGACTGGCAGAAAAGAAGATCCATCAACCTAATTCTCCCCAGAGACACCACCCAAGGTTAAAGCTGAATTCACAGTCCTATGTCAAAAAGTAAAACCATGTCTACTAAACTAGCAGCAGCTAATAATCAATGGGCTACACATTGTGTCAATGGGCTTTTACTTGTCTAAAACTTTAAACGATTAGATAATAAATATGAAAATAATTCTAATGTTCTGAAAATTGTTTCTTTTAAAAAAAAAGGATTAAAAACAAAAACTCACTCCCAATAACTGAAGAATGATCAAATAAATACTAAAACATAATGGAAAACACAACCTAAGCAATAATAGAATCTATGCATGCAGACTGAATTATATACACATTCAGGACAATAGCAGAAGGAGAGGGGGATGGGAGAAGATAAAAAAGAAAACCCTGGTCAAAATAGTACAAATTTTCTGAAAGTGGCTGTAGACAGAAGCATTTTATTTGTTTCTTACTCGTTAATTCTATTGGCACTGCTTTTAGAGAGAGGGAGTGGGAAAGGATGAAGTGTAAGGAGCTGCTTCTTATTTAACATGTTTGCTTCTTTTGGTGGTTATTAAGCTTATTACTATTTTTTAATGCAGGAAAGGTAAATGAACTTCTTTGGAAAAATTTAAAGACAAAACAATGAAGATTTATGAAGAATGAATAACAACAAAGCGGGACACATCCGTATGCTGTTGATGCTGATAAACTGACTTGAACGTTTAATAAAATGGCATTTCCAAATAAAAAACAGAATACAAAAAATGATTGTGGATCTCAAGTGTATATAGCTTGTTTTTCTTTTAAAACATAATAAATTCAACTTATAACTTTCAAAACTATCTTCTATGTGATTGTTTCTGCACATAATTTTAAAAAGATGGATCAATGACTCTTTGCTTTCTATCGCTCTTCTGCCTCCCATTTCAACTTCAAATTAGGGAAACAAAAAGAAAAGAAAACCAAGTTCTTATGACGTGAAGCAATATAAATTCCCACACTGGTCAAGTGTGCAAATGTTTATTTTATAATTTTGCATTTTTTGTTCAATCACCTCTCTCCCCGTAGGTGAATATCATATTTAATCTTCATTCCTCTGTCTGGCTGATGGTCACTACATTCACCTTATATCTTTCAAAGTTTTTTATTTCTTTTAAACAATGTTTTCTTATTTTTTAAATTGTTCTCTTGGTTTTGCTTACTTCACTGTCTTCCTAAGTTTCTTTGAAATAGTCTATTTCATTGCTTTTTATGGCAAATCATGTACAACACACAATTTATTAAACCATACCACAACTGATAGACATTCCTTAGCTTCCAGTTCTGTTATAACAAAAAGAGCTTCTATACTTTTCCTTGGATCGCCCTGAGGTATATAGGTATAATAGTAGTATGGTTAGGTCAAAGAGTATGATTCTGAATTGTTTCCCAGAAAAGCTAGATCCAATTCAGTTATTAGTGTGCCCATTTTTCTACAGCCTCACTAAAGAGTTATTTTCCATTTTTGCCAATCTGATGGACATGAGATAAAACATAATACTTGCTGTAATTTATATTTTTAAAATTATTAATGATTGGAAACTCTGGATTTCTTTTTTGAGAAGTGCCTATCTTTATCTATTAGGGAATAACTACAAAGATTTTTTTTCCTAATTATTTTAGAAAAAAATTAGTTTCCTTTCTAACTTTAGTTACATTAATTTTGTTTGTACAAACACTTTTTTATTTTATGTAATTAAAATTGTCCATTTTATTTATTTATTTGATGATTTCCTCCTTCCTTATTTGAATACTTCCCTTATCAATAGCTGCAAAAAGTAATTTCTTCCTTGCTCCTTTAATTTTTTTTTTTTTACGTCAGCTTTTAAGTCTAAGTCATATATCCTTTTGGAAATTTTCTTGGTAACACCACCTTTCCCTTCCCCCCCCTTCTGAAACAATAGTGTTTTCTTGATGCTGACTGATGACTATGAATCTACAGAACATCATGATCTTGGAAGGATTTTGTAGGCAAAGCAAGGACAATATTAAAAGACACAAAATAAGTAAAAGGTGACTGAAGGAAATGTGACTATCAACTACTTGCACAAAAGGCTTCATTAGACAAAAAGATATGGGGTGTTCTGTAGCAAGAGTATGGGATAACACATATAGCCCACATATTTGTGAAGATCAAAGGAAAACTTCTAGGCCTCCATTGAATAGATCTTCTGTGAATCATTCAATCAATAAGCATTTAATAAATGTCTATTATTTGCACTTGAAGTTGGGGTAAAAGGACAAAAACAACCCCTTATTGTAACAAACTTATATTTTAAGGTAAGAAACAATCGTCAGAGTTCAAATAGTATCCACATTGATTAAAATCAGGAACACATCCAATTTATTGAAGTACAAATCAGGTGATACTGTCTAGTCTGTTACATTTACCACCAGCACCATAAATGTATGTACTTCTTTAAGGAAAAAAAAAATGACATTAAAATACAAATAAACAGGGAAAAAAGGTAAATCAGAAAATTCATTAAAAAAAAAGGTTAGCTGGGCCACACACACTAAGAATCTATAAACATGGTTAAAGAACCAACCATGTTAAAGAAACTTTTGTGTTTTGCTGTGACAGAATACCAAGATTAGTGGGCAAAGAAAATCTAATAGATGAAAATAATTTGATTATAGGAAAGCATGTGATAGTTCCTCCTGACATCTTCCTTGCAAAATTAATTAAAACTGGCTAGGATATATGAGTCACATGAATTGAAAACTGGTCTCGAGACTGCAAAGAATAATTATAAACTGCCTTAAATCACTTTGAAAAAAGATGTCTGGTAAAATACCACAGCAGAAGTGTTAGATTGAGTGTAACTTAACTTTTCCAAATGATAACAGAAATGCTAAGAATAAGTTAATTAAATGCTTAGAAGACAATAAATAAAAGAATCTGTGAAAAACAGGTGGATCACCCACTCCCATCCCCAACAACAAAAAAGATAACATTTCTAGAAAGACAAAGAATATATCTAAAAGATCTTTTCATTGGAACAAGAGGTTTGGCAATTGTTAATGCTGTAAAGTTACCCATGTATATATCCTGTAAATTAAAGGCTATTAAATAAAAAAAAAAATAAATAAATAAAAAAATAAAAAAAAATAAAAGATCTTTTCAGAAGCAAAGTTCTTCTCTGTTACTGTGAACTACAATCAAATGTAATTTTTACCTAATAATTTCAAAATCAAAATATATAACAATACTGCAGAACTTTCTTAAACCACAACAAGCCACGAAGTACGCCATGCTTTACATATTTTACACATACAGTTATACATACAGCTTACAGCAGTTACTAAGTGAAAAACGTTACTACAGGTATGGCATGTTTAAGATTACAACATAGTCTAACTAGCAGGTTCTTAAGAAATACTGAATCTGAATGGAGTAGTTTTGACTATATCGGAGGGAAATCGCAGTCATTTAATTGTTTGGGAATTATTGGGTAGGGTATGTTTCACTTATGAAAGGCAGCTTGACATAGTGAATATTAAGTCAGCAAGAACTACATGCAAATTTTGATTCTAACACACATTAGGTACATGTCCCCAGAGAAGTCACTTATATACAGAGGTCTTAAACACAAATCACTCTGATCACACAATCATACTGATAAAAAAAAAAAAAAAAAAAAAAAAAAAAATTGAGCACACCCTCCTCCCTAAAGTGTATATTTACTTATTAATTTATATAAGCAACTAGAGGAACACTGAATAGAATATCAGGCTCAGTCAGGAAGATCTGAGTTTAAATTGGGATCTCAAGTGCTTACTAGCTAGACAAGTTACCAATTCAATAGACTACAATGGGTTTTTTTTCTTGCCCTTAGGATCAAATACAAACTCCTCCTGTCTGGCATTTAAAGTCCTTCACAATCCCACTTCAGCCTGCATGTCCATGCTTAGCACATACATCACTCACTTTCACACACACTCACAGTATAGATAGCTTGGCTTTCTTGCAGCTCCTCACACATGACACTTCATCTGTCATCTCATCCGTTGTATAAGCTGTGCCCCCTGGAATTTACTTTCTTATGACTTCTACCTCTTAGAACTTGTAGCTTTCTTAAAAGCTTAGCCTGAGCACTAATGTGAAGTTTTTCTTCCCTCACTGCTGGGCCCCTTAGTGACTTTCTTTTATTTTATAGGTATCATATTTTGTACATCTTTATATATGTACATGTCACCTCTCCCAATAAAATAAAGTAAAGCTTCTTGTGGGCTAGAACTGATTCCTTTTTTACTTTGATTCCCTTAACATCTAACATAGTTCCTGGCACGTAATAAGTGTTTAAGAAATACTTGTTGTAGCTTGATAATGGAATCCAAGATAAGAATGGGAATGTTAATAGTGTTTTATCCTGCAGATCTAACAAAAGGGCTTCAGAAAAAAAAAAAAAAAAGAAAGATTGAAGAAGTTAAAAGAATACCAAAAATTGTTTATGAGAGCGGGTTCTAATTTAAGAAACACAGCTTAAAACCTAAGAATGATGTGTTTTGAGATTTATTAAGAACTACTAAAACAATTGTCTGGAGTCTTGAGAATCTGATCAACAGGGCTAAAGCCCTGGTAAGGGCTTTAAGGGTAAAGTCAGGTAAGAATGAAGGGTGAAATTGACTGCATGTATTTTCTAAGCTAGATACCACAAACAACAGCAGGCACAACAAAGAAAGATTATCAGTAAAACAAACAAACAAACAAAACAAGTGATTCACAAGATACAATAAGAAATAAGGAGATATCTATATACAAATTAAAGAGAGTTTCAAGTCATAAATAAGGTGAACCAGAGATAAGGAAGTAAATGAGACCTCACTGACCATCAGTAAAACTCAAAGGAATGACACAATCAAGAGGTAAATCTTATTGAAAAGGAGAAGGGGTGTGCGTGTGTGCAGGTGACTGTATGTAGTAGAATAGCATTGTATTCCAAAAATATATATGCATTTGGAGAAATCTAGGGACCAGAGTGAAAAGCACAGTGATTAGCAAATGCTAGGTAAAAATGGGAAGCAGAAATAAATGATATTTTGGTGGAAATATACTACAGATCAGAAAAAAGAAAAAGTGAGATAGTTCCTACTCACATCTCAAGGAGCTTGAAGAAGAAAATACAAAAAAAGGTAGTTCTGCAGAGTGGATACATAGATCTGGAAGTGCCAAGAGTACAGAGACCAGGCTAACAAGGAGCAGGGGTTCACAGGCTGCCTCAGTAGGTGGGAGTAAAGTACTTAGGAGTCCTGAGGGCATAAAAATTGGGCACATGATTAAGGCTGGCTGACTTCAGGGACAATGTGGCTGCCCAGATTGAAAGGTCCAATGGTCTTCCATTTTACCAGAAGGAACAAAGCTTGTAACTCCTATCTCATCTTAAAGTTATGGGCCATCAAGTAGACCAAATGAGGTAAGAAAAAGAAAGAGGGGATGGGCCCTTACAGGTAATAGTGATGGAGGGGGCTTAACTTTTACACATTCTATGTTTTAGCCAAATGGCACTACCAAGAAAATCATCTCTCCTACTTTTATGTATTTATAGAGGCGCAACTTATATGATTAGAATGTGTTTCTTCCTTATCTCGACCTGCTGAAATCTTCCTTTTTCTTTAAGAACCTAGCTCAGAGGGCAGCTAGGTAGCACAGTAGGTACAGCACCAGCCCTAAAGTCAGGAGGTCCTGAGTTCAAATGCAACCTTAGACACTTAACATTTCCTAGCAGTGTTTCCCTGGGCAAGACACTTAACCCCAATTGCCTCAGCAAAACAAACAAAAAACAAACAAACAAACAAACAAAAACCCCCCCCCCCCAAAAAAAGTGCCATTTCCACAAGGAAGTCTTCCTTTAGGCCTCCAATTAACAGTGCTTCCTCCATCTTCACACTTTCTTGAAGCACACTGCATTAATCTTTCCTTTGTTCCTATCATATTCTACCTTGAATTATATCTACATATACATATCTTCTTTCCCCCTCCATTATATCTTTGAGATCAAAAGCAATGTTTTCATTGCCAATATAATGCCTTGATATAATAAGTGGATATTAATAACTATTTGTTTAATCAAATTTGTTAAATAAGGTGCAGCATGCTACAAATGATGACTCACTTGTATTTTAAAAGTAGCAATTAAGGACATTATTAAGAATATTCATGATTAGAAATTGGGGCACTTAGCATTACAGTTGATAGAGTGCCTGGCCTGCAGTCAGGAAGATTCTTCCTGAATTCAAATCTGGCCTCAGCCACTTACCAGCTATGTAACCCTGGGGAAGTCACTTAATTCTGTTTGCCTCAGTTTCTTCATCTGTCAAATGAGCTGGAGAAGGAAATGACAAACCACTCTAGTATTTTTTCTGAGAAAACCCCAAATTGGGTCATAAAGAGTCAGATATGACTGAAACAACTGGACAACAAAATGGTTAAAAAGAAAGCAGTCATGTAAAAAGAATGAAACACAGAGGACATCCAGTTCAAGTGACACCAATCCCCTTAAGTTTGTTTTTAAAGTAAGGAGGGAAAGACATGAGCAAAAAACTGTGATCTGCATGGCTGCAGAGAACAGTTACATCATTAGACCTGAAAGGAGTTAAAAGTGACTCAGGTACATCCCAAAGAATTATCTTCTATGGCAGTACAGTGGCAAGAGCAATGGTTCTAGAGGAAAAGGATCTGGCTTCAAATCCTACCTCTGACATATATTGTTGAAAAAGTAATTTAACTTCCTGGGCCTCCATTTCCTCAATTGTAAAATAAAGGCATTGGACTAGATGGTCCCTGAGATTTCTTCTAGGTCTAGAACTGTGATTCTGTATTAATTTTATTTATACAACATGGGAGTGACTATGGGCAAGTTTCAATGGTCTCTGTTTCTACATGTGAAAAATGAAGAGATCAGGTGACAATCTGGCTACACTTCTATGATCCTTCCTATTTTGGCCCTACAACTAAGAATGGATTGGATTGGATTCTTAAGACTGTAATTATGTAAAGTATTGTCCTTCATCTTTAAACTGAAAGACACATGATGTAAGGTAGATATAAATGCTTAAGTCCCTCCACTTTCTTCCCTCCTCAATGAATTCAGTAACTGACTCACAATTTTCTCTCCTCCACAACTCCTGCCTTCATGCTAAGGGACTTGAACATAGTTAATGATTTTCTCCCTCAAATATCTAACCACTCAATTCCTCACTGAGGAACTCACTCCCCACAACTTTATCCTCCATCTCAACTCAGCCACACGCAAAGCAAGAATTTCAAAATCCCCTTATCTGACCATAACCTATTACATTTTCACCTGTCCCTCTCCCTTTCCTTATAAAACCCTACTTTTCACTGGCACCATGATATTGTGTCTTGATCCTTCAATTCTTTCCCGAACTATTTCCTCTTCACTAGCCATTCTCTTCTCTTTTCTCCAATTTGACCCCTTGATGAAGCAATTCAACTTTATACTGTCCTCCTCTAGCTCCTAGTCATATCCTGCTGAGTCTCAGCCCTGGATCATTCCCCCTATTCGGTGTCTTTACTACTACAACATATGCTGCTGAGCGAAAGTAGAAAAAAAATCACACAATTATTCTGACTTGCTCCACTACAAATTTATGCTACATAACCTCAGCTGGATCCTTTTTCTACTGCTTGGCAATCCTACTTCAACTCCCTTATCAACTAACTTCCCCCCACTCTTCACATTGGTTCTTCCAAACTTACTCATCCCTTCTCAAACCTTTCAAAACTTCCCCTCCTCCAGTTCTCTCAAATGAGATCCTTACTTCATATTATAAATTAAGGCCATTCACTGTGAAGTCCCTCTTCTCCTCTTTTTCTCATCTATAACTTAGATGCCTCCTGTCACTTTTTCCTCCACCCATTTCACATGATGAAGTGGTTTTACTCCTTACTAAAACTAACCCTTCTCCTTGTTCAAGAGACTCCATTCTATCCCATCTCTGCCAACAGAATGCCCCCTCTATCACTTCCACTCTTTCACTAGTAAGTCTTCAATCCCTTCAATCTAATGCCTACAAGCATGCCCATGCTTCCTCCATCCTCAAAAATCCCTTGTTTATTAATGGATATATTATTTCTTACCTTTTTAATGGATAGGGGAAGGGAATTTGGAATTGAAAAAATAACATTTTAAAATATCCTTATCTGATTCTTCCATTCCTAAGTATCATTGATGGGGGAAAGATTCCAATCTTTGATTCCCAACCCCCCTAGCTAATGTAAATTACCCTTTGACTCACAAATCCTGGTCCCTTTGAATTCCAATAGAAGGTCCGGACCTATCCCAGCCCCACCCGGATCTGAGCCAACTTTGGGGCTACACCCCAAAGCCCCTCGAGCTAAATCTCCGACTTAAAAGGACCACACTGGGGACCCCTCTTTGCAGAGATTCCAAACATGGTCGCCATGTGAGGACCCTCTGTCCACTGGACCCTCTGTCCAGTGCCCTCCTTATCTCTACCTTCACCTATCTCCTACTTCTAAACTCAATAATAAACCTCTTTTATTAATCTAGCTCTCTGGGCCAATAAATGCTTTTATTGGGAATCCGCGCCGCTTCTAGACCTCATATACCGCCATATCCTTGCGCCGAATCTAAGGGGGTTGCAGGGGAACTCTGTTTGACTCCCTGTACCCCAAACCTGCCACTAGACCTTAACTAAACCCTAATTTCATTTAGGTACCCCAAATGTAGACCTCAACATGTGGTCTACACCTCACCATTTGGTTCCATACCTCAACATTATCTCATATTTCTTCTGCCCTTTCTAGATAACCTCTTGAAAAGCCCATTAACAATAGATGCCTCCATTTCCTTTCTTCTTAAATCTTTATAACAGTTTCTGAGTTTTTCCTTGCAGCGAAAACGCTGTTCCCCCAAATTACCAGGAATCTCTTAGTTGCCAAATCTAATGGTCTTTTCATCTTGATTCTCTGACACTGGTGATCACCCTTTCCTCTTTGATACCCTGATATTTTTAGGTTTTTGGGATGCCACTCTATTTATCTGACCACCTTTTCTCAGTCTCATTTGCTGGACCCTCATCTAGATCATTTCTTTTAATTCTAGATAACCTACAGGTCCTTCTTCTGTTCTTCCTCCACACTAGTTCATTTGGTGAATTCATTAACTCCTATGGATTTAGTCACCATCTCTACCTATCCTGCCCCAGTCCTTCTGCTGAAATCTAATCTTCTCTCTCCAACAGACTTCCAGACAACTCAAACTAAATGTCCAATCAACATCATAAACTCAACAAGTCCAAAACTGAACTCATCTTTCTTCTTCCCCATTATATTTTCTATTACTATAAAGGGAAATAATCCTCCTCCTAGTATCTCAGGTTTGAAACTTTTCTCACCCCTGATCCTCATATCCAATCTACTGCCAACATCTATTGCTTTTATCTTTGCAGTATCTCTCTAATAAAACTCCCTCTCTTCTCTGATACTGCTACTACTCTAGAGCAGGTCCCCATCACCCCATATCTGGTTTACTGTAACAGCCTGCTGGTGGGTCTGCCTGCCTCATGTTTTTTCCATACTCCAATTCATGCTCCATTCAGCTAGTAAAATTATTTTCCTAAAATCACATCATACTCCCACTCAATAAATTCTAGTGGCTCCCCATGGCTCCAGGAGCAAATATAAAATGCTCTGTTGGTATTCAAAGCCCTTTATAACCTAGCACCCTCCTACCTTGTCAATCTACTTATAACTTATTCTCTGATACATACTCTTAGATCTAGTGACACTGGTATCCAGGACTCTTGAACAAACAGGACATAGCATTTCTTAGCTCTGGGCATTTTCTCTGGCTGTCCCCCAGAGCTGGAATGTTCTTCTTCCTCAACTTCACCAAGTGACTTCTCTGGATTCTTTTAAGTTCCAACTAAATCTCATCTTTTACAGGAAGCCCTTCCCAACAGCTCTGAATTCTAGTATCTCCCCTTTGTTAATTATTTCCTATACATCCTGTATATAAAGCTTGTTTGTATATATTTGTTGCAGTCTATCTCCTTCATAGATTGTAACTCTTTGATGGCAAGGACTATCTTTGGCCTCTTTTTGTACCCCAGGCTTAGCATAGCACTTGCCACAATGACCACCTTAAAAATGTTTACTGAATAGCTTTTACTTTTTTTTACTTTTGTAAATGGACTCTTATTTAACAGTTCATAAATACAAAAATGACCTATTATCTTCAAATCACTAAATATAAAGCAAGTTATAGATTTCCTAAGCACAAGCATCAGTGCTTTTTATATGTTAGTTTTATATTATAAACAGGACCAAAATCATCATCCTCTCCAGATAAACAATGCCCTAACTCAATCTTCTTGTTAATGATATCACCACTGTTTGAATTAATCAGGCCTGATGGTGGTCATCAAAACCATATGGTACTAGCTAAGAAGTAGAATAGAATAGGTTAGTTTCCCAAGATGTAATAGTCAATGACAATAGACAAACAATCGAGTGTTTGATAAACCCAAAGACCCCAGTTTCTGAGATAAGAACTCACTATTTTACAAAAATTGCTGGAAAAATGAAAACAGTATGGAAGAAACTAGTCATGTATCAACATTTAATAACCTATACCAGAATACAGTCAAAATGACTTCAGGATTTAAAAATAAAAGGATGATATGATAAGCAAATTAATAGAGCAATAGTTTACCTATCAGACCTGTGGAGAAGGGAGGAATTTATGGCCAAAGAAGAACTACAGAACATTATAAAATGCAAAATGAATCATTTTGATTACATTAAATTAAAAAGCTTTTGTACAAACAAAACCAAAATTAGAAGGGAATGGCCAGTCTTTTTGATAAAGGCCTCATTTTTAAAATATATAAAAAACTGGCTCAAATATATAAGATTACAAGCCATTCCCCAATTGGTAAATGGTCAAAGAATATGAACAGTTAATTTTCAGACAAAGTTATTTCCAGTCAGAAGAAAAAATGCTCTAAATCACTATTGATGAGAGAAATGCAAATTAAGATAACTCTGAGGTACCACTTCATACCTCTCAGATTGGCTTAAAATGGCAGGAAAAAATGATAAATGTTGGAGGGGGTGTGAGAAAACTGGCACACTAATGCACTGTTAGTGGAGTTGTGATCCAAGCATTCTGGACAACAATTTGGAACTATGCCCAAAGGGCTATCAAACTGTGCATACCCTTTGATCCAGCAGTCTCTCTACTGGATCTTTTATCCCAAAGAGATCACAAAAGAGCTAAAAGGACACATATGTGCAAAAATGTTTGTAGCATTTCTTTTTACTGGGGCAAGGAACTAGAAATTGAGTGGATTGTCCATCTGTTGAGGAACAGCTGAATAAATTATGGTATATAAATGTAATGGGACATTACTGTTCTTTAAGAAATAGTTGATAAACCATTTTGGAGAGTAGTTTGGAACTATGCTCAAAAAGTTATCAAACTGTGCATACCCTTTGATCCAGCAGTGTTACTACTGGGATTATATCCCAAAGAGATTATAAAGAAGGGAAGGGACCTGTATGTGCACGAATGTTTGTGGCAGCCCTTTTTGTAGTTGCTAGAAACTGGAAACTGAATGGATGTCCATCAGTTGGAGAATGGCTGAATAAATTGTGGTATATGAAAATTATGGAATATTACTGTTCTGTAAGAAATGACCAACAGGATGATTTCAGAAAGGCCTGGAAAGACTTACACGAACTGATGCTAAGTGAAATGAGCAGGACCAGGAGATCATTATATACTTCAACAACAATACTAGATGATGACCAGTCCTGATGGATCAGGCCATCCTCAGCAAAGAGATCAACCAAATCATTTCTAATGGAGCAGTAATGAACTGAACTAGCTATACCCAGAAAAAGAACTCTGGGAGATGACTAAAAACCATTACATTGAATTCCAGTCCCTATATTTCACACCTGCATCTTTGATTTCCTTCACAAGCTAATTGTACAATAATTCAGAGTCTGATTCTTTTGTACAGCAAAATAATGTTTTAGGTCATGTATACTTATTGTATATCTAAGTTATATTTTAATATATTTAACATCTACTGGTCATCCTGCCATTTAGGGAGGGTGGAGGTAAGAGGTGAAAAATTGGAAAAAGAGGTTTGGCAATTATTAATGCTGTAAAAGTTACCCATGTATATATATCCTGTAAATTAAAGGCTATTAAAAAAAAAAAAAAAAAAAAAAAAAAAAGAAAGAAATAGTTGATAAGTGGAATAGATGAGGTTCAAAGGACAAAACAGTCAATAACTTTAATAATCTAGTGTTTGACAAACCCAAAGACCCCAGCTTTTGAGATAAGAACTCACTGTTTGACAAAAATTGCTGGGAAAATTGAAAACTATTATGGCAAAAACTAGGCTTTGACCCACATTTAACACATATACCAAGATAAGGTGAAAATGGGTTCATGACCTAGGCATAAAAAATGAGATTATAAATAAATTAGAGGAACAAGATAGTTTACTTCTCATCAGACCTGTGGAAGAGGAAGGAATTTATGACCAAAGAAGATCTAGAGATCATTACTGATCAATTGCAAAATAGAAAATTTTGATTATATCAAATTGAAAATTTTTCGTACAAACAAAACTAATGCAAACAAGATTAGAAGGGAAACAATAAACTGGGAAAATATTTTTACAGTCAAAGGTTCTGATAAAGGCCTCATTTCCAAAATATATAGAGAATTGACTCTAATTTATAAGAAATCAAGCCATTCTCCAATTGATAAATGGTCAAAGGATATGAACAATTTTCAGATGAAGAAACTGAAACTATTTCTAGCTATATGAAAAGATGCTCTAAGCCATTATTAATCAGAGAAGTGCAAATTAAGACATCTCTGAGATAACACTACACACCTGTCAGATTGACTAGAATGGCAGGGAAAGATAATGCGCAAAGTTGGAGGGGATGTGGGAAAACAGGGACACTGATACATTGTTGGTGGAATTGTGAATACATCCAGCCATTCTGGAGAGCAATTTGGAACTATGCCCAAAAAGTTATCAAACTGTGCATACCCTTTGATCCAGCAGTGTCTCTACTGGGCTTATATCCCAAAGAGATATTAAAGAAGGGAAAGGGACCTGTATGTTCAAGAATGTTGCCCATCAATGAGTAGATGCCCATCAATTGGAGAATGGCTGAATAAATTGTGGTATATGAATATTATGGAATATTATTGTTCAGTAAGAAATGATCAACAAGATTCTTTTTTAAAGAAATAAATAAAAATAAAATAAATAAATAAGTAAATAAAAAGCTATATATATTAAAAAAAAAAAAAAAGAAAGAAAGAAAGAGAAGAAATGATGAGCAGGATGATTTCAAAAAAGCCTAGAAAAACTTACATGAACTGATGCTAAGTGAAGTAAGCAGAACCAAGAGAACATTTTTTTATTGACACAAAATCTCCTGTGATGAATTGGCTCTTTTCAACAATAGGGGATTCAAGGTAATTCCAATACACTTACAATGGAATGAGCCATTTACACTCAAAGAGAACTAGGGAGAGTAAATGTGGAGATCAAAGCATAGTTATTTTCATCTTTTTTTTAACTGTTGTTTGCTTGTTTTTTTCCCCTTTTGATTTGATTTTGCTTGTGCAATATGACGAATATGTAAATATATTAGAAGAATTGTATATTCTTAACTTATACCGAATTCCTTGCTGTAAGGGATGGGGCAGAGAAAGGGAGAAAAATTGGGAACACAAGATTGTGTAAAGATGAATGTTGAAAATTATCTATGCATATAATTGGAAAAATAAAATACTATCTAAAAATATAAAAATAAAAGTATAAACAGAAAAAAATAATTATTTATGCTTGAAATCTTAACAATGAATAAAGTAAAACTAATTCCACCTACTATACTTAGCTAATAGCCAAATCTAACCAATCATTTTTTAAAATCTCTCTTCTTCATTCCATTCTCTCCATGGCAACCATTCTAACTCTCATGATTTCATTTTTGGATTGTATATAACAGATTCCTAATGGCAAGGCCCACTCTACCTAAACTAACCTGCAAAGTGCTGCCAAATTAATATTCCTTAAATACCATCTTCACATGCCATTGTTCTCTTTTAAAATCTTCAATAGCAAACTGTTTTCCAATTCATTACATTTAAATTTTTGTGCCAGATTCTTTAGGTTCTTCATAAGCTGACCCTACTTATTCAATTCTCTTTCTTAATACTGCTCTCAAAGGAGGCTAATGAAGTCTAACCTCTAACTTCTCTAGACAAGGGAGTCCCCAGACTTTCAAAGAATATGCCATGTTCAGTCCCATCTCCATGCCTTCAAGTTATTTACTCCTCCATTTCCTGGCTTCTTGGGTTATATTATTAATTCATTTTTTTTTTCTCCTTCAAGCTCTCCAACAAGTCCATAAGTTTCTTTAAGCTGGGAGCTGATCTTTGACTTTATGGTAAAACTATCACAGTGATGAGGTTCAGTGCAGGGCAGGGAGTTGTGGGAACCCCCTTCTGGTCGGCGGCGCAGGTCCTTCATAAATGAATTTACATGGGAAAAGTTAAACTGGCAAAGGAAGTTTATTATTAGAAATGAGAAGTCAGCTTTTGCTAGGAAGACTGACTTCCATAGTGCCAGGTCCTGACAGAGAAATAAAGATCTAGCAGAGAAATCCTGACAGAGAGGTAAATAAGGTCCTGTTAGAGAAATAGATGAGAAAGATAAAGAGGGAATAACACTGAAAAGAGAATGTCTTTTCAGCAGGCAGAGGGTTGCAGCTATACCAATGGGGGAGAGAGGTTCCTTGGAATGATTAGGTCCTCTGCAAGGAATGAGCCCCAAGCTGCCTCTTTTTATAACTGAAACTTTGGTGGGAGGCTGGAGTGGGGGGAAAGGGGGAGGCAGTTTGAGTTGGAATCAGACAGAGATTTTTGGAATTGAATAGAAATTTTCCATTTGAATGAGTGTCCCTGGACTAATCTCCAACTCAAAAGAGTTGGAGAGAAATCTAAATCTCTAGCTCAGCCTAAGTAGGAGTGGTCCTGGACTCAACTGGTCCCACCAGATAACAGAACGAAATCACTTTATCTTGATTCCCTGGGGCAGGTTTCTCAGGGGAGAGATTGTCTGAGGGAGTTTCCCAAACTTTCCTCCCGAAGTCCAAGTGAGAGAATTTCTCATCAACAGGACAGGGTAATACTGAGAACAAGATAATTATTCAAGAACTAGAATTTCAAAGCTGGAAGTGGATTTGAAGACCTACTCATAGACCAAAGATTTAGAGTGGAAAGGGATATGAGAAGTTAACTAATCTTTGTCCATTTTTTACAGATGAGGAAACAGGCCTAGAAAAATGATACTGATGTGATAAGGGAAGCAACTGCTAGTTCCAAATGATGTCTCTGGGGTTCAGCATCAAATGTTAAGATTCAGTCAAGTGAAAAATTCACAATGGTTTGGCAAAAGGTAGGTTTCTTTAAGAGAAGAGGTTACAGATAAAATGATGAGGACTTTATCTCTCTGTCAGGATTTCTCTGGTAGAAACTTTCTCTGCTAGATCTTTACTTCTCTGTCAGGAACTGCCACTGAGGAAGTCAGTCTTCCTAGCAAAAGCTGATTTCCCAGTTTTAATAATAAACTTCTTACGCCAGTTTAACTTTTCAGGTTCGTAAATTCATTTACGAAGGACCTATGCCGCCGAAGGGGATTCCCACAACTCCCTGCCTTGTACCTTACCTCATCATTTTTGGCTCCCTGACTGGGAATCGAGAAGAACCAAACCTCATCAATACAACAGACACCAGGAATGGTAAATATGAAATAGTGTTGGGAGAGCATATAACAATTAACCTCAGAAAAGACAAGTTTTCTAGTGGAACTCATAATGAGGTTAGAAGGGTGATATCCCATGAGGTTGTAGTATGCCCTTTGCTGGCAGGCTAAATCCATAGAGAAATTTAGCACCCTAAAAGAACTAGTTAGTTATTAGAAGGAGAAAGATACCAGGAAGCATGGTGGTAGAGGAGACTGAAATAAAAGACATCATGAGCATGGAGGAAGGGTGAAGAGAAAGACATCTCAAGATAGAACACCTTAGTAGACTGACCCAAAAGAGATTTCAACAAAAGAGATTTGTGAGCCATGGACAGATTAATAGGGGAAATTTAACCATAGGTGTCTGACATAACTTGGATTTCTGACTGGGCAGAGCAAGGTGGGACCTCCATAGAGAGTGTATCAGGTTAAACTGATCCCCAACAGTGCCCTTCCCTTCCTGCCTCAGGGAATAATTTTAACAGTACTTCAGGCTCTCTCACCAGTACCATCTAGTAACCTCATCAATATAACCTGCCCAAAGTCACACAAGTATGAAGTGGCAAAGTTGAGATTCAACACAGAATCTGTGACATCAGGGCTTCTTCCACTCCACCAAAGCCTCCTTTAAAGTCCAACTCCTCATTTTGCAATAAGGAACCAAGACTGACTAATTGAAAGTTCAAGAAAAAAGCCAAAAAGAAAGAGCATAAGAATCCCACAGATTCTAAAGACTAATCCAGAATTATGGTTATGGGTATCCACAAAGGCACCAATACTATATGATGTAAACTTTTTTATTACTGCACCTAAAGGGGCCAGCATTATGACCTGCAATCATATTAAGTCAATTCTTTTTTCTTATATTACTAAGAGTCACCTGGCTTAAAACAGAGGAATGAAGTGGAAAATTAATAGCTTTATCTGGAAGAAATAAAACCAAGTACAAGTATATCTAATACATCAACATTTATTTCTGTTTTTAATCCTTACTCTTGTCCTCCTGTACAGCCTCCAATCACCCATGAAATACAAGTGATGGAACTCTCCCAGACTCACCATTTAAGAGGAAGGAACATTTATCTACCTTCAATTCATGGAAAACTAATCTTCTTCCCATTCCTGTGATTAGAGCAAGCTTGATGCTAGAGAAAAGGCTTGGATAGAAGCTTTAAAAATAAATAAATAAAACTCACCGTCTGCTCCAGGAATACAGGGAAGACTAGCATTAATAAGGGAAAGTGATCTACCCAAACAAAGCTGGTCTGAAGGAAGAGTAAATCCTACAAGCTGGCCAGGCATTATTGCCAGGGAGAGAGCACCCTTGTTAAAAAATGTATATTTTAATTTTCTGTATTGTGAAAGGTTCCAATTTGCCCAGGGATCTAGCTAAGCTGCCATTTTCTACTACGACAGAGTCTAATCTTTATTTAATGGATTTAGCATCTATCTTCACTAGAGTGGTCTCTGAGGAAGAGGGGAGGGGAGAATGAAGGGGCAGAGAAGAGAGGATCAGCTCCCCCCATCCCCCTTTCATCCATCCGGCACTCATGTTTGTGTTCAAAATTCAATTACCTCCTTATTGATACTTCACAGAGATATTTAAGCTGCAAACATGAAGCCCTGATTTCCCAGGGGGCCATGCCCCTCTCTATTTCACTGCTCTGCTTCCCCCAGGGTGAATTCCTGAGGCGTCCATATTAATAGGTAATCAGTCACAATTCATTTATTAAACAGCTAGCAAGGTTTATCAGCCTGCCCTGATTAGCCCGAAGAAGCCACTGAATTCCTAATTTATTTATGGAAATTTAAGTGTCTTTTTGAATTCCATTCAGGAGCATCAGGAAAGGCAGCAGCAGCAAGAAAGCTTTCAGGGACAGGAGCAGGCTTGTTTGCCACCTGAAGGCAAGGAACCAGGGAAATACACTGCTGAGATTCTTCCTCTGGCCACTGGATTTAGAGCCACGTAATCCCCAGGATTAGTAGTCATTGATTGCTTTCTGTTTACATAAAAGAGTTTGAAACGTTGTCATGAGGCAGGTATTACTACTCATTTGAACAAAAATCAATCTCGGGGATGCTGTCTTTTGATTGGCAGAAAAGTGGTCCTTAATGGAGTAGGAGCTGAGAACCTTACTGTGTTAAAAGACAATAATTCTTAGTAGAACTAACACCAATGGCATACTGGAACAAGAAGCAAAATTATTTAAACAATTGCTTCTCAAATGAAAGTGTCAGAATAGCAACTGGGTACCATTTTAAATCTTCAAACTGTTATGGACCAGCTTTGCCTTATAATTTCAATGGTTCCATTCAATTAACAATTCACCATGAAGGTCCTAGAAATAGACCACTGCTGATTAAAAGGCCAATACTGATTAAATAAAGGCCCTTGAGGGTAACATTAAAACCCAAGCTAAATGCTTCAATAGGCACAATAGGTAAAGAACGTGTTTTAGGGACACAAGTAGACCATAAAACTTGGAATCATGATTTTGGCAGTAATTAGAAGTGAATTCTTCTGAGAAAAGAGAAAATATAAAACCCATAAAGAACTTAGCCAACATTTCAATGCTATATAAATAACCAAGTCAATTTCTAGCTATGGTTTTGAAGATTATTATATCCTTGGTCAATTTTTCTTTAAAAATCTCAGACTGTCTTCCCTACTTAGTAAGATGTAAGACATTGGGCTACCTCCTCTCATTAAGCCAGTGTATGCTGAGAATGTGAACTAACTTTATTAATCGGCTAAGGAAAAACATAATTAGGAAGAGAAGTCTCATGCTTTAGAAAAAAAAAAAATCAAATAATGTATTCCCCAAGCCAAATATAAGTAGCTTTAAATAATCTACTGGTTTTTGGATTATTTATGTAACTGCTTCTCTCCATTTGCAAGAATAGGCAAGAATAATTTTATGATGTCTAGCTAAAAACTTGATGCAGAAGCTAATGTTAAGATCTAGACAGGAAACATTAGGAAATTAATAAGTTGAGTCCTAATAATAATAATTTCTTTATGAAAAATAATTATGTTAGCCTAAGATTGTTCCTGGTCTTAATTTTCAAACATCAACAGGTGTTCTTTCTTTAAAAAATACTATTTGTTATAAGGAATGGAGAGATTTGTTATAAGGGATGGAGAGAGGGTAGGGAAGATATTCAGCATATATATGATGATGTAAGAAATTGTCAATAAAAACTTATTTTTCAAAAAATCAACAAATGAAAACATTGACAAAGTATAGGTCTCCTGGTACTAAAATTCAAGATGAATAAAATATTAACTACACATAGAATTTCAAACATGTTATCATTCCCTAAAAGACACTAATGACCAAAGGTAAAAGATCTGTTATTAAAGCAAATAAACAATTAGTGCCTACAATAGAAACACAAACACAACACTAACTACTGGATTTGCTTTTCTCTATTAAAAAAATAGGAAAAAAGAACATAGAGTCTGCTGTGAAAGCTTACTCTTGCCTAGCAGGAGATGTTATTTGAATCTTTAGGTCAAAGTCCCTTACAAGTAAAATGTTTGCACCTCAAGGATTTTGAATCCCCAAATAAAAGCTTATTGACTATGCTGTTAGGGAATTAAGCACTCATTTTAAAAACAGTTCTGGATAATCCAGAAAGGATTTTCGTTTAAGGAAGTACTACTAGCCACAGTGACCACAAGCACCACAAGTGCTTCAATGCTGAATCATAAACTGTCTTAGGCACACCATAGCATTTTGTCATAGACCATTAACCGTTAGCAGATCACAAGCTAAAAATTATCATAATCCAAAAGTCAAGTATTTTTCCAAGGCTCTGGTGAATGGTTATACATTTAGAACTGAAAATAGGCATCATCAAAATCAGAGCAGACCTTGAGAGGCAGCATGAGATCCATTATAAATCATGTGCTGGACTTGGAGCCCAGACTCAAATTCAAATCCCACATTAGTCATTTACTATTTAATCTATAAGCAACTGTTTTTTCATCTGTAAAGGGGAAATAAAAAAGTCCCCACTACTTAAGTCTCAGGATTATTGACAGGTCTTTGAAATATCTAAAAAGTAATACAGTAAATGTTTATTATCATTAGACTAACCACGTCCTAGAAAAAAAACAAGATAAAGTTATGGTTGATTTCACTTCTTTCTTTTGCTTGTTGTGTCAATTAATAAACATTTATTAAAGTATCTACCATATGTCAGACCCTGGATTAAGGGTGGGGATAGAAAGAAATACAAAAAACATTTCTGCTCTCAAGCATCTCACAGTCTAATGGGGAACTCTGCAAAGAGTTATAAATTGGATCCAGGATATTTATCCAGGATAAATTGGAAATATGTAATTAGCAGAGAGAAGGCACTAAAATTAAGATGGGCGGGATGAAGGAGGATAGTAATACAGTGAGAAGGACAGTGAGGAAAAATAGGAAGGAAGAAAATGTATAACAAGTAATTATAGCTTAGAATGTGAATGGGGTGAATTTACCCATAAAATGGAAACTGATAGCAGATTAAAAATTTGAATTCAACAGGATGTTGTTTTTAGTAAATGCTATAATAATGAGATATATACAGAGAAATAAAATAAAGATTAGGAATAGAATTTGTTTTTTGAAAAAGGGTAATAATTACAATCTCAGACAAAGCTTAAGACAAAATAGACTTAGCCAAAAAAGCCTTCTTTAAAGAGGCAATAAGAGAAGGTGAGTGGGGGGAAGAGTTAAAAGTACACAGCAGAAAACGAAAACCTAGAAGGAAAAGAAAAGCTTGGCATCTTTGTGAAAAAGCTACCAAAATAAATAATGGAGCACCATCCTCTAACTGGGACCATTCCTGAGACCTTTCTCAATTTATTTTATATTGACTAGTTTACATTTGCTATTTATATAATTGTATGAATAGACAATAATAAACATAAGGAAGAAAAATAAAAGAAAACGATTATATAGATTTTCTTGAAATTAAAGTTTATTTTATAATCCTCTTTTATATTCTGCTGAGTACATGGAAATGTGGTTTTTTTTTCATTTTGTATTTAAGTTTAAAATAAATAATAAACTCTACACACACACACACACACACACACACACACACACACACTCACACTCTCTCTCTCTCTTTCTCTCTCTCTCTCTCTCTCTCATGCAGATGAGAAAAGCTTCCTGTAGAAGATGGGATTTTATCTGGCATCTGAAGGAAGACAGGAAAGGTAGAGGTAAAGATGAGGAAGGAGAACATTCCCAGCATGGGAGACTTATACCTAATAGGACAAATTACTATACATCTCCCCTCTTAGATTTCTACCCTGTCGTGTCAGAGGGGATTGATTGCATGGAAAGTTCTCACAAAAGGTGATCCCACTGTAAGGAGGACATGGCAAACTACTTCAGTATCTTTGCTAAGAAAATCCCGCAGACAATCCAGTGAACAGGGTCAGGAAAAGTTGGACACAATTGAATGATTGAAAAAGTGTCTATCTTGCCTTTTGCCTTTCAAATGATGGACCAAAACTCAAAATTTTTGAAACTCTATTCATTAATGGTATAGGCCTGTATCATTTTCTGGTTTAGATATTAGAATTCTTTTCATCTCATAAGAGTTTGGTAAGTTATCTTTCAGTTTTTGAAAATAATGTGTGACCCTTTAATTGGCTAAGATGACAGGAAAAGCTAATGATAAATGTTGGAGAGAATGTAAGAAAACTGGGACACTAATGCATTGCTGGTGAAGTTGTGAACTGATCCAACCATTCTGGAAAACAATTTGCAACTTATGCCCAAAGGGTTATCAAACTGTACATATCCATTGATCCAACAGTGTCTCTATTGGGTCTGCATCCCAAAGAAATCATAAAAATGGGAAACGGATTAACATGTGCAAAAATATTTGTAGCAGCTCTTTTCGTAGTGGCAAGAAACTAGAAACTGAGTGAACGTCCCTTGGTTTGGGATTAAATGAATAAATTATGGTCTGTATATGCTATGGAATATTAGTTTTCTATAGGAAATGATGAGCAGCTGATTTCAGAAAAGCCTGGAAAGACCTGCATAAACTGATACTAAGTGAAGTAAGTAGAACCAAGAGAACATTGTACACAGCAACAACAAGATTATGTGATGATCAATTGTGATGGACTTGGCCAAATTCAGCAATGAGGTGACTCAAGGCAATTCCAATAGACAGACTTGTGATGGAAGGAGCCCTCTTTATTTAGAGAGAGAATTATAGAGACTGAATGTGGATCAAAGCATGGTATTTTCACTTCATTGTTATTGTTTACTTTTTTTTTCCCTTGTGTCTTTTTCTTTTACCTTTTGATCTGATTTTTCTTGTGCAGCCTGACTAATGTGGAAATATGTTTGGTAGAATTGCACATGTTTAACCTATATTGGATTGTTTGCTATCAATGAGAGGAGGTTAGGAGGGAAAAAAAATTTGGAACACAAGGTTTTGCAAAGGTGACTGCTGAAAATTATCTTTGTGTGTATTGGGAAAATAATAAGTTATTAAAGAAAAAAATGTGTGTAGTAGAGGCATTAATGGTTCTTCAAAAAGTCTAACAGTTTCTTGTAGGTAGGAACCATATCTTGTACTTCTTTGTAATTTTGATGTATTATGCATAGTAGAAATCTAATGAATTTTGTTAAGGATGATGATCTCAAATCATAAGAACACTTGGGCTATTCTTGGGAACATATCAAAGATTTTGGTCAAAACCAGACAGGCCAAATATAAACTGTTTGGTTCACCTCTCCTTGAGAGAATGCTCTTTGGAAATAATAAAGTAGGAACAAGGGAGCAAACTGTACAATGGGACCTATTTCCCTTTTGGCTTAAATCATAGATGTAGGTAAGGAATCAGAGCGCTGATGTTTACAACCTATGGGCAAATTACTTAATTTTCATTAAGATTCACTTTCCACATCCTACATCAGTATTAAAAAAGGAAGCATAGAAGAACCACTCTCTAATAACCCTGATCCTATTGATGCCTGAGGTCTTTTATCTAGTCAACTGAGACTAACAATGACAGACTAATAGAGCCAAGACAAATCTAGGTGGATAACAACAGTGCATGTGAGTGTGTGTTTCTGAAAGAGAAGAATTGTGAGGCCACAGAAAACAGGCCAAGAAATTATTTTTTTTGGTCTGAGCTTGTGATTTCACTGATGTAGGGAACTCCAGGTAAGGAAATTCCTTTTACCCATGGACAGAAGCAATAGTTCTGCAATTTTAAAAATCTGAGAGTTGTCTGGGGCACTAAAGTTTAAATGACTTGTCCAGAATCACAAAGACAAGTCCTGTGTCAAAAACAGATCTTGAAGCCAGGTTTTCCAGACTGTGAAGCCAACTCTTAACTTATACTACACTTTATTTTTCGATCCATAACATAAAATCTTTTAAAATAAAAAGGCAGCTAAATATTCCAGGAAAATGCAGTGAGGGAGACTTCTGATAGTCTACATTAACCTAAATATCAGGAAAGTAACAAGTTTAACTTTTAAGTTGCCACAAAATACCAGATGTTGATTATATAAGATTTTTTTTTCATGAATTAAAAATAACTTTTTTGATTGGATATAGCAAAGGGCAGGTTATCACTCTCTGATTGTAAGAATTCCAGTAATTAGACACAAAAGTAATGGTGAATCTGATTGAAGTTCTATGCATTATACATTGAAGTTCTATATGCATTATACTATGGATACTGCAGGTTCTAACTAAAGCAAACAAATTCTTTTTGCAGATTCATACCCCTGTTCATTTATTTGAATGTTCCAGGAAGTGATTGTATAAGCTCTAAATTCATCTACTTTCTGTCATCTGAAGTGGGCTGTTCAGTTCCTGCACCTGCCATTCACTTATGAGATGAGCAATCTTCAGACTGGCTCAAGAGACCCGATTCACTAATCTGTGACTGAAGAACACCAGCCCTTCATCAAGAGGCCCTGGGCAAGGTCTAGATCAAAGCTGCTGCTGCTGCTTTTTTTGTTTTTAATTTTCAATATTATTTTATTTTTTCAGCTACATGTAAAGATAGTTTTCAACATTCATTTTTTAAGACTTTGAGTTTCAAATTTTTCTTCCTGCTTCCTTTACCCTCCTCCCAAGACAGCAAGCAATCTGATATAGATTAAATATGCATAATCCTTTTAAACATATTTCTATATTTGCCATGCTATACAAGAAAAATCAGACCAAAAAACCACTCTCTTCCCTCCCCCCCCCAAAAGTGAAAATACCATGCTTTGATTCACAGTCACAGTTCCATAGTTCTCTTTCAGGATGTAGATGGCATTTTCCATCATAAGTCTACTAGAACTGTCTTAAATCACTAGAATTGCCATTGTTGAGATTTATAGTTTATAGATCAAAGTTTCTTAAACTGTGGGTCAAACTCCATATGGGGTTAAGTAACTGAATTTGGAGGTCACAAAAAAATTGGCAATAGTAAAAAGAATCAAATATTCTTGCCAGGATTTAATTCTTTATGTAAAAATAAACAAGAACATCCATCTCATTAGTATACAAATTTGCCTTCATCTTTAATAAATGATAAAATTATATGTATACCAAAGGATTCTTTTAAAATAAATTTCTTTATGATTTTTTATCAGTAAATGTTTGATTTGTTTCCTTATTTAAAATATCTATATACCTAGGGTCACATAAAAATTTCTCAGGCAAAAAGGGATCACAAATTGAAAAAAAATTTAAGAAGACTTGGTTTAGATAGACAAGACTATAGATTGAGATCTGTGAACTCTTTTTTTTTTGTATTATTTAACATATGGAAATCTATATTTTAATGTGATGGGCTACTACACAATTTATTCTACACATATTAAAACATTATTCTGAGAAGTGGTCCATAGGCTTTACTGACCGCCTATGGGCCATAACAGAAGAATTCCATTTATATTCTTTCTTTCCAAAGACATGCTCTCCCAGAGAAAATGATCCTATAAAACAATTATTGCCACCAGCCCCCACCCAAAGTCAAATGGAAGTTAAAACTATTAGTACAAGAATTTGGATAGGTAGACTGCAAATTCTATTTTAAAAATATTTAATTACTGAATTTGGCATATAACTTAAGGCTGATAAACAGTATTATATACTATATGATTCACCACTTTTATCAGTGGTTGGGTAATGGGTTGAGCAGGATTATTCAGCCACTTTTATATGCCACTACCTTACTGCTGACTATAAAAAGGTTTTTAACCTGCAGTTCACAGATAAGATTTCAGGGGGTTCATAAACATCAATGGGGGGGAAAATAGCAATTTAATTTTTATTAACCACTAACTGAAATTTAGTATTTCCTTCAAACATGAATCTTTAAAAAAAATTATTTTGAGAAGGGTTCCATATTTACCAAAGGTGTCTCTGACAATAAATGAATTCCTCTTTTTCTTCCTCCTCCTCTTCTCTCTCAGTTCTAAGTCCTTTGACAAAGTCTGTGATTTTATGCATATAAGTGTACTTACAATTGGTAAACTGCCCTCCAATGAGATGCTTCTTCAAAACTGTATTTCCATTAAATCCACAGTTAGAGACAAATTAAATGTTTAAATTTTTTTAAAAAATTTAAAAATTTTAGTGACATATTTTTCCTATATTTGAAGGAAAATACCTATGAGGGAGACCAAGGGGAAAAAGAAAAAAAAATAATAAATGCGTTGTGGCCTACAGTTGAGAGATGAGATGAGCAAAAGTGGGTTTCAACAACATGTTCATATTGTCAGCCACAAAAGTCTCATTTCCAGGCCTAGTACTTTCTAGTGATTATTTCTATTCATCTATCCTCTCATTCTTCCAACTCTATACAGTTTCTCATGGCCTACCCTCCTCCATGTTTCTCTTACATGTTTTTGGAGGGAATTGGGTACCTGTTTCATTCCCCAGAGGACAGGTAAAACTGATGTCTTCTAAAGCTGCTGAAGTATGACCAATTTCAAGAGGCTAATGACACTTATCCTTTCTATTTCATGAGATAACTCTTTTCATATATAAAAGGGGCTGACAGGTACTTTGTAAGTATATATTATGTATATAAAATTTTTTTAAAAAATCTTTATTTTCTATAGAAAACAGATGTAATTACAACTATTTTAATTTGGCAGAGAATAAATTCCTTTCATGTTGACCTGAAATGCCCTTGGAAATCCAGTTTGCTGGGTCATTCTACTATTCCTAAGAGGGGTTTCAAAGTTCATGATGAATACAAGTACTGAGGCCCAAGATGGTTCTGTGAGCCAAGTTATTATACAAGTAACATGATTCCTCATTTCCATTGTCTGACAAATCATTTTCCAAGTCCACTAATGCATTCATAACTTGATTCTTGGCACTTCTGAAGTAGAAAATTAGCAAAAAACATTCAACTTCAGAGGAAGCGGCCAGACAGTCCTCTGGACCTTGTCCATCTTCAGCTATTTGTTTTCCCCCAGCTATCTAGGACACAAATGTTCCTTATTTAACTGTCTGAAAGCTTAAAAAACAGCAAGATGCAAATCACAGCACTACTATTCAAATGATGGTACAGTTCTAAGTTTAGGGTATTAATTTTTTTTATTCCAATTTCCAAATTTCTATTTTTTTAGTTAGTTCTAGCAGAACTAAAGGTCAACATTTCAGAAGAGCAGAAAAATCACCTTATATGGAATAAAAAACTGAATCAATACAATTAAATTTGGTAATAGGCATCTATACCCATCTGTACCAACTAGGGTAGCAAGAATGGAGGAGGACACATATGCAATCAAAGAAAGATCATCAAAAATCTATTGTAAAATAGTCCTACCATAACCCATCCTGCTACCATCTCCTTCTATGAGGTTAGATTCTGAAGTTCTGAGAAAAATTCCTCTTTAATCCTGAAAAACCAATAACCTTAATTAAGGAAACTACTATTAAACACCTAAAAAGTTTGCCCCAGACTATAGTTTCACTGACGTAAATGGCTTCTAGTGAAGACTCCCTCTACCTACAGTTATACTACTACAGTTGCCCAAGTCACATGGAATAAGTGAGAGAGAAAGGATTTGGCCCAAGTATTTCAGATCCTAAGACCAATTTTCTATTTACTAAACTATGTTTAGTGTCTTTCCTGAAAATTCTTCTTTAAATCTCTATGGATGTCTTCAAAAGAGAGAAACAAAAATCACCAACACAGGCCATATTATGAAAGAGAAGCAATTAAAGCACATTTCTAGTCAGGTCTTCCTAAGACAGGACAATCCACAAGTGCTTGACAGCCCTGGGGCTGCCTGGTTCCCAAGAGAGCTATCACATTTCAATTACTACCACTAACATTACTTATTATCAGGCCTATGTCTGTCCCCAAGGAAAGCAGCTTGTGATGACAATATCCAGCCTCTTCTTGTAAAACAATTCATTAGGCAAAGCAGAACAGCTGGGGCAGCCACGTGCAAGTTCTCAGAGTACCCGCCCCACTGGGACCTCTGGCCTTATTTCCCTTTTGGTGAGGGACAACCACCACCCTCCTGACAGCTGCAGGAGCCTCTAGGGAGACTTCGGGTTTAATCAGTACTTCCTGCACTGGAGAGGGGCATTTGACTTCCAACATAAACTAATGGCACTCCAGCTTTCAGCAGGTTATACCAGACATCAGATAAGCAGCTTTAGGCCATTTTTATCTTGTTCTAATGCTCAAGAGTTAATGAGGCAGTGAAGATAGTGTCACAGAAGATAGGTGTAGCTATATTATCCAATAAGTGGACTCATTCCCAGGCAGCCCTAGTATGAATAGAGGTGGTAAGGAAGGCTGCTTTAATATCGATTCCAAAGAGTATGCAACAAACTCACTTATCCATAAAAAAGGTTATCTTCTGCTGAGAACAAAACACTGCAAGGAAATAAGCCTTCAAAGGCTAAATAATGAAATGTTTATTTTAACCTTTTTAAAGCAGCATAAACTATTTATTACATCTACTTCTATGGGCCAGGTTTTCAAAAACTGCTTCCAAATGAAGTTATCTGCCTCATTTTACTCTACAATGTTGCTAAGAAGTGTGTCTTAATATGTACTTATGGTAAAAAGAAAAAAGCAAACAATTATGACAGTAAGTAGGTTTTTCTTTGGCCTAAAAGGTCACCCCAAGGGCTTTCATTATACAAGGCCCTAAGGATCAAAATTAATATCCTGAAATTTACTTTCATCAAAATAAAATAAATACCAAAGAGCTTCACATTGACAATCCATGTATCTATATAAATATATATGAATCCATTTCAATATATACATATGAACTATACATCCAGGCAACTAGGTGGCACAGCAGGATAGACCCCTGGATTAGTAGTCAGGAAGAACTGGATTCAAATCCTGCCTCAGATACTTATAAGCTGTTTAACCCTGGACAAGGCATTTAATCTTTCTCAATCTCAGTTTCCTCATCAGTAAAATGGGAATAATAATAGCACCTATCTTTCAGGGTTGCTTTCAGGATCAAATGAGTTAACATGTAAATTGCTTTGTAAACCTAAAATTGCTATATGAATACTAGCTATTATTATTATTAAACATAATTTTATGACAGATCATTCTATTTAAATATACTTTAATAGTTCTAGGATTTGTGATTACTTCCTCCACCAACACTATTAAGAACTATTGAACACTATTAAGAGTTATTAAGAACTTAGCAGATGTAGTAAAAAATGATACACCTTCTTGCCAGCAACCTAGTGAGGAGACTCTAAATTTGCCTAAGCTAATCCTGAGGTCAATCAATCCAACATTTAGTATGCACTTTTTATGTGTTAAGACACTTTTTAAAATGCTGGGAATACAAAATAAAAATAAAAACAACACCTATCATCAAAAGGGGTACATGGTAATGGAGGAAGAGCATTTGCATATACAGTATATACAAGAAACATACACAGTAAAAGGAAGGTAAGCTTAGAGAACAAGGCACTAGGAGCTGGAAAAACTGGGAAGCCAGGGGAAGTGAAGAGGAAGAATGGGAGGATAGCTGGTACAAAGGCAATGTGTGGGGGAATAGAGATTTGATGTGAAGGAAAGTAAAGGAGGTCTATGGTTGAACTACAAAGTAGAAAAGATAGTAATGAGCAAGTAGATTAGAAAAACAAGAAGTAGATAGACTGTGGCAGGCTTTTTTTATTCTGGGGGAAAGAGGGAGAAAGGAGGAAGCCTTATGAATAACTTTGCGTTTTTTCATATTACCAAAATTTCTCCCAGGATCTTGCCTCCTCCTAGAGAGTCCATTCAATTCATGAAATAAATAATACTTTAAAAGAAAAAAAAAAAAAAAAGTAAAAAATAAGTTTTTAAAAAACCTAACTTTTTGGAAAAATATGAAAACTTATACACTGCTCTGCAAAGGAATGGGATAAAGATATCTTCTTTGGAATCACGTGTGTGCTCTTTGGAATTTTGCAACATTCACTTTAGACTTTTTTGTAATGGCTCTTTCCACTTATATCATTGTAGCAATTATATATATTGTTTTCTTTGTTCTGTTTTAATTCATTCTGTATCAGGTGATGCAATTCTTCCATGCTTTTATATTCATCATAATCATTGTTTCTTATAACAAAGTAATACTCATGTACTACATGCAACATTATTTACTGTGTAAAAAACATTTACCACCTGTTGTTTAACCACTCCCCAATCACTGAGCATGTGCTTTGCTTCTCCGGTCTTTGCCATCATAAAAAGTACTGCTACAGTTTTTGGTGTATATAAAGGTGCTTTCTTCTAAGCAACTAAGATTACAAATTGCAAAGAAGGTAGTAGTCTACACTGGTAGTTTTGCTTTGAGAGTTCCATAAAAATCACAGGTCCATTTGAGATAACACAATACTACTTCTAACCATATTTGAAATCCTTGAAGCAGTCACAAAATTATTGTGATTCTTTGAGTTATATTTCATCAATGTGCATATTCCCTTTTACAAATGTTAAGTCTTTTCTATGTCATGTTATCCTGTATAATTTTGAGTTCTACTTAACATTTTTACCATCTAACCTAACTAAGCTAGCTCCTCAATTCTGTTGAGAAATTGTTTATCTATTGTTGGCCCCTATCTAATTTAATTTTCTAAAGTGACTATTTCAAACTCTTCAACTATCTCACCTCTTTTTAACTGGCCGTTTTCATTCTTATTTTTACATATTTTTATTTTTAATTGAATTTTGCCAAACATTAACATTTCATTATGCAGAAAATTATTATATATGAAATCAAACTTCTAATAAATTATCGAGTTGGGGTTTGTTTGGTTATTTCTTTTTTGTATCAGTATGACTGCTACCCATTCATTCTTTCTTACAATTCCCTTCCCCCCACTACATAAAAAGCCTTCCCTTGTAACAGAGTCAAACAAAATAAACCCACATATTGGACATTTCTGAAAATATATGCTTCATTCTGTACCTCTAATCCATCACATACATCTCTTTTGAAAAATGGGAATCATGTTTCATAGTTAATCTTAGGGAATCATAATTGGCCATTGTATTGATCAGAACTCTTAGTCTTTCAAAGCTGTTGTCTTCTAATAAATGATTTGGAACATTTTTCCATGATTGTTAATAGCTTACTTGAATTTTTTTTTTTTCGAAAATTATCAACTTACCTGCTATGATCAGTTTCTAAATCTGACACAGGCAACCATAATACAGTCAATGAAAAAGTGCTGAACTGGATTCAAATATTATTCTTTTATTTACTGTTTTTGAGAACCTTATCAAGGCACTTCATCTCTGTAGTATTCAATTTTCCTAAGTTTAAAACAAGGGATGGCCTCTAAGGCCCCTTGTAGCTCATGAAAGCATGATAATTGATACTATGATAAGTGCATGTTGCTTCCCCTAATAGAAGGTACCATGGCTAAGAACACAGATTCATTCTCATTCATTCATATTCATACTCTCTCTCTCTCCCTCTCCCTTCCTACGTCATCCCTCCCACACTTTGTAAATGCTTCTGTTTAACAACACTCAAATTATACAAAACTCAGATGTTTCCTTTTAAGGAGGACATTCTCAATGGTTACTTTGAAAAACTAAATGTATAAAAAGCCCAAAATATAACCTGATGTTCCTCAGTTTTGAAAGAGTTCCCATTACTCTGTGGGATGTCTTTCTGCCCCAAAACTTCTACCCTGGTGAATGTGAAAGCTGAGAAGGCCAGTGCCAGCTTTTACTAATCATTTCTTTTCATAATTTGTTAAAAGTTATATCATTTTTATTTAGTTTTATGGTGCAATTATTTCACTGTATTCCAATAAGGATTTCCTTAAGCTAAATCTGTGCCCAGAATAGGGCTTTAATAAATAATACTTATAGAATGACTGATCAATCACCTGATGGTCATTTTCAATCTTTACAAGATGATGGCTTTTTAGGTCATCTACCACAAGCTCATGCACAAATATTCTTCTGTCTTATATAGAATGCATATGAGTCTTTAGTCCATTCTGAGGTTAACTTCTCTATAAATATTCTTGATGTCATAATTTCCTGAACTTCTGGAACCTTTTCCCTTTATTATCTCTTTTGCTTCTTCAATCTCTCCGTTTCTAATTGCTCCCTTCTCTTTCACAATAAACATGCTTGGGATACCTCAGTTATTAAAAATGTCTCAAATAAGAGTTATAGTCTATTTCCTATAATGTACTTCTGATCATTATCACTCTTTTGCTCAAAAAAACTTAAATGGCTCCTTACTATGAAGTGAATAAAGTTCAAATTATTTAGTCTGACACTAAATTATCTTATCCCAGTTTGTCTTTTTAGCTTTTTATTTTCCACTACTCTCATAGTCATATTCTAAACCACAGACCATCTATGGATTCACAACTCCCACAGTAAGCTCTGCTTTCATTATTTTAGTATGTTGTCTGTGACTATAGTACCAGGATTCAGTTTATGGAAAGATTACAACTGTTTTTCATAAAGATCTGGTCCTTTAGAATATACTTCACACATGAACAATCTTTCTAGTACCAATTATATATTCTGTCTTGCTCCTCAATACACTGGTGTGAGGAGTTTAGAGAGAATGTATTTCATGTGCTTGTTTTCCACCACTGTTTCCAGTATCTTTGTCTGTTGCCATCACTCAGCAAGGTCTAACGTATTCAAAATAAGATAAATGTGCAAACATGTATATATGTACACATGTACACACATATGGTCACATGTATGTGTTGCTGCATGCAAGCAAACACACATGTGCACCTACATGCACACAGCATTAGTCCCATAATAAACTACAGTGTGGAGGAGTGGACAGGTCAGAGTTCAGAATCAGGAAGACATATTTCATACATTTACTAGTTATGAAACTCAAGTTGTATCAAGTAATCTCTATGTAGCTCACAAAACTCTCTTTAATACTTAATACTAAATTATAGATAGACTAGATATTTGCACAACTAAAGGGCATTTCCACACCAGAATTTCTTTATCCTAGCAAAAATATATGTGTTTCCATTATAAAAATATTTATTCGACACCTATATGAAATACAAAACTATGCTAAACATTATGCAAGGTAAGATGAACTCTATACCTTTAAGACACTGTGACCTAAAATATACAAGACATGCCTACAAAGAAAAAAGAACAAATAAAGTGTACAACAATTTATATATTCACTACATACAAAGAGTGATATAAAATCTGTAAGTCAGTTAACCAATCAACATTTATTTAGGTGGCAAGGAGGATTAAGACACTACCTGCTCTCAAGGAGCTAACAATCTAATGTGGAAAACAACAGAACAAATATGTACAAATAAACAAGATAAACATAAAATAATTAATAGATTCTAGTGAAGGCACTAGAATTAAGAGATGCTGGAAAAGGCTTCCAGAAGAAAATGAGATTTTAGTTGGGACTTAAGGAAGACTGGGAAGGTAGCAAGTAGAGACAAGGAGTGAGAATGTTCTAACATTAAGAGGCAGGCAGAAAGAATTCTCAGAGACATGACATGGAGGGTCTTGTTGTGGAACAGCTAGGAAGTCATTGTCACTGGATCGAAGAGTATGGCAAGGAATAAAGTATTAAAAATGTTGCAAAGGTAGGAGGGAGCTAAGGCTTTAAATGTGTTTCTGGAGGGCAACAGGAAGCACTGAAGTTTATTGAGGGGAGGTTGTCATGATCACACTCATACTTTGATATTTCACTTTAGTGGCTGACTAGAAGATGGATTAAAGTGGGGAGAGACTTGAGGCAGCCAGACCCACCAACAGTCTTCTGTAGTACTCAAGGTATGAGGTGATGAAGGCTTGCACTAGGGGAATGTTACTGTCAGAGGAGAGAAAGGAGTGTATTTGAGACAAGATGCAAAAGTAAATCAACAGTATGAGAGAGAGTGAGGAATGAGTCTAATACCTAAGGTTTTAAACCCAAGGGACCAGGGAATGGTGTTGCTTTCTACAATAATAGGGAAGGCAGAAGGTGGGGAGGGGCCTAGAGGTAAAGTTAATAAGTTCAATTTCAAACATAATGAGTTTGAGGTGTCTACCAAATATACAAAAGTAGTTGGAGATAGTGAGGTTGGAGGCCAACAAAGTTGGAGCAGGAGAGAGTTCTGAGAATCATCAATATAGAAATGATGATAATTAGATACATGGCAGCTGATGAGATTTATGGAGTGAAGAGGGCCCTAGACAGAACCTTACCTTTTGTCAGTTTAATGTTGAGCGTCATCAGGAAAGCTAAGGAACATTAATCAGTGAATTAAGGCACAGGCATGATAAGAAGGAAAGCGAGGAAAAGATAGCATGAAAAGAGGAAGAGAAGGAGAGAAAAAGAAGAAAAAAGAATATATGGTTAGAAGGGCTATTTTGTCATCAAAAGTACCTTCAGGTATGCCAAATTCCATCTTATGTACTGATATTGATGAGTACTTAGCATATAATGGAAACACGTGTATTTTTGCTAGGATAAGGAAATCTTGGTGTGTGAACTCCCTCTTGTTGTGTAAATCTGTAACCTTTCTCTTAGTACTTAAGTGTTAAAGAGAATTTTGTGAGCTACATAGAGATTGCTTGACACCCTTAGAGTTTCACATCTACTAAATGTATGAATTATGTCTTCCTGACTGCAAACTCTGACCTGTCCATTCCACACTGTGATTTATGATAGGACTAATGAAATGCAAATATATAGGTGCAGATAGGTGTGCATGTATATGCATGTGTGCTTAAATACACATGTGCATACACATATGCAGCAAAGAATTTAGTCAAATTGTGCAAAGAATAGGAAAAAACTCATACTTCTAGCCACTATATCAAACTCAACATGTTCTAAATCTAAACCATTCTCTTCCCCTTTATCTCATCAAAGGATCTCCCTTCTCAACTTCTTTGTCAATGGCCCCACCATCTTCCTAGTTATCCAGGCACAAAAACTTTTTTTTTTAATATCTTTTTATTGACAGAACCCATGCCAGGGTAATTTTTTTTTTTTTTTTTTTACAACATTATCCCTTGCACTCACTTCTGTTCTAACTTTTCCCCTCCCTCCCTCCACCCCCTCCCCCAGATGGCAGGAAGTTCTATACATGTTAAATATGTCACAGTATGTCCTAGATACAATATATGTGTGCAGAACCGAACAGTTCTCTTGTTGCACAGGAAGAATTGGATTCAGAAGGTAAAAATAACTCTGGAAGAAAAACCAAAATGCAAACAGTTTACATTAATTTCCCAATGTTCTTTCTTTGGGTGTAGCTGCTTCTGTCCAGCATTGATCAGTTGAAACTGAATTAGATCTTCTCTTTGTTGAAGAAATCCACTTCCATCAAAATAAATCCTCATACAGTTTTGTTGTTGACATATATAATGATCTCCTGCTTCTGCTCATTTCACTTAGCATCAGTACATGTAAGTCTCTCTAAGCCTTTCTGGATTCATCCAGCTGGTCATTTCTTACAGAACAATAATATTCCATAATATTAATATACCACAATTTACTCAACCATTCTCCAATTGATGTGCATCTACCCAGTTTCCAGTTTTTGGCCACCAAACATTTTGGCACATACAGGTCCCTTTCCCTTCTTTAGTATCTCCTTGGGATATAAGCCTAGTAGTAGCACTGCTGGATCAAAGGGTAGGCACAGTTTGATAACGTTTTGAGCATAGTTCCAAACTACTCTCCAAAATGGTTGGATTCGTTCACAACTCCACCAACAATGCATCAGTGTCCCAGTTTTCCCGCATCCCCTCCAACAATCATCATTATTTTTTCCTGTCTTCTTAGCCAATCTGACAGGTGTGTAGTGGTATCTCAGAGTTGTCTTAATTTGCATTTCTCTGATTAATAATGATTTGGAACACTCTTTCAAATGAGTGGTAATAGGTTCAATTTCATCATCTGAAAATTGTCTGTTCATATCCTTTGACCATTTATCAATTGGAGAATGGCTTGGTTTCTTATAAATTAGAGTTACTTCTCTATATATTTTGGAAATGAGGCCTTTATCAGAACCTTTAACTGTGAAGATGTTTTCCCAGTTTGTTGCTTCCCTTCTAATCTTGTTTGCATTAGTTTTGTTTGTACAAAAGCTTTTTAATTTGATGTAATCAAAATTTTCTATTTTGTGATCAATAATGGTCTCTAGTTCATCTTTGGTCACAAATTTCTTCCTCCTCCACAAGTCTGAGATAAACTATCCTATGTTCCTTCAATTTATCATCTCGTTCTTTATATCTAAATCATGGACCCATTTTGATCTTATCTTGGTATACAGTGTTAAGTGTGGGTCCATGCCTAATTTCTGCCATACTAATTTCCAGTTATCCCAGCAGTTTTTGTCAAATAATGAATTCTTATCCCAAAAGTTAGGATCTTTGGGTTTGTCAAACACTAAATTGCTATAGTTGACTATTCTGTCTTGTGAACCTAACCTGTTCCACTGATCAACTAATCTATTTCTTAGCCAATACCAAATGGTTTTGGTGACTGCTGCTTTATAATATAGTTTTAGATCAGGTACAGCTAGGCCACCTTTATTTGATTTTTTTTTCATTAATTCTTTCGAGATTCTAGACCTTTTATTATTCCATATGAATTTTGTTGTTATTTTTTCTAGATCATTAAAATATTTTCTTGGAAGTCTGATTAGTATAGCACTAAATAAATAGATTAGTTTAGGGAGTATTGTCATCTTTATTATATTCGCTCGGCCTATCCAGGAGCACTTAATATTTTTCCAATTATTTAAGTCTGACTTTATTTGTGTGGAAAGTTTTTTTGTAATTTTGCTCATATAATTCCTGACTTTCCTTTGGTAGATAGATTCCCAAATATTTTATGCTGTCGACAGTTATTTTGAATGGAATTTCTCTTTGTATCTCTTGCTGTTGGGTTTTGTTTGTGATGTATAAAAATGCTGAGGATTTATGGGGATTTATTTTATAACCTGCAACTTTGCTAAAGTTATGAATTATTTCTAATAGCTTTTTAGTAGAATCTCTGGGGTTTTCTAACTATACCATCATATCATCTGCAAAGAGTGATAGTTTGGTTTCCTCATTGCCAGGCACAAAAAACTTGAGAATAGCACTTCACTACTGCCTCTTCCATATCCAGGAAATCGCCAAAGATTTCCAAGTCTTCCTTAAAAAGGTTTCACACATATGCTTTCTTCTCCATTTTCACTGTCTTAATCCACAGCCTTCTAAACAGATGACTATAATTACAGAAATCTAGTTGATCTGACTAGTTTTTCTATTCTCTAATCCATCTTTTGGAATAAACACAACTATCAGACTAATTTTTCTTAAACATTACTTTCATCACACCATTTGTATGCTCAAAACCCATCAGTGTCAATTGTTCCTCTTGGCTATTCTATCTTCAAATTATGCTTAGAAGAGAGGTTCTGGGAGATATAAAAATGAAATGATACAATTTCTAACCTCCATCTCTCCCAGAACTGCAAAGCAGCACTCCCTACTGGACAGTCAAGAAGACCTTGCCTCAAGTCTGTCCTCTGACATATACCAGTTGTATGATGATCCTGGGAAAGTCACCTAATCTTTCAGTGCTACCAGCAACTCACTAAGATTATAAGCTACAAAAATAACTGTCCATATGTGTTAGTAGAGTTAAGTTCCTGTTATTAATGAAATTGCAAGTCCATTCCAAGGAAATATTTTATAACTTTCCCGTAACCTAACTCATCATCCACATCATGTTTATTGCCTCTCCTACACAATAGGATAAGATATATTAGGATTTCCATTTGATATCCAAAACACTTTCCATATATCTAATAATTCAAGGTCATCACTAGTCAATTAAAAAAACAAAAAGTGCTTGCCAAAACCAAAAAAATGTCCTTTCTAAGCTTTGGAATTAAATTTAATTTCTATGCATGTTAAATATTACTGTCACTCATTTCTACCTACTAAGTCTCCTCAATGCTCTGAGAGGCTATGTTCCAAGTGAAAAATTACCAGTCCCATTTTTGAACTGACAGAGGGAATATACTATTTCTTTCATTTCTCAGCCAAGGGAAAATATAGCAGCTGTTCCTCTCAAGACCCTCACAAGTTCTCTACTTGTGACTAGCTGTTACTCAGAGCTTACTTTTCTACATTTGCCAGGGGAAAAAACCAGAAAGCAGGGTATGACAATGTTTTTGACAACCTCTCTGCTTATGAAACATTGCTCAAATGCAAATGATCTTTGGTTATTCAGCTGTGAATAACTCAGTATACTTCTTCTAAAATTTGTCTTTCTGTTAGGAAAACATACTACTAACCAATAAAGATTATAGGAGAAAAAAGAATGGAAATGATGAACTTTCATGAACTAGTCATTACTAATTAAAATGTAAGCTCCTTGAGAGAAATGTTTTACTTTGTATTTATATCCTAGCAACTAAGCAAAGTGCCTGGTACTTAATAAATTTGGGGTGAACCACTTAAAGTATCTGAGCCTCAGTTTCCCTTTGAGGTTCCTGTTAGTTCTAAATTAATAATCTCTGATGAACCCACGACTGATTATTTATGATTTACTCCAAATAAACTAATTGAAGTTTATAGCCATTTTTACTGAAACAAAAAAACCAAAAGCACATTAAAGAACAGAGAGTTCAAGTAAAAGGATGTTCCTTAGAATATATACAACCACTATATACTATCATATATCTACATGAAACAATACAAAATGCTATATAAGTAGTGGCTGTATGGTGTAGTGAAGAGAGCTGGCTTCCTAGTCAGGAAGATCTGAGGTTTAAGTCCTGCCTGTGTCAAATACTAGCTATGTGACTAAGAAAATCACTTAACCTTCAAATTTAAAGCAGTTTCTAAAAAGCATAGAATGCAAAAACCTGCCTATCTATAATGGTAAAGGGAGTTTCCTCTCTGGGAGCTCACATGTAGGAGAGAAATCTTTAGCCAACTAACACAATGTTATGCAATTAGCTAGTTCTTCTAACACAGAGCTTCTTAAACTTTTTCCACTAGCAACTCCTTTTTACCCACGAAATTCTTACATGACCCTGGGTATACAGGTATATAAAATCAGTAAACAAATCAAATATTTACTAATACTGAATCACAATTTCACAAACCCCACATTCAGTTATGAGCCGCTATACAAGGTCGCAAATCACAGTTCAAGAAGCTAATTCTATGAAATGTTTTTGGACTTGAGTTCCAAATCTGCCTTTCAAGGCTTTTTTTATCATCTAATTTATAACCCATTTCTCTACTCCCACTCTTTTCCTTTCTTATCTGACTGTCCCACTTATTTCTCATATCCCAGGTTATTGGGAAAACTTCATCATCCTGCAAGTTCTCATCAATCTTGGGACTCTTACCTTATTAATACTTTCTCTATCACTCTAATTGGAAGGTGGAGCCATGAACTCCAAAACCTCCATTTAAGAAAAAGTACTCAAATTTGGAACTATGTCAAAGGGAAACTATGCATACCCTTTGATTCAGCAGTGTTCTTACTGGGCCTGTATCCCAAAGAGATCATAAAGGAGGGAAAGGGACCCACATGTGCAAAAATGTTTGTGGCAGCCCTTTTTTGAAACCAGAAACTGAGTGGATGCCCATCAATTGGAGAATGGCTGAATAAGTTATGGTATGTGAATAGTATGGAATATTATTGTTCCATAAGAAACAATTAGCAGGATGGTTTGAGAGAGGTCTGTAGAGACTTACATGAACTGATGCTGAGGAAGTGAGTAGACCCAGGAGAACACTGTGCACAGTAACAACAAGATTATGTGATGATCAAGTCTGTTGGACATGGCTCTTTTCAACAATGAGATGATGAGATGATTCAGGCCAGTTCCAATGGTTTTGTGATGAAGAGAAACATCTGCACCCAGAAAAAGGACTGTGGGAACTGAGTGTGGATCACAACATAGTATTTTTACTCTTTTTTGTTGTTTACTTGCATTTTGTTTTGTTTATCCTTTTTTATCTGATTTTTATTGTGTAGCTTAGTTGTGGAAATATGTATAGAAGAATTGTACATGTTTAACATAGATTACTTGCCATTTAGAGGAGGAGGTGGGAAGGGAGAGAAAATTTTAGAATATAAGGCTTTGCAAGGGTGAATGTTGAAAATTATCCATACACATATGATTTGAAAATTTAATAATAATAAAAAAAAGAAAAGTGTTATACTATTCTAGGACCTCCCGCTATTCTCTTCTATCCCCAATTTTTCAACTTCCTTTTTCTGTTATTGTCTCCAATTAAACTTTAAGTTCCTTGACAGCACAGACTGTTTTTCTTTTTTTGTATTTGTATCTCTAGCATTTAGCATAGTACCTGGCACATAGTGGGTGTTTAATAAATGTTTATTAACTATTAATGTCATTTCTCACATATTCTAATCTAAATTTCAAATTTTGCAAATTTTTCCACTTTCCACCACCTCAATGAAGTATCAAATCCTACCCCAGTATTTACTGCTTTCTTTCTTTTCTAAACTTTTATACCATTTTGTATTTAATGATATGCCATCTTGCATTGGTCTCTTATTTTTCCAGATTTGATAGTCTTAGTTTTTCAAAAAAGGTATTAAGTTCTCCTAAGGCAGTAGTAGTTACTTCTTTTGTATTCTCTTAAGTATGTAATAAATAGTATTCAATAATATCTGATTCATTGCTAAAGATAGAATTTCTATAGAAGAGAATTTCTTTAAGTAAAGGAAGGAAGGAAGGGAGTCTGATGAACTTTCCTATCTTTGGGGTTAGGAAGGAACTAGTAAAGAGCTGAGTGAGGAGCAGAGAAGGCAGAGAAGCAAGCTAACTGTGCCCCTGATGCCTAAAGTCTTTGAGATCAAGTAAGCATTCTTAAACTTCTTGTGTGTCATGGACCTTTTTGTCAGTATGATAAATTCTACGGCCCAATTCTCAGAATCATGTTTTTTAAATGCATAATATCAAATAGATGGGCTTATAGAGAAAACCAATTATAATGAATACAGTGATTTTTCTTTTTAAGTTCACAGACTTCAGGTTAAGAAGCCCAAATTGAAGATCCTGTAGCTCACTATCAACCAACAAGCATTTTTTGAGTGCTTTCTACATGTTAGGCATTGTGATAGGCCCAGGGATGCAAAGACAAAAAAGGGGGGGAGGGGAGGACTCATGACTTTTAAGAAGCTAGCATCAAATAACATATACATATAGGAGTAGAGACAAAACATAGAAAAAAACTAAATGCCAGGTAAGGAGAGAGGAGGGGAGAAGCAGTGCTGGAGGCCCAAGCAAAGGAGAGGATCAGAAAAGGTAATATGTTGTGGTGCTTAAGTGAAATGAACTAATACTTCTTACCTTTTTCAGTCTTCTTACACCTTATACCACTACTAGACTACTTGGTATTTCACATATATGATGCTCTACCTTCCATCTTTATGTCATTATACTCTTATATTTCCAAGTCTGACAGGATTCCTGCTTCTTCTCCCTGAAATAACTGGTTTCTCTTAAGATGTCAGCTCAGGTCAACCTACTATACCCTTCCTGATTCCCTGGCTGCTAATGCCCCCCCCTTCCTCCCCCCAAAATCTTGTTTTTAAAAATTTGTTCTTTATATACTTACATAAATATATGTTTTCTCCTCATTAGAATGCAGTTTCATTCTTACCCTCGTATCCCTGATGCTCAACTTAGTGTAAGAGCTTAATAAATATTGTATCACTTGTTAAAAGGACGGCTTGAAGGAAAGAAGATCATTAGGTGATATTCAAAAATACTAGTGATATAAAAACAAAAATTATCTGTTAATATTTTTTAAAAATTTCTTCCTTTAACCATAATTATGAAAGATACCTAATCACCTTCTCTTCTAATTTTTTTTTAGTGGTATAACAGCTGATGTTTAGATTATCTGTTTTTTACTTAAGGTCACTGATATAACTCTAATTTCTGCCAAATGGTTTCCAGTTTCCAGTCAAAAAACAGAATCCTTTCCCCAGAAATTTATCCAGAACTAAAGAGTTTCCAAAAGCTTTTCAAGAGCTTTAAAAGCCAAAACCAGAAGTTTTTATCTGGCTCACAGGTAAAAGGAAATCACTGGAATTTATCAAGTATAGGAATGACATGATCAGGCTTATGCTTTAGGAAAATCACTTTGGCAGCTTAATGGAATATGAATTGGTGAAGGGGAGATTTCAGAGGACAAAAAATAAGAAAAAAGTCCAGGAAAGAGGTTATAAGGTGAACTAGGGTGGGTAGCTGTGTGAGAGAAGAGAAGAGGATTTATACAAGAGCTGTTGTAATACAACTATCAATTAATCAGCAATAGACTGAATATATGGAATTAGGGACAGTAAGAGGTTGTGAATGATCCTGAGGATGTGAAGTTGAGTGACTAGAAGGATGGTGGCTTTAGGGAAAAGATAAATTTTACTTTGGATATATTGTTTAACATGTGTATAGAATATATAGATCTGGAAGTCAATTTCATTGAGAAGATAACTTAACCCATTTGAGCTGATGAGTTTACCAAGGAAGAAGTATAGAGAAAAGAGAAGCAAGCCTAGAGAGTGGTCAGGCTTGTTGAGGGGGGAGGGGAGAGGGGGGAGAAAGTGATTGATAATTTAGTAAAAGAGAGCTAAGAATTACAAAAATCCAGAAAGCAAAGGTAGATGAGTCAAATACAAATATGAGATCTGAGAGAAGGCCATCAAATTTAGTATTTATAAGTTCGTTGGAAACTTTTGATAGAGTGGTTTCAGCCAAGTGATATGGGAAAGAAGCCAAACTACAGAGAAGTAAGAGCAGAGGAAGTAAATGTACTGAGAAGAAATAGTTTTTTCAAGTAGTCTGGCTAAGAAATGAAGGAGAAGTATAAGATGATAGTTAGCAGGGAGGTTGGGTCTAATGAGTATTTCTAAAGAAGGGGGAGCATTTTTAATTAAAAAAAAAAAAAAAGCCAGCCAGCAAATCAACATATTCACCAGGTCTAATAGTATTCCATACTGGTAGACAGAGAAAGAATTCTTAGATAAAGATGATTTATTAACTAACTATGTATTAGGCATTGGGCTAAATGTTAAACATACTAAAACAAGCTAGCAAGGCTCCTGGGGGAGAAAGTGAGAATTACAGCTGGAGTCAAGATGTTGGAGACTAGATTCTTATTTGTTTTTGTTTAAAGATTATTAGTTTTTATTGATTTATTTTGTTCTTATATTCATTTCCAACTATCCTCTTCTTCCCTAACCAGGTCCCCATGGCCTATTTAAAAAAAAAAAAAAAAAGGCAGCTCAGAAAAACTAACAAATACATTAACTGAGTCTGATAGTAGTCTATAACTGAGGAAAGAATTTTTAATCAAACAAGGGAAAGAAGAGATCATTTTTTAAAATAAGACATTGAAAACGGAATTAAAGAAAAACATTACAGGGGGAATTTTTTGTTAATATTCCCAGTAAAAGTCTGATAAAATATGCATGGAATTTATATAACAATGAGAGTCATTTTCCCAATAGATAAGTGATGAAAGGGTAAATAATTGTGAAAAAAAAATGTAAGCAATAAGAGACCACATCAAAGTGTTCTCCAAATCAGTAATGGCAAAAAAAAAATGCAAATTAATATACCTCTAAGTTTTAACCTCACGTTACATAAACTAGCAAAGATGACAATGAAAACCAATAAGTGGTGAGATTACGAGAAAAAAGACATTAGATGCATTGTTAGTAATGTGAAATGGACCAAGGATTTTGGATTTCAATTATAATTATGCAAGAAAAGGATTAAACTGTCCACACCCTCTGACCCAATATTCCTTTTTATTGAGTATACAGAAGATATTCTAGTACTCTTTCATTAAAAAAAAAAAGTAATGCTTTTCTAAAAAGAGATTTCTCAAAAAGTCCAATACTTATAAAGGAAAAATTAGACCAATATTCCAGATATGCTTTCAGTTTCAAGCCTGTCTACCCATGGATTAAATTCTCAGCTTGGATGAGGGCAAGACTAGTAAGGGTAGCCTACTTCAAGTGGGTAATATAGAGACTGAGTCAAGTTCTTTGATCCATTTATCAGATTCTAAATATAAAGTTGCAAACCAATCTGTTGCCAGTGACAATTTCCAAGAAGAAAAGGAAGATTATTTAGCACTCACATGACTTTTTGGTTTCAGTTTTCTCAATGACACTTTTGGAACACATTAAAGAAAGGTTTGGATAAATTAAATTAAATTACTATTTCTATGGATCTTGACAACTGATAATGGCAAACAGAGAAGCATATGGGCACAATTTATTTTATTTCCAATCAGGACACCTCCCCCGCTCCTGCCCCAAGGAAAAAAAAATAAGAATATAGACTACTATCTAACTACTTCCTTGGAGATTCTTGGTGGTAATAAACACTTCATCTTGAATGATCAGAAGTGATCTGGTTAGATTTGACTAGGAATCCTATTCACTATCAACTTAACACAGAAATCAGACACCTTGCAAATACAAATAGTACATAGGAGGAAATCAAACAGATAAAAAGTTTCAATATATAAAGATTCTGGAAAACTTTAAATGTATGAATAAAAATGAAGTCTTTCATCAAAATGGTTGTCACCAGAATTTTTTTCCTAGAAGAGTCACTAATGGTATGCTGAAGACAAATGGCAGGTTTAGCAGTAATACTTAAATAAATAAAACCAATAGACCATTATTTATTTTTTAATCTGACATAGTAAGAAATGTTTTGGAAGCTAATATCACATGGGACCGAAGTATTATTCTAATTGCTACTAAAACCACATCCCAATTTCCCATTGTGATATGGAAATATGCCTGAGTTTTCAAAGACTCTCACAAGACTTAACCTAATTGAAAAGTCTTCCATTAAGAGTTCAGTGACACACCGTTATCTGAATACCAGTCTAGGGAAATGTAAGATGGATTTATTACTTTTTTGACCACAGCCAATCATAAAACCATCTGCTAATTTTGAGACCACAATTTTTATTAATACAAGGAGTCACCAAAACATCACAGTTTCCAACGTGGGTGACTAAGAAGATGGTAGTACTCTTGACTAGGAAAGGTGGAAAGAGATGAGAATTTGGGAGAGAAAATGAGCTTTCTTTGAAATGCTGAATTCGAGATGTCTACAAGATATCTATTTTGGATAAATTGACTGGAAAATCATAACATAGAGATGATAACTGAACCCATGAAAGCTGATGAGATGATCACCAAGTGAGAAAGGATACAAAAAAAAAAAAGAGAAGAGGGCCCAGGATGCAGCCTTCACAAATATCTACAAGATATGTATTAATAATATATCTGATAGCTCTTTTAGATTTATAAAGCACTTTCCTTAAAAAAAACCTTGAAGCAGATACACAAGTATTAATGAATTTAAAAATTCAGATTCAGTCAGTTTTTTTTTCCCCACTATACCAGATTCTTTCCAACATGCCAGCCTTAGATACCCATGTTAAAAATAAAACTATGGAATTGACAAAAAGAGATAGAATATAGCCTTGAAATTAACACAAAATTACAAAATTTTAATTTAATTATAGTTCTATTACCACCAAACTTTTCACTACTGTTACAGGTAAAGCAAGTAGTCAAAGTCCTTGAGTCTAATGTCCTTTAATCTTTTCTGTCCAGTCAAATGGCAGAGGTGCTAATGATCAGTAAATGTACAAAAGGCCAGAGAAGGTTATAAAAAGATGACAAGTCTCCAAATAATCAAAAGTTGATGAGTTTGAGATTTACTGTGCTCCTTGAATTCAATTCAACAAACATTTACTAGACATTTATTACCTATAGGACATTGTGTTAAAGGCAAGGTAAGATATGAGGCTAAGATAAAACACAATTCATGCCCTCATGGAGCTGACACTCTCAAGTAAGGTAAAATAGCATACATACAAACTATTTTAATACAAAATTACACATGATAAATCCATGAAAAGTATAAAAATGTTCTATATGATGAAAGGAGGTGGGATTGAAGGAAGGAATAAAAGGATAAAACAAAGTATATGAAATCAGCTTTGAAGAATGGACAGGAATTCACAAGACAGAAAGAGACCGTGGCTATTCCAGATTTAAAAATATGATTAAAAGCATAAAAGGTGGGAAAAACAAGGCATGAATAGAAATTGATTAGATTGGGTGAAACATGGAATATGTGAAAAAGTATAAAGTTAGAAAAGTAGGGTGGCAACAGATTGGTTTTAAATGCAAGGACAAGGTTTTTTATTATTCTTATATATTTAGTTTCTATAACTATTATTCTCATGTTTAAAAAATTATCATATATTTACTGTACTAAATGTAAATAACTCAAATTTATATAAACATTGCTTTAAGGATAATAAAGTGTTTTATTTACAGTAACTGAACTTTTCTTACAATAACTACAATAACAATTGAACTACTAAATGTAAAATAAAATAGTGAACTCCCAAAGATTTTAGCGTTCTGACAAGATCAATCTTCATGGATTATACTAGTAGCAGCATGAAAGATGGAGAGAGATTGGAAACAAGAAGACATGTTAGAAAGAGATTGCAACAATGCTTGTATTTAATAATGATGGCCTGTGCTTTTGCTAGAGTTATGATAGTGAAAATGAGAATGATTCTGGATAGGGTTTTTGCAAATGATTGGGTATTAAAAAATGGAAGAGAAGGAAAAGTTAAAAGACAACAACAATATTTTCTAACATAGGAAACAAAGTAAACAGTAGTGTCAAAGACAGAAATAGTAAAATTGGGGAGAAGAATGTTCACATGGAAAATCATTAAGTTCAGTGTTGAATATGCTGATGCAACATCCAAGTGTTGGTGTTCTCTAGGCAAATGGACATGTGAGTCAGATGCCCAGTAGAGTGGTCAGGGCCGGAGATGCAGATTTAGAAGTCATTAGGTTATAGGTAGCTTATGAAATTTATGGTAGTGAATGACATTGCCAAAGGAGAACAAAGGTAAAGGACAGAATCCACTTTAAGAGAAACCAGTATAGTGAATCTTAAGAGAAGACAGTATGAAGAAAACAAAACAAAAAATAAAATAAAATAAAAAAAACAGGCAGAAAACTAATAAAGTACAATGTCTTTAAATCTAAATCATTGAAAAATCATTTTAATGATGCTTTCCTTTTCTTCTACCAAAAATCACATACAGATTTTTTTGTTGCAGGAAGGAGAGAGCCATTAATAATTATAATTTCAGATGTGGTCAACCTAACCGACTTCATCAAACCTTAAGTACCACTCTGGACAAACACTGAGTTTTTTTGTCTGAATACAAATGAAGAAGTCACGTACTTGAACCTTAAGAACACTTGTCAACATGATCAAAGTCTAATTATAGAACAGAGAAGAAACTAGAAACAGAGACTTTGAAATAAAAAAGTGTTTACAAGTATGTCAATAATAACAGCAGCACTTCTATTTAGGAGGCTGTGAACACAGTCTTAACTTCTTATTTTCCCCCCCAAAACTTGGCTATTCTAGCCAGTCATTCATCCAGAAAAAACAAGAGGCCAAGGTCCAGTTTCAATTTCCGTCCCGACCATTCCAACCTAATCTCCTAGAAAGTTAATGCAAATAAAAGCAAGCTCTCCATTGCTACTGGTAGTGAAGCCTGTTCCTTTCCCAAGAGAGACCTGTAAAACAGGACAGTCACTGACAGCAGTACAATTACTGACACAGATACAGACTTTATGGACATGTTTATCTCCGCTGTAAATCCACACTCTCTCTCCACTCCGATTCACGAGTCATAAAGAAATTGCAGATAATGAAAAAGTTGGGGAAATTTACAGCATGTCGGAAACCTCAGACAGCCAGAAGAAATTAAAGAGCTGACTAGGGATAAATCACACAGGTACAATTAAAACTTCCCCTATACCTTCTTCATTTCCAAACTGAGGCACAATCCAATGGAGCTGATGAAAAGTTGAGGTCATGACTCCTCAGGCTGTAATCATTTCTTAACTAACTGCATGTCAAAATTAGCCAATTCACAGGTCATGTGTGAATGCTGTTTCTGGTTGCTACTCCAATTCTAGACACATACCCCTCCACTGGGAAGCACTCAGAATAATCCTGTCTGTAAACAAGCCAAATTGAAACAAGCAATAAAGGGAAAGGTGATGTCCTACACCTACAGAGATAGCAGTAGGTGAAGGGACATTTTTTACCATCTTACCATCACCACTGTGGATGTAGACATTAAAATGAGAAAGTAGAGCTACAATGGTTGAATGAAACTTGAGATTTCGTGTTCCCTAATAAATAACCATTCTCAAAGTTTCATTTTACCTTTTGTCACCATTCCAAAAGAGATTTCAAAGGACTACAATATTTGTAACTAGAAAAAAGAATTACTTCTCTGTGGTACTTGTTTTTCAATAGTGAATTGGATTAATAATTTTTAGATACCTGAATAAAGTTACAGAAAGTATGTCTTTGGAAGCATTAATATACCTCACACAACTGAACATCATATCCAAATCTCTTTTCTATAAATCCACATCTCACCGATGCCTTTTGTTTTAATAGTACAATCATTTCAATTATAAATGAATCCTTATTTGTGACAAATTAAAAGTTGTTGCAAAAAAGCCAGTTATAGTTATCTCATTTGACAATTAATACAATATTTTGCCCTAATAAGGCCACACTTTTCTGCCATGTGGGAGAAAGTATGTTTCAATACTTGTTCTCTGAGATCTTCATAGAATTTTCCGTTACTCAAGAGTCCAATTCACATTTATTCTTTTTATTCAGATTAGTTATTGTGGGCATCATTCTAATAGTCTTTATTTTGTTCTCTGGTAGTTTGCACATATCTTATCATATTTCTCTGTATTCCTCTTACTCCCTCATTGGTTATTATGTAATAACATCCCATTATATGTATATACCATAGTAGTTGTTTTTTCCCTCCAGCCATTCTCTAATCAGTGGCTCCTACATGGTTTCAAAGAATGCTGTTAGGAATCTTTGGGTATATACTGGGCCCAAAATTTCTGGTTCTTATTTCTTTAGGCTTATTCTAGTGATCAATGGATTAGGGCAAGAATTCCACAATTCCAATTGCACAATTCCAAATTGGGGGGGGGGGGGGAAGGACCCTGGAACCTTGAACCGTGTATTTACTTGTATATCTTCTCACAATTCCCCCCAACAGAGACACAAAATCCTCACACAATTTTCTCCCAAGAGTCCTGACTTTTTCTATTTTTGCCAATTTGTTTAGTGAGATAAAAATCTCAGGCTCATCTTAATTTGGATTTCTCTTACTACTCATGATTTAAGACTATATTTCTCACATAGTAAGAGGACAAAACCCATGATTCTTTCTATCAATGCAGATCAGCACCTTCTTAGTCTTAATAGTGAGCTGTCTAGTGTGCTGAGATGAAGTGAATTGCTAGAATCAAACAGCTAGTGTATGTAAGAGGCAGATCTTGAACCCAGTTCTTCCTCATTTCAAGACTGGTTCTCTATTCATCAGTTTGAAAATCTTTTTTTTGAGAACTGTCCATATCCTTTGACGACTTATCTCCTAGGGAATGATACTTGATGTCTATTTGTGCCAAGTTTCTATATATTTTAGATATCAGACTTTTATTGATATTTTATGCAGACTAGCTTTTGTATTATACAATTTTTTTTTAGTTATCTTCACAAACTTTATTCATTCAAATGCTTTTTAAATTTGAGTAGTAAAAAAATTTTCTTAATCTTTTATAATCTCTATCTCACATTTGGTTAGGAATTTTTCTCCTAAACATAGTTGTGAAAGATACCCAATCTAATATTTTAATGATGAGGCCTTTTATGTTTAAGTTACATATTCATTTTTAATTTATTGAGATGACTAAAATGTTGGCCTAATCCCAGTGCCTATTAATTTCTTCTTTATGATCCTATGCATTTTATTTTATTCATTAATAACATTGCCCTGAGAAGGGGTCCATAGTCTTCACTAGACTGCCAAAGATAATAACCCTCCCCCCCAAAAAAAATTAAGAAGCCAAATGTAATTTCTACCAAACTGCTTTCCAGTTTTCCCAGCAGGTATCAAAAAGCAAGTCTTTCCCCTAATAATTTATGTTTGGAAACATATCATTCCCTTATACTGTTAAGTTCCCCACCATCTTTTCAGTTACTCAGGCTCCCAACCTAGGTGTTATCCTCAACTCCTCACTTTCACATATCAAATCTGTTGCCAGATCTTGTTATTTCTATCTTTAAAACATCTCTTGTATATGTCCTTCTACTTTGTCTAACAGAACTACAACCCCAGTTCAGGCCTTCATCCCATTACACCCAGATTACTGAAATAGCCTTCTGGTTGGTCTGCTAGGCTCATGTCTCTTCCCCCACTCTAGTCCATCAAATGGCCAGACATGTTCTTAAAGCAGAGGTCTGATCATGTCACATGCTACCCAATAAACTATAGTAGTTCTCTACTGCTTCCAAGAGCAAATACAAAATCCCTCTATTTGTCTTTTAAAATCCTTCACAACTTGGGCCCTCTGCCTAATTTTCCTGGCTTCTTACATTTTACTCCCCTACATGCTCTATTGTGACATATAGTGACTGTCTTTCTCGCTGTTCCTCCCATATCACATTCCTTCTACTGATTTCTGATTTCCTCACTTCTGCTTTGTGACTTAACTAACTTGAGAACTCAACTCAAATCTGCAAAAGGCTTTTTTTCCTCCTTTCTTCCTTCCAATGCTATTGGTTCATCATAGGTTTTATGCATGTTGTTTTCATCAAACAAACTTAGGCTCCTTGGGGGAAGGGACTGTTTTTGCCTTTCTCAGTGCCAACCACCTAAGTAATTTAAAAATGCTTACTAACAACTGGAATTATTTTATTCTATACTACTTACTATCTTCAAAAAGCCTTTGTTTCTTACTTATTGAATGTGTTCTACAGATCTGCTCTCTGGGTGATTAGTTTGTTGTTTAGTTCTGATGATTTCTACTTCAGTTTAAATCCTGATGATGTCAAGTATCTTTCATTTGCATTTTTTCTCAATTACCCTTGAAATTCTAGAATTTTCAATTCTTGGTCACTTAATCTCTATTTACCTCAGTTACTCCTCAATTGAACTGGGGATATCCACTTCAAAGAGTTGTGAGAACCAAATGAGATCCTATTTATAAAGTGCTTTGCAAACTTTAAAATGCTATCCAAATGGGCTGTTACTTTATTTTAAATAACTTTTATTTTTACTTCTAATTTGATAAGCAATAAATCTTGTGATTTGATTAGCACTAAATATTTTAAACAGGATTGTCATTTTTATCATATTGGCACAGTTCAACCTTGAACAATGAATATTTTCCAATTATTTGCCATCCTTTATTGCTATAAAGTATATTTTGTAGTTATAATTATTTAAGTTATATGTAGGTCTTGGCAAGCTAACTCCCAAGAACTTTATGTATCTTGTAATTATTTTGGATTTATCTTAGTGGCTTTCCTCCTGATTTTATTGCTTAATATGCAGTATTAAGTAGCAAAGATGGAATCTGAACCCAGGATCTCAGAGTTCAAATTTGGTGCTCATTCATCTGCACTGACTCTACAATAAAATATATTCATATGTCAATAGAGATGTTGACAAGTTTCTTATGTTTACTGTATAAACAAAGTAAGATGTGGGCTACATGATAATACAAATGAGTAGATTTGGACCTAGTTGAATTACAAGTCTCAAATAGTAGAAATTAAAAGAAACTTTAATGTTTGAGGATTTTATTTTCTGTTTTGTCTAGATATCCAAACCACATTTGTCCCATAAAAGTAGTTAGTTTGCTGAAGTACTTTACTTATCTTTGAAAATAATTTTTGTAGAGTAGGTATTAATAGTTCTTTGACTGTCTGACAGCCTTCTTTTTAAAATAATTTGGCAGAATTTTTTTCTCTTTGACATGGCTTACTCAACATTTCCAAAATTAGATTTTTTAAGACGAATACTTTTTTTGTTAATTTGGATATTTGAATTTTCTTGGTAGATATGCATCCAACTCTTGTGAAGGATCAGTTTTATTAGCACATAGTCACAAACAGTCATATCATAATTATTTGTATTTTTCTTCCAACTGTCTTACCTTACTCAATTATTATTTTGGTAATATAATTTTTCTCTCTCTTCTTGTTCTGGTAGTTTTGGTTTTTTGATTCTATGGCTTTATTAGTTTTTCTATAATGTATTTCTTTAGGATCACTAATGTTTTCATTTTTCTCATATTTAAAAATTGCATAAATAGCTCAATGATCTCTTTTTCTATTTCATATCACATAAAATTTCCTGTAAAAACTACTTTAACTGCATCTCAAAAATTTTAGTTTCCTTGTTATCATTACTTTTGACACAATTATTGGTTCCATGACTTGTTCTGTGACCTGATTATTATTTAGGATATCATTACTTGGTTTCTATTTAGTTCTCTATTTTTTGTCCATATTTTATTTATTCTTTACTGTTATGATCTATAAAGGATGTATTTATTCTATTTGCTTTTTTCCATTTGTTTATCATTCCTTTATGCCTTAGAACATGGTCTTTTTTTTTATAAAACTATCATAAGATGCTTAGAATTAAATGTAATTCTTTATTATTCCCATTCAGAAAATACCTTTGGGTAATCAAATCTAGTTTATCTGATAGTTCATCTAATTATATAGTTTCCCATTCATTTTCTCACTTGGATTTATCCAGCTTTAAAGTTTTCTATTGTTAGTGTCACTGTCTTTTACAATTTGTCTGGCTTTTATTTTAAGAACTTAGTTGTGCCATTTGTCTATGACAACTTTTAAAAATTGTCAGAGTGCCTTTAAGATTAATGTAATTTCTTCATTTGTTTTCACTTGTTCATTATTTTTTATTGTAATTCCTGCTTTTTAAAAATGGCCTAAAGCATTTGATATTTTGTTCTAGTCCCTCATTTTTATTCAATTATGTGTTTGGATATATTAAATGCTCCTTTTGTGTATCAAATTGTGAATTTGTTTTCTTATCCATTCCTACATTCTTTTTCTTAGGGAATTTAATCCCTTCACATTTAAGGTTGTAATCATTAAGTTTGCATTTTCTTCTACCAACTACTTATGAATATAAAGGCATGTATGTATACATTTACCTTTTCTTTAAAATCAAAACTTAAGTCTCTGCTTTCTTTTGCTTCTACAAATCCACAATTGATATCCTTCTTTCAAATTCTCCTCCCCAATGCCCAGCTCCAGGGGTTTACTATTATAATTCTCATAACTTCCTCCCACATTCTTCCCCCACCCCCATCCATTCTTTTATGTCAATGAAATAAATTTCTAATACCACTTTCTAAGAAGTATCATTTTCTTTTCATTCTCTCTCTTTTTTAAATTCTGTACATACCTTCTAAGTACTCTGTAGAATCTATTTTTATACTAATTCTCACTTAAGGTACTAGAATACAGAGGAAATGCTCTGACTGGGAGTCAGGGAAATCTGATTTCAAATTACAACCCAGACAACTTAAATGTGACCCTGAGCAAGTTACTTAACCATTCTGTGCCTCAATTTCCTCATCCTACAAAATGAGAGGGTTAGACTTGATAACCTTTCAGGTCTCTTCAAGCTCTAAATCTATGATCCAATGATCCTAGTCTCTAATCTTAATGGTCCTATTCTTTGGAGTTCTACTGTCCTTTTAGTAAAATGTTTTCATTAGTCTATAATTTGATCCCTGGGATGTGGCTATGAAGGGTTCAATTTTACTTGGGTCTCTTTTCTACCCTTCTCTACTTCCTAATTGTTATGCCAAAGTTCCCTTTTAATGTGGTGACCCAGTTCCTCCAATTGTCCTATTTAGTTATTCTGCCTTAGGTTATAACCTTTCCCTCTTAATGTTTGAGATAAAGGTTTTATAGACATTCCTTAATGTTTGGCAAGATAAAGGTTTATCCATTTTAGATGTCATTAGAATATCAGTAACCTCCCTCCATTAGGTTATCCCCACCTAGGTCCCTCTATTATGTCATTGTTCTTGTTATTCCATAAAAAGCTTGCTGTCCCATGATTCGGGGCTAGACTCTTTGAGATGATAGTCTCATCTAGCCCTGGGATCAACATGGATCCATTGGTCCCAGTATTTCTCTCCATTTAATAAACTATTGAATTGGTCTCTAATCTGTCTTACTCAAGTTTCTTCGGCATTACATAATGACTACACATCTGATGTGTTGCACTGATTACTCTTAATCAGTAAAGCATTTCTGATCCTCTCCTCCACTTTCTTGATCTTTCATACACTCTAAAACTCCTTCATTTCCTTCTTAGGACTAAGAAATGGTTAGATTCATGGATCTCACTTGTTCTGCTAGCATGGTGGCTCCAGTTGTGTGTCATGAGTTTTAACTCCAAAAGCTAAATTCTTTTAATGGTAAGGAAAGGAAATAGCTCTGAAGTTACGGGAGCCAGGGGGAGGGACAGGAAGTAGTTGGGGATAGGGCATCCACTTCTGAATTTTAGAAATTTTAACTTTTATTACTTTCTATGAGGAAGATAAGGTAAAGCAATACAGGAGGCTACTGAGAGGACACTTCCCCATTAATCATGGTATCTTCTCCTTAGATTCTTTTCAAATGTGATAGCTAAAAGAAAGGAAGGAAGGGAGGGATGCATGAGGAGAAGGAGGGAGAAGGAGGAAGGAATGGAGGGAGGCAATAAGGGAAAAAAGAAAAGAAAAAGAGGAAGGGGTAGAGAGAGAAAAGAAGAAGAGATAGTCACATTCATAAAATGTCACTTTCTATAAGTTTTCAGTAGAGAAAAACATATAAAATAAAGAATACTGTATAAAGAATACTGTCTATTCCTAAATTAATAAGATTTAACAGACTGTCATTAGTGAAGACTAATATAGTGAGGTAAAATAGTGAAGAAGAATAAAAGCAAGAGACAATTTTTTGGTATACCATTATGAATTCCTTGTGGAAGAAAAATTTAAGGCTTTTTTTTTTTCTCTCCAAAAACTGAAATAAGAAATATAATAAGCTCAACACAAACAATTATCCCCAAACCAATCTGGGATGCAGGAAAGCTGAAAACAAAATTTGCTAATTCTACACAATTGAACCCAACATAACATACAATAAAGCTGTACACAAGTCAGCACAGCTTTTCACATATACAATCTGTAGGAAGAGCAAAGAAAACTGACAATTCTTAACACTTTACCGCATATGGTCTTAAAACCTGAGACCAATCAAGAATTACAATCAGTGGATACAGACAGTAAAGTGACTTTGTTTATCTATTTTTATCAATGAGTAATTCAATTCCAAATAACATTTACTAAGTAATTACTGTGTGGAAAACATTTTACTAGACTCTGAGGCAAAGCCAATTATTACACAATGGTTGGTCCCTACCTTCACAGAGTTTATAATGTAGTAAAAGGATGTGACATAAAGAATTCTAATTTCACAATGGAAAATAAGTGCAAAATGAGAACTAAGAAAGGAAAAATCATTTCTGGGTAAGAGGGATCAAGGAAGAGTTGATTTTTCAGTTACCAAAGTAAAGGACTAGTGAACTTGCATTACTGTGTCCTTCACACTAAAACCTCTGAATAACTAATGAATTCATTTTTATTCTGTTAGGTGTATCCTTGGCAAAGATAATGGAATGATTTGCCATTTCCTTCTACAGCTCATTGTACATAGTTCTAAGGCAAACAGGGTTAAGTGGCTTGCTCAGAGTCACATAGCTATTAATTGAATACAGATTTGAATTGAGGAAGATGAATCTTCCTGATCCCAAGTTTCATAGATTTTGCTTGAGATGGCTCTATTTGCTGTGCTATGTAGCTGCTCAATGAATTTATAAATAACAAAAACTAATCAATGATTGAATAAAGATACTAAAAATACCTATTTTGTACCTTCCTAGAGTTTCTTATGTATATCTGTGTGTGTATACACATACAAAATTAAATGAGAGAGAAGCAAAAAAGGTGTCTAGGTAATAATCCTGTCTTCAAATGAGGGAGCATTTGAACCAGGAGATAACTTTAAAATAGGTTGGGGTCATCTAACCCAATCCTAAATTTTACAGATGAGAAAAATGAGATCCAGAAGAGTGAATTAAGTTGCCCAATGTCACACAGAAAATTAATGGTACAAATGGACTAGAATCCAGCCCTCAACTATTTTTCCCAGAGAAGGCTCTCACTGATAATGTAAGCTATAAGAATAGTAACAGAAAGAATATCAGATTGGAAATCTTCAGACTCTTCCTTGCTCTTGTGCACTCACTTGTACTTCAAATGTTATAGGGTCCATGGTGGCATCACTGTTTCTCCCTTCAATGATAGGAGATAATCACAACTCCTCTGTGTTTTGCAGTTTTCCTGATTACAGCATTTGAACAATTCATCACCTACTGATTAACTTCCCAAACAAAATTCCCAAGACCTAATTAGATTGCCCATCTGACAAAACACATTTAAATCTATCATTTGGCCCAAACGGCAGTAAAGCCCCATTATATTGATTATATCAACAACCATAAAGATATTTTATTAAATAAAAACTTTCAAGAGGACTTTTCATAATTTTCTTACACAGGACATCATTTTATCGTTTACATAACCAAGGCATTGTAAAGGGGCTGGCCTTAAGTTACTCAGGTAGTACAAGAGCCAAGATTAGAATTGAGATTTTCTAACTTCTAGATCAGTGGCTGTTTTGGTTTTCCCCCCAGATGATCATACCTAGGAAATCACATCTCTATAGGACTTATTTTCCACAACTATTTTTTTAAAAAATGAAAATGGGCACTTCTACAGATTAATTTTACAAAAAAAAGTTTTTAAAATGTAAAACTATGGAATTTTTTTTTTTTTTTAAACAATCATGGTAAAATCTCTCATCCTACCAGGAACATTTTCTTCTCTACAGCAGACAAAGTTAAGTTCTTGAGTCTTGGTATACCAGCTAAAATATGATTCTCTGCTTCAGAGCTTTCCAGAAATCTCTTCTTAGAAAATTGTGTTTTGATTCATTCTCAAAATGTACACAATGATACCAATAAACACAGGTAAAAAGGTTTTGTATCTCAATGCTAGCTATATGCACAGCATTAATCATAGTTACATTCCTAAAGGAAGTTCATAACTAAAAACAGAAGCAGTTTTTCAGAAGTTGTCATTAAATATTTATGCCTTAATATAAAAAAAAAAGTTTCTCTATAAATACTCAGAAATATACCTAGTGAAGATTTCCCATTTAGACAACTTCAGGAACTATATTTTTTCTTTCTTTTTTTTTTTTTTTTTGGGCTATAGCTAACCTAATGACTATTCCTGTTGATTTGGTCCAGGTTTGTTTTATAAATGGTAGCACCAAATAACATTTATATTTTCTTGTATAGAAAAACTATTATTCTTTTCAAAAATACATCATTTAATGGAAAATATTTCTAAGAAAAAAATCTACTAAAGTATCAATATTTTCACTTCTGGTTCTATCAAACTATGTAGCCCAATAAGGATAAGTCTGATCTAAGCCTTAATAATTCAAATGACTTTGGAATTCATCCCAAAACAATCCCGCAAGTCTTCCTACAAGAAACTGCTTTCTACCATAGTGATCTTTTGCTTGTATGTATTGTTCCTTTTGCTCCTGTTCATTTCATGTGTAAGAACAGATAAACATGTGGTAGTACCATTATAGGAAAAGGTGCCAAAAATATTCATTCCAAGCATATACCTCTACAATGAAGACAAGGCACCTATTACAGAATCACTAAATAACCTTCCACTACTAATTTGGTTTTTGAAATAGGCTTTTCTATTGAAAATAAAATACAATCTCCAGCTCACAGGAGAATCTAGATCCACCCAACAGTCAAATTTCTCAATGTAAATTCAAAACCTTGCATTCAGGTTTAACAATCTTGTGTTTGGCTAGCACAAATCACTTCTCCAAGTCCAGTACTTCTGATGGATCAATAAGACAGAATTTCTGAGCCACCTTGTGGAGGACCAACCTACATAGCCAGCTGGCCTCTTTGGCAAGACTCTTTTTGATACAACAGTGGTTTCCTTTTCTCTTCCTTACCACTTAAAAGCTCAAATAACAAGTATTCTACTGGGTTGCCAGATGCAACTTGTATGGTTTGGGGTAGTTTCATTTTATAAGCCAAATGAAATCCCTATGTATTCATCTGACACCTTCTAGTCAAAATTATATAGGTCTCTTAAAAATTATTCTACCCCCTCTTAATTAGACAACCTATGAACAGGAAAAAACTTTCAAAGAGAATGTATGTCTTCTAAAAATTTTATTCAATAAATCAATGAGCTTGTGGACTTAATGCTCCAGAAAAATGGAGAGGAAGAATGTATTCAGCCTAAGTCCTACCACTGGATATTTATGTAAGAAGTTATAGTATTGGTAGGTACCCACATGAGGACAAAAATGACAAAGGTCACTGATCATTTTAAGAGCTAAATGAGAAATGTCATTTTAGCTCTCCCCCCTTTACATCCTTATTATCAAGTCATCAATTGATTTCTCAAGCTTAGTTATTACTTTTACACAGGCAATTCTCAAGTGAATCCTTCCCTCCTATTCTCCCTTTCCTAACTACCAATCCTAGGTTTAAATATATCAAACTCAAAATTTTTTTTCTAAAAGTATTCCCTGTCTCCTCCTATTGCACTCCTCAAATTATCCTCTTTCATATTCACATATTATCTCCTATCAAACCTTGACCAATTACATTTAAGCAAAACATTTAGCAAATACCTATTACATGAAAAAATACTAGGGCAGGCAATGAATCTTTACGTATTTATCAATTCAGGACATTTCTCTAGAATTTCCTAAATCTGTCTGTTCTTCCTTCCAGAATGTTAAATTTAATAATAAGGTACCCATCGTGTTTTACCAGAAAAAGGTACTTTATCATCATTTACAACCTTTCCATCTCCTTACTTGCATCCCAGATCATATTTATAGCCTCCCCTACACAGTGGAAAGAGCTGAGAAGAAATGAAAGTAGGTATTTCCATTTGATACCTAAAACACTTTCCATGTATCTGACAGTTCAAGGATATGACTAGCCAATTTAAAAAACAAACAAAAAACCGCACAAATATTTCTTGTACAAGCTTTGCTTATGAAACAATATTATGCTAATCAACAAAATGATCCTTGGCCATATAGTTACAACTAACTTAGTATTCCTCTTTCTTCCCCCCCCCCCCCCCCCCAATCTGTATTCTGTTAGGAAAATATATCACAATCCAAAGAAAATACAAGAAGGAAAAGGATGGAAATGATACACCATCATTCACTTTTAATTTATCAGTCATTATTGAAATGTAAACTCTTTCAGGATAGGGACTATCTCACCTTTGTATTTTTATTCCCAATGGCTAACAAAGTGCCCACAACAGGGACACTTAATGCTTACTAACATATTACTTATGATTTGCTTTTGAGAAAACTGATCAATTATTCATAGATTATTAAATCATTCTCATTAAATATAACTCATCAAAGAGTAAAGAGGTTTAAAGTAAAAAAAGACAATGTTAATACCTCTAAAATAACTATCTCTTTATTCCTTGGGCTGAATTACAACTACTTCAATATTACATATTTATGTGAAATAAAAAAATATTCCATATGCACCATTAACATGACTGAGTGGGTAGAGAGCTGACATTTGTATCAGGGAAACTTGGGTTCAAGACCTGCCTCTGACAAATAATGGCTATGTGAACCTAGGCAAATGCTTATACAGTACCCCCAACAACTCTCTAAGATCATAAGGTGCAGATCTGTATTAATAAAGTTTCCTCACTAGAAGTCCATCCATACTAGTAAATCACAGGACCAGACCCAAGACTACGTAAAATAAATTTAGTCATTGAAAAGTGAACAATTTATGAATTAACCAAATCTAATTCAAATGATTTTTATTTTCTTTTTCCTTGTCTTCTCCCTCTCCAAAACTACAAATAAGAAATTAAAATTGAAGCTACTTTATGCAGTCTGTTAAAAACCTTGCTTTTATATAAGACCAGTTTTTTTCCATGAAAATGAAACTGATCAGTATATCAAGTACTTAATGTTTCCTTTGAGTTCTGAAAAATTAATCAGTAATAATTAAAAATTATATCTTACTTTATTAACAACAAAGGAAACAATCCTGCCCATTCTTCTATTATTAAGAAATTTTATAAGGTAAAATTCTTAAGAGTAAAATGCTAATTTCTAGCTTTACATTATTACCTAGGCATCTTGGAGATCAGATCTAATTCAATCCCCATCTCCCACCCATCACTCCAACACCCCCTCATACCTACTCATTTTGTAAATGATGAAATTGAGAATAAATCTTGCTCAAGATTTTGTTGTTGTTTTTGTTGTTTTAACACTTCCTCATGAAAATAAAGGAAATTCTAGATTTTCTAATATTTCAGTTGTATTACTTCTCAAATAGGATGCCATATCACCGATTATAATATGAATCTCTATCATAGTCTAAGATAATGACTATAAGAACAGTGTGTCATTAATATTTGGTAATATATTTCACAACAATTAAGTACTGCCCATAGGGTGCTTTTGAACTAACCTTGTCTAACTTTTAACTAACTAATTAACCTTTAAACAATTAAAGCAGTAAGAAATACCCACCCTTTGAATATTCAATCTCTGGAAATGAATACATTAAATTTTCTTCAAATAAAATCAAAACACTAACAATCACCTTTAGTTAAAGATCAAACAATAAATATGCCATCTTGATTCTAACTCAAATGCATCCAAGCAAGAATAAAAGTTTAGAAAGCTAGATGTGGATAGGACATAATAAATAAAGGGTCTTCAAAAGTAAATATCCAATGGCCATGCTATGGGTTGTGAAGGAATGAATCAAAGGTAGCCTAACGCAAAAGCCCTGCCTAGCAAGTTGACAAAAGAATTGCTTTCCTCCTCTCAACTACCAGTTCCCCAAGTCCTAAAACATACCTAAGCACAGTCTTCATTCCAATGGAGGCCTTCTCTAGTGCTGATCAGGCCCAATTCTGCTAAACATTAGATTAATCTGGTCACAACTCTCAACAACACAGCTTTTAATGAATCAGTCTTCAGCCTTTCAAACCCAATTTTTTGCAATATTCATTCAAGCAATACTTAATACCCATTCTGCACAAGTCAATTATACATAAGCCAAAAAACTTTGCTTAACAGCTTCAAGTAATCAAAGAAACAGAAAAGAATTACCTTGGACAAAAAAAGCTATAGAGTACATTTTTTTTTTTAAATTAAGGAGTCTCAGGATATGTCAAAATATGACCAAACCCCCTTCTCCCCACCAATCCCATTCTGTAAGTGTAGAAACTGAATTTGGACTTAGGAAGACTCAAGTTCAAATCCTTTCTCAATACTCACTAGCTATATGACCTAAGCAGGTCACTTAACCTTTTCCTGCCTCAGTTTCTTCACTGTAAAAGAGATAATAGTATCTATCTCCCAGAGTTACTATGAGGATCAAAGCAGCTAACAATTGTAAAGTATTTTTGCAAACCTCAAAGAGTCAAACGAATGTTATTATTATTCTTTATTATTTCCTCACTTTCCTTCCCTGGTGATCAAATCACTCACTGTACACTTTTTATAGCACCAATTATTTTGTTCATATCACCTGATTGAATTCAAAACGATTACTGCTTTTTCCTTATCAACAACTCCAACCTTCACAGTACTTAACATATTTTTGAATTTTAAAAAAAAGTACATGAAGGTAAGGATATCAAATAAAAGAATATAGGAGACTTTTAAGAGTTATATGGTTTTTACAAACCACAGTATTTTTCAGCTAGTATTTAATTAAAGGTAGCAAGAAATGGAATGGAAAAATATTGGACTGGTATGTCCTCTGTCACTAACAGGCTATGTGAATTTGAACAAGTGGACTCAGGTATCTCCCTCATCTACAAAACTTGAACTACCTATTTTCCAAAGTTATTATGAAGTTCTGAAAAGGATATAAATGAAATCACCTGATAAACTGCAGAAGACTATATAAATTATTTATTATTATTCCTTCCCCATGGTCTCATAACTCAGAAATGTGAACATATATTTGTGCTTAATAAAAATAATTCAGTTTTTCTTTGCTAGAAAATAATTTTATCCCAAACTGAAATCACTATCTTTTTGAAAAGTTTACTGCTTCAGCCTCTAAGTGTTTTATACAAGGTGTCACTAAATGAAATGCTATGTCCTGACCAATGATGTCGAAAGGCAACAGAAACAGTGAAGCACAATGGGTGCATTTTTAAGGACTCCCTCCCCCTTTTCAGCGTATTTCCACTAACCAAGGTACAGGAGGTCATCTCTCATGCTGAAGGATTCTGACCTAGCCATGGAAGCTAATTTTTAAAAAATGCCAATTCCACCTACCTGAGCATCACTGCTGGCTTCCTCCACCAAAAGCTAAATGTTATTTTTCGAATGCTACCAGGGCTAAAAAAAAAAAACATTTTTCATTCCAGAACTAGACACTGCTTAAGGGCAGCAATTCTTTGCCTAAGATAGAGAGATGAAGTAAAAGACACAATGCTGAAGAGTGGGCTGAAGACAGAGGGCCTTATTCAACATTTTGGTAGGGATCTTTAATTTTAAAGAGAAAGATGAAACAAGCAAATGGTCAACAGACTGGCTAATGCTGCCATCTAGAGGTTATTCCTGGGAAGAGGTCTGTTCCCATTTCTGGCCCCAGGGCCTATATTCAGCCCTGCCAGCTCAGCTCTAACCTCCCTTTCTTCCTAAATGGATCAATTTCAAAAAAGTTCAAGTCACCAAACAAGCCACTTGGAAAATGGCTGATTGTCTTTTAAGAACATCGAGTCCCAGCCAGGGGTTAGGAAACCAGTTTTAAAAATAGAAGTCAGACATTTCAGGAGAAAACTGTGTAGTACAATTTAAAATGTTCAAGTGTCCTAAATTAGCAGAAACATTTAAGGCTACTCCCTCATCCCCCATCCTTTACAATGCAGAAAACAAGAACTCAAGACCTGTAATTTTCTTGATATGGGAACTTCTTCCACCAAAGCAGATTGTAACCAATGTATAGTTTATATGTTTAGAAAGCTTGGATGAAGCAAAGAGAGATTAACTAGCTCATCCCCAGGCACACAGAAGAATATCTGCAATAGATAAGTTTTACTGACTTCAAGCTGTTAGGCCAGCCCATCCCTCTTATATTGCTTCTCAATGTAACACTTTCCTTTCACAGAATTTCTGTACAACTCAATACAAAAGTCAGCCAAATTAGCACAAATCTTGAGTTGGTGATCCATATTTCTTTAGTAGATTCTATGTAATGTGAGCATTCCCTCCTCCAATGCAGATCACAATCCAATACATTTCCTCATCCTGTGCCATCCATAATCTCCTCAAAATCTTCTCCAAAGTCTCAACCCAATAAGGTGGAAGTTGTCCAGGAAAGCTTTCAATTTATCCATTTGTTTTTTCTAGCCTCTAGCTATGTGACCAGTCCACACTTCTTTTTCAATTACACACCCAAACAATTAGGGGTAAAGTACAAACTAATGAAATTTGTGTTTTACAGCTCTGACTGGTAAAGTATATTGTCTTAGACAAAGGAAAAAAAAAAGTAGTCAGGTCCAGGCCTAATATATTCCATGAAAATACCTATTCTAAATGCTAGTGTAGAAGCAACTCTTCCAAAGTCTGGAATCCTTCAGAGGTGAGGGGGGTGAGGGGTAAGGAGGCAGGGAATCAGCATGAAGATAAAATTCCTAGGTCCCACAGAATGAACAAATTTCTGTTCACCTTGCAAGAGTGAAATGAACCTGAATTTGGAGTTGAGAGATCGAAGTTCAAGTTCCCATTCTGCTTCTTACTGTGTTATCTTCAGCAAGTCACTTAACCCTGAGACTCAATTTTCTCATCTGTAAAATGAATACATAATACTGGCTTTGCCTACCTTACTGGATTATTACAAGGACTATGAATATAGAACCTTTTATCAAGTATTAGTCTAGCAGGGCAAAAAGAAGTGACCAGGAGTCAGGAGCTCGATATTCCAGTAAAAGTTCCATCACAACTAGATGTGAGATAATGAGTTCCCTAACTTTTACAAATCTTTGTGTCAGATGGGACCTTAGAGATCATCTGGTCTAGCCTTCTCATTTTACAGAGGAAAACACAATTTTTCTATTATTACCATCACCATTATTTATTATTAAATCCATAAATATACCAAAAACATTTTCCTTCTCAAAACATAGACAACTTACAAAAGATTACATCAGCATCACACTTCAGATATAACTCCATAATAGGCTAAAGTTAGAATAAGAGCCAAAATAGAAATCACTAAAAGCTGTACTTTCTATCAACCAAACCTAAATTTAACAGAAAATTGAACATATAAGAGCCAATATCAAAGAACAATTTTAAGGAACTCAACATGGAAAAACTGCTTAAACAAGGACAAATTGTATGTTTTTTTAACCTGGGAGATATAAACTTTGTGTTTAAGATTTATATCAACATTCTGAGACATATTCAACATATATAGGACTGTTTGCCATCTAGGGGAGGGGATGGAGGGAGAGAGGGGAAAAATCGAAACAGAAATGAGTGCAAGGGATAATGCTGTAAAAAATTATCCTGGCATGGGTTCTGTCAATAAAAAGTTATTATAATTAAAAAAAAAAAAAAAGATTTATATCAACAATATGGTAAGCTCAAAAGAAAGACTGGCAGAGTAAAGGTAAAAATAGTAATCATGTTATATAAATAAGGTGTGCATAGGAAGAATAGATGGTAGAGGGGAGAGGAAGGTTCATAGTTCTGAAAAACTTACTCATGCCGGGAATGGGTTAAATAGGCTATGTATCTCTATACACACACACGCGCACACACACACACACACACACACACACAATGTAGGGTACAGCACCCTCCAAAATCAGATATATATATGTGTGTGTGTTTGCGTATATATATATATATATATACACACACATACGCAAACACACACACATATATTCTTTCTTAACTATAGCCTGCTTGAGGATGGGGAGGGGAATGAAAGAGGGAAAAAACAAAGTATAAAAGATGAGCAGCAAAGAACAAAACAGTTAATAAGGAAGTAAAGAAAAAACGGATACTCATGAATATAATTTCTTCTACTAATATATATACTTTCTTAAATTGGTATTTGTTATATAGTTTGAATCCTCCCTGATGTTCTGCTGGGCACATAATAATGTTCTCTTTTGCTTTGTTTCATTTTGTTTTGTATTGCTTTTCTATTTTCTATTTTTCTTTTTTCTTATTATTTCTTCAAATAAAATAAATTTGGGAAAAAACAAACAAACCAGTAAGCTATATAGTCCCCATGAGTCTACCCATCTATTCAGAATCAAGTATGCAGAGACAGCACTTTCTTCTTACAAATATCTTTTGTTTTTATGTCACTTTATATCATTTCCAAACATATTCCTCCCTGTTTTCCTACCTAGCAGGACATCCTTTATAAAATTCTTTAAAAGATTTAAAAGAAAGCAAAAAAGAGTACTTCATTAAAATCAGAGAAGATAATTGGAGGACCAGGGTGCCAATCCCATCTCTGCCATCTGCTATTTCTATGATCAGGAACAATAGCTAATAGCTAACATTCATATAATACTGTCAGGTTTACATACTGTCAATTTATATAAATTACCTCATTGCATCTTCACAACAATTATGATTACCCCACACACACACCCCTTTTAAAGAAAAGGAAACTAGGGAATAGAGAGATTAAGTGATCTGCCCAGCATCTCTTAGCCAGTAAATGCCTGATGAAGAATTTGAACTCAGGGTCCCCTAACTCAAGTGTTTCTACTAAATCAAGTTGCCTTCTCCCTGGGGCAAGGCATTTAAACCTCTCTGGGTCCTGTTTTTCCTATTTATAAAATAAAATAAGTCGCTAAGGTTTCTTCTAGCTCTCAAACTATGATTCAATGCTCAATAGCATCTGGAACTATTATACATCTATAGCCCTCCTCCACTGCAAAAAGAGAAGACAAGATCCTTTACTCAATTCTTCTCTGGGACCATGCTTAGTCATTAAAATTAGAAAATGTTCAATGTCATTTTTTTGTCCTTTGCATTTACATTGTTATAGTCATAGTAGTATGTTGCACAAAATTACCTACATAGTAGGTGTTTAGTAGAAGACTATTAATAAGAAGTGATAAAGAGACTCAACAAGGTGGTAACAGTGAGAAAAGACTAATCTCTACAAATAAGGAATTTGTAGTTTCAAAGTGTACTATTAATTTAATATATCCATGCTTTTCTGGGACTGGATGTAACCTTCAGTAGTCAATAACCAATAAATATTTATTAAGCACCTACTATGTGTTTAATCACTAGGAATATACAAAAAAGTCGAAACCCTATTAGAGTTCCTTGAGAAGGTATTAGGAGAGACAAAGGAAAAAAAATGTGTACAAACCAACTATATGCAAGATAAATAAGAAATGGAAAATTCTATAACAAATATTTCCTGTTGAAGATAGGATCTTATTTGGGATTTAAAGAAAGCCAAGGGGAAGGTGAGGGAAAATGTGGGTGTGTGCGTGTGTATGTATATACAGCTATTAAATATATTTGTGGTTAACTATAGCTAGCCTGAGGGTAGCGGGGGGGAGGGAATGAAAGGGGGAAAAAAGCATAAAGTTTAAAAAGTACATAGTAGATAACAAAAGAACCACCTAAAAGGTATCAAAGAAAAAATGCACACTCATAAATATAATTTCTATTTTTATACATCCATTCTTGAACTGTTAATTTATTGTTATATATTCTGAATCCTCTCTGATATTCTGCTGGGCATATGACAAAGCTCCATTTTGTTTTATTTTGTTTTCCTTTTCTGTCTTTTCTTCTGTGTTGTTGTTTTTTTAATAAAGTGAAAATTTAAAAAACATACAAAAAAAAAAGTCAGGGAGAGTGGAAATGAGGTAGTTTCAAGCATTTCTAAAAATAAGAAGCTATAAATATTTAACAAGTTGGCAAAAAAAAAAAAATTAAAAATCCAATATTTCTTGAAAGCTAAACGTACTTGGAAACCCAGTTGAAGTAGGCTTTGGAACTCATGAAACAACAAAACAGGAAAAAGATTTTCCAAGAAAGTCATTCTTATCAGTGCCAAAACTCAAAAAGGTCCATGTTATTTCTAAGATAACATCACACAATGCCTCCTTGAAAGCAAAAATAAGCAATCCTGCTTCTTGGGTAGATATTTTCTGTGGGCTTTTTTTTTTCTTCCTCATTATCTTTATCAGCAGGGACATTTGCATGAAAACAAGATCATTGATCTCTGGGGATTCATCAGCTCCTGCTGCTTATTTTTCATCCATGTCATCCTCTCAATTAATACTAGGGAGAGGATTGAGACATTGAAGCACCAGATTAGGGTGTCAAATGAAAAACCAACCCCTACAGCAGATGACTATCCATAATGAACAAAAATCTTGTTTTTATGCAAATACACCATGGACAAGAAAATAAAAGAAGACATTTTCCAGAAAATCTGATACACATCAGTGAAATTATTTCTAAATTAGCACCTGTTTTCCACATGGCACCAAGATGTTTCTAACAAAAAGCATAATAGTCAATTAAAGTGGCAATCATCTACCACTAAACACTAGCACAGAAGTCAAATAAAACTGTAATTTCCAACAAGATGGTTCTGATCCAACAAGTAGCTCTGATCATTGGACTTACTAGTTGGCAGTAAAGATCATTTCTGTTGCAATAGGTTTAAGTTTAGTCTTATACCTTTCTGGAAACAGAGACCTCTTCTCTCAAAGTCCCTTCTAGCTTTGTATTTCTATACACACACCTCTTCAATATTCCAAAGTAATATGAAAACTAAAAATATGGATTTAGAACAGTAAATTCCAATTCTAATTTTTATTTGGAGGAAGTCCATCAAGAAATTCAGGATAATGGCATCTATTTCATATGTTTGATATAAGGATAAAATAATCCTTAAAGTACCATATAAATGTAAGTTATTATAAGATTTAGCCCTCTATTACTATATTGAGCCAAACAGATTTAAATTCAACAAAGAAAAATAAATAAACTGAGAGCTTGACAGTTGTAGCACCAAAAGGGCTCTCACCAAGACACTAATAATGTTTCGCTGTTATTAAAAATGTATCTGGTAGCTACTAAAAATTTTGTTTTGCAAAGAAATGGACTCATAAAGATAAAAGATCTGGTGACTATAAGACATTAACAACCAAAGCAAGACTTCCTTAAGGTACTTAATTATTTCAATCTCCATAATCCTCTGCTCAATATAGCAAAGAATATCACAGAATTTTAGCCCAGAAAAAATCTTTAGCAATCACTTAATCTAACAGATGAGGAAACTGAGATCTATAAAAAAGTGATAACAAAATTTCTGACCTCCAGAAGCAATTTAGCTGGAGAGATTAGACAAATACAGGAAAGATACACATTAATGTAAACTAATATGGAATAGAGCGCCAGTTACTATTGCAAAAAAAAATTTTAATAATAAACACTAAAAGAATTAAAAGGAGAGATCGTTATGATTGGAATCAGGGATGAACTAAGTGTTTTATTTTCATTGCGAGCATTTAGACCTCAGAAATCAGCAAATGCTACAAATCAGTTATGCTTTTGTTGATGGCTTAGACTTAAATGATGAAGGAAATGTTAACCAATGCAAATTAAACTAAAAAGCATGTCCTGTATAGCTTTCTTCCCTCAGAGAGCCAGTTGTTGAACATTTATCAGCACTAGCAATCTTTCTCTCTTATTTACAAAGTGTGAATTTTCTAGAATTCCTTTTCCAATTTTATAATAGTAGAGGAAAGAAGTATAATGAAATAGAAAACACCCAAACATAAAATGCATACTATCCAATAAGATTTTTTCACTTACATGGCAAGGAAAGGTCATTCCGGAGTCTCATACTATCACCACTAGACTCAGCAGTCTAATGTGCTGATTCCCAACAGAAAGATTTCTCACATTTTGTCTTACTTCTAATGTACTCACCATTCTAATTTTTAATAAAAATATTTCTTAATTATAAAAAAGAAATCTTTAAAGAATTATTACATTTCTCACTATAATAGATAGCAAGAACAACTATGGCCTGGGTACTTACACTCATCCAACCCCAGCTGATAGGCTAGATTCTGCAGCCCACGTACTTTCTCCATCAGGTTAGCTGTAGTGAGGCTGCCCAACTCTGAAAACAGAATAAGTATGAATTTAATATTGTTTTGATTTCCCAAAATCTATATGAATTAAATACAAGCCTTATCTTGCTTAGTCTGTACTAATAAGAGCAGAGCACATGTCCCAAATTCTCAAACTGAGAAAAAGGGGGTAAGAATTTTGTTAATTTTTACAACATACTTGGTTAAGTACATCCACTTGAAAGAGAGATAAGTCAGTATATAAATAGTCTCACATTATTAACATGTTCTATACTTGCATTTCCTATCCTCTGAATAGCATAAAAGTTATTTTGCTATTTCTGTCTTTCAGTTCATCCTGGAAAACGAATATAATGAAATTTTATTTTTTTTTTACATTTTACAAAACAAATTATTACAGGTATATGTTTCTATTACTTCAAAAAAAAAAAAAAAAAAAAACTACCCATCATTTTGTTGGTATTGTTATTTCCTTCCCTGAAAGGTGATCACATTTAGTAGACAAAATGCTAGAATTGTCTCTCCTGATATACAACTGTCTGGTGGCAGCCTCTTCTAGCTTAGCCATGTTGGTCCTCTGACAGCAGTCTGCTGCAAGGCACAAAGACAAAGTTTTTCTAGCTGTAAGATTTGTCACATCTTGCACTACACTGGTGAGGACAAGTGTTCCTATTATACACTGAGAAACCATTGCTATCAGCCTTTGGAAAAAGTACATAAGCTTGCTAATTAATCAGCAATGCCTCCAATAACAAAGGTATTCCAAGTAAAGTTCCCAATTTTTCTAAGTTAGATATAGTGGATAGAGTGCCAGACTTTGAACGAGGGAGACTTGGCTTCAAATTCCAGAATCATAGATTTTGAGAATGGTAAGGGGCCTCAATAATCATTTTAGATCAACCCATATCCTAAAGGAATCCCCAGCAAAATATTCTCAAATGGCAGTAACATAACACTTATTTGAAGGCCTTCAAGAAGGGGAAACCCAGTACCTCTCCAAACAATTGATTCAAATTTGGCCTAGCTTAAATTGTGAGGTTTTTCTTGGCATCTGACCTAAACTGGCTTCTTTGCAACTTGCACCCATTGCTCCTGCCTGGCTCTGCCATCTGGAGCAAAATCAGCCTGGCCCCTTCTTTTTATGAAAAACCTTTAAACAGCTGCTTCTTAATTCAGTTATTTCAGGTGTGTCTGGCTCTCTATGACTCCTTTTGGGATTTTCCTGGCAGAGATACTGGAGTGGTTTTCCATTTCCTTCTCCAGCTCATCTTACAAATGAGGAAACTGAGGCAATCAGGGTTAAGTGATTTGCTCATGGTCACACAGCTAGTGAGTGTTAGAGACCAGCATTTGGACTCTGGTTTTCCTGACTGCAGGCCCAGCATTCTACTGTGCCTCCTGGCTGCCCTACCAAAAATATCCCAAGTCTTCTCTTTTCCAGCCTAAATAAAGATCTTATTATAGCATGAACTCAGGCTCTTCAGCAGCCTGAATGCCCTAATTTAGGTATTCCACAGTTTGTCAATATCCTTCTTAAATCATGTGGCCCAGAACACAAAACTCCAGATAAAAGTATGAACACAGGTTTATTACTACCTACCTCATTCTTAGAAGCCATGTCCCTCCTTAATGGAGCTACCATCATCATCATCATCATAGCAAAAATAGATGCTTTAAGGTTTAAAAAATGCTGCAAATGTTATCTCATTTGACATGAGCTTTTGCTATATATCATATTACTGAGCTTGCAATTCACTAAACTGTCCAGATTTTTTTTTTCAGAACAATTACTATCTACCCATGCCACCCAATCTTACATTTGGGAAGTTGATTTTTTGTATCTGATTGCAAGACTTTACATTCATTTCCCCAAAAAATTTTGTCATAATTGATTTAGGCAAATCCTCTAAGCTGTCAAAATCCTTTGGATACATGCTTTGGCATTTACCACTTTAGCTTATTTCTCCAACCCAGTTTATTGTTATCTGCAAATTTGATGAGCATCACATTTATACCAATATTCAAGTCAATGACAAAAATGCTTACCAGACCAGCAAGCACAGATCTCCCTTATTCTACTTATCTTGGATCTTCTCTGATTATGATTTTTTTTGTTATTTTCATTGTAAAGTTCATTCTCTTGAACATTCCATAAGATCTCACATCTTTCCTCACTTTTCTGAAATCTGCTTTCCCAAAATCTAAGACATATACCCAGAGTTTTCCTCTATCACAATTTTTAAGAAGTAGTTATCATTTGTCATCTTAGGTTGTTAGGTTTGAGTCCAAGTCTACTGCTCTTTCCATTATGTTAAAAAAAAATTGTAGTGTCTATTCCCTTAAAAAAGTTTAATTCTTAAAAAGCAGACTTATCTTAATCTCAACTAAGTTCATATTTCAATTTTAATCTAATTTCCTGACAAGCATGGAATGTTTACTGCCAAAAGAATCACCAAGGGGAAGACATGAATAATAAAAAGATTTGCCTCAGTTAAAATTTTCTAACTGAAATTGGAACTAAAATAATCTATTAATCAATCAAAAAATATGTATTGACCATCTATGTGCAAGGCTTGGAAAGGGTTACAAAATGTAAAATACAAAACATTAGCTCCTGCATTCAAAACACTCACAATCTAATATTCTAACAACTGAGCACATATAAAAAGTGCTAAATGAATAATAAAGAAAATAAGTATTACTGAAGTTTAAGGGAAGCAGAAATTGCTTCCATTTGGTGTGGTTCATTACAACAAACCATGAAGAACTTTTTTGAGTTGGGTCTTAAGATTTAAATTTAAAAAGAAAGCACATTTTGAGCAAAGGAAACATAGAATGGGCAAAAATTCAGAGGAAGGAAAGCATAAACTGTAGTCAAAGGACTAGTCTGAGGATTCATATAGAGGAAGAGTGGGGAATAAGCCTAGAAAGACAAGGTGGGGCCACATTATTGATGGTCTTGACTTAAAGTCCATGGATTATCATCATTTCTTACCTTTCAGCATGTCAATATCATCATGTTCTAATTCAGCCATCCATTTGGGTGGAGAGCTAGTGATGGGCTATCAGAAAATAAGAATATATAGGTTAAGATTGAGATTAAGGGCTCACAGACAACATAAATGAATCCTATTCTTTGACAAGAAAATAATTGTGGCTTATATACTAAATAAGTATGAACGAAATTAAAGCTGGGAATAAATAAAGTTGTTAGCAAAACTAAAGACAAAGATTGAAAAGCGATCCTTTGCTTGGATAAGAACACCTACCATACAAAATAAGACTTCATCTTTAAATCAGCTTCTTCAGGGGTAATAATCAATTTAAGGATAAATTATTGTGGAACAGGTTGAATTAGCAGTAAGAGAGTCTTGCTCCAGTTAAGCCTACTCAGCAAAAAAAATCAACTCTTACCCTGAGTTCTATGAAAAGCTCAGCAAATGTTATTTTTTAACAGAGTTAAAGATTTTTTAAAAATCCATCAAAATCAGAGAATCCTTAACTTTTAGAAGAGGAAGAACTGAATAATCATCAACTTATAATTCACAAATTTAGAAAAAATTCACAACTGTCTAGGGAAAAAATGAGTATTTCAGTTTACTTTTTTCATTTTGCATGAGATATAAAAGAATATCTATTATTTACCTTCAGCATTTTTATCATTAGTTTAGAAATAAACACTCCAGATAAATACCTCAACAGTAATGTAATACAGATGATAAAACCACCTAAGCTAATCATTTTATACGCATGAAAATAGTAGGAGGCCAAAACTCAATTACCACTGCAGTAGATACAGATCATAATAATCTAAATAAATTAATTAGCTCAAATCTGGTCTTATGCCAAGTATCCACAGCCACTATCTGTATATGACATAAAGTAGAGAATACATCATGTATGACTCTCTCCAATGGTCACTCTCAAATCAAAGGGTCTCTCATATAATTCTAAAGTCCTAAGTGTAAAAACAAGCCTCAAAGCTTTCCCCAAATCTCTTATTTGGCTGTAAAGAGAAGCAAAATCTGGCTTCCCAATAGCCCTACTTGAACGCTGAAGAATGGCGTTAACAGATGAATTTCCTTCTTAAGGCCTTCTGATGCTTTGCTGAGAAGAAAAAAGATAAGTAGTTACTATACTAAAATGCCCTCAAGAATGGAATGTTAAAATCCCAGTGCAGGACATAAATGTATCATAAATCTTTTCACAATCACAGTTGGGACAAAAAAGAACAAAAATAAAGAAACAGCAAACAATCTTCCCTCCAAACTTATTCTGACATTAGCAGAGATAAATATCTTATCTAAGATATAATTTGTTTACCAATACATTTTCCCTTACTTCACTGAGAAGGACTGAAACAGAAAGTACTATTAGTTTGTTTTTCTATTGGTCTGTGTGAGCTAATACTAAAAGTACCTTTTTTGCCATCAGATGAGAGAATCAAAAGGGAGAAAAACGAATTCCCAAAGAATAATATCTTTTCAAGGCAGAATATACCAAAACAGAGACATAAAATCTTTACTATCTCAACCCAAAGCCAAGACACAAATCACCTTTAAAATAAGGAATAGAAAAGAAGTGGGGGGAAAAAACAACTTACTTGATTTTCTAACTCCAGTCTTGGCTCAGTCTTATTCCAATATTACTTGCCTTGCTTAAGCTTCTCAGGACTAAGTGTCAGAACTAAGATGACATTCACTTTTACAAGATAATCTTGTTAATTAGAAATCTTAAGAAATGTTTTTAAAAACTGAAGGGTTTGGGAGATAGCCTTCCTTTTTCCAACATATGAATCTTATCACTCTAAGTAATTTTGAAATTCTATGTCCAAAGAGTAAAAAGAATCATCAGTTAGTACCTATTATATTCATGGAATCATAGATGTAGAGTTGAACAGTACCATCAAGTCATCTAGGACAATCTCCTGGCCCAGAAAGTGGAAAGGACTTGCCAATAGCCAAAAAGGTAAAGCTTCAGTCAGAAACCTAGGCTTCTGATTCCCAAAACAGTATTATTTTCAATGTATCATAGAGCACTATAACAAAAAGGAACCACTTTAGAAATTTAGGTATTTTGACTTCTTTACAGGCTACATTATTTCCATTAGTTTCCATTAGTTTATATACTTATAGCCAAGAAAGGATGGGATTTGGACTTGTGATTTTCATTGATGAGGGGAAATTTTCTCTAACACTGGCTGGTACTTTCTCTGAAATTTGTTTTCTTAGAGCACTGCTCAAGACACTGTGAAAGTAAATAACTTTCCCAAGGTCACACTACTGGGCTACAAAGTTTATACTAGAGAAATGACTTGAATCTAGGCCTTCCTGGCTTCAAGGTCAGCTCTCTATCTCATGCTAACTTGGAGAGCAAAAAGATTTTCCAATATCTACACTACACATCATATGGAAGGTAATTAAGTTATAAGGAGTTAAAAATCAAGTACATATAAACACACTATACAAACAAATATTATACAGAAAAATCTTACAAATTCTGAAACAATATTATATGGAAAAATTTCTACTACCAAAGACCTCACTTACACTTTTGAAGGATGCTGCAAATTCAGCAACACCTGGCACTGGAAAAAAAAGAGAAAGATTATTATAATTCCATACTACATAGCGGTACCTTTTAACTTAAACACAATGTTTCAGTCCAAATTAGCTACAATTTCAAAACTAAGTGCCAAAAGAAAAAATTGTTTTCAGATATTTTCTTCTCCTCTCTGTATGCATTTATATGTAGATGTGAATATACATATGTATATACACATTATGCCAAGTATACACATGTACATACATACATGCTCTATGCATGCGTGTGTAGTGTTTGTTTACATACACAATAGATATAGATATGCTCTGAGATTATCTAGTCCAACACATCCCCCGCCCCATTTTACAAATAAGAAAAGTAAGGCTCAAAAAGTTAAGTGAGTTTGTTTTCAAAGCCTCCCTCAAATGACAATAATCCTTCAAGTATCACATATGAAAAAGAAACAAATAACTTACATTGTTCAGGCCAGAGGTCTGGCGAGGCTCGATCAAGTTTTTCAAAACTCAGCAAAGATGCTTCCAGGTCGGTCCCTAAAATAACACGTCCAGACATAAACAGACATTAGCCACAACATCTGTGCTATTTTATTTCAAGAAAGAGACTATATCAGAGTACTGGACCTCCATAGCTAAGAATAATGGTTTGGACCAAATTAAGATAGTACAACCTGAATTCCTTCAACTTCCTTTGCAAATAAAATCACATTACAATTTAACACTAAAAGGATATGTGTAAACCTGTTTTCAAGTAAGACAGTAAACATTTTTTTCCCATTACTTTTGAAAAACAGATAGATTGAACACTAAAAATAGACCCCAAAGAATATGGTTGTTGGTTTAGAAAAAGACATAACTTAATTAGAGACTAATGAACTAACTTCAGGATGAAATATAATTAATTTAGCCTTAAAACTTGAGAGGCATTGCCCAATAGAAAAGTGGTCAAAGGATATGAAGAGTTCTCAAAAGAAGTGAAAACAGTCAATGATCATCTTTTAAATTATTTTAAATCATCATTAAGAGAAATGCAAGGAAATGATTACATTTCAAGAAGTTATGGGAACAATAATTGGCACAGTAATACACCCTTTAGAGAGCTTTAAATATGTCTAACCATTCTGGAAAGCAATTTGGAATCATGCTAAAATGATGAAAATGTCCATACCCTTTGACTCTGAGATCATACAACTAAAACATATATTTCAAAAAGGTCAAACACAGAAAGGTCCAACATACACCGAAAAGTAAATGTATAGCACCACTTTTTCTGGGAGCAATGAGCCAGAAACAAAGTGGATATTTATCAAGCCAGAAAAGGCTAAACAAATTATGGTACATGTAAAGGACAATTAGTGTCCTTGAAAAACAAGTAGGAAAAATCCATAAGCATGGAAAGACACACTGGCACCAATGTGAAGTGAAAAAAGCTCAACCAAAAAAAAAAAAACCTATGTAAATACTACAACAATGGAAAGAGAAAGAACAAAATAAAATAAAACAAAAGAAATGGGGCACAGAGTACTACAACCAAGCTTGGCCTCAGATAAAACCTTCACTGCTGAGGTAGGGGACTACAGAGGTGACAGATACTGTCATAGTTATATTGTTAACTTTTTTTCTCTTTTGTTCTTTTTTAATGTTTGTTAGAAGAAATGGCTCTCTGAGGAGGCTAAGTGTGGGGGGGAAGCACAATCAAAAATAAATGATATAAAAAGAAATTAGCAACTTTTTTTTTCTTTTTAATTAAGGCAGAGAAGTTTTAGGAACTGAAAAAATAGAAGGCAGCTAGATGGCACAGTCTGGCCTTAGACATTAAACACTTCTTAGCTGCATGACACAAGGCAAATCACTTAGCCCCAATTGCCTCGCTAAAAAGAAAAATAAAAAGAACTTAAGGATGGGATTCTCAACTATAAAGCTGAATTAAGTGAATGAAATTAATTGAACTTTTAAAGTCAAGACTACAAATTTAGTGAACACAGATGTTAGAATTTCATTTTTTGTATAACCCATACAGGGATTTGACCAAAAAAAAAAAAAAAAAAATACAGGGAAAAACAAAACTTAACATAACAGAATTAAGAACATCAACATTTACAGCAGAAACTTCAGATTAAAATCCAAAATTAAATGAGGTTAAAAAGGAATAAGAATTTGAGCAAAGATCAAAGTAAAGAATAAATTTTCAAATCTAAGTATTTATATGGTTCCTGAGCTCCTGTTCCCTATCTCTATAATCACCACCTGAATACATTATAAGCATCTCAAATCCACTATTTCCAAAATAGAACTCATTATCTTTTCATCCAAACCTGCAACCTCCTGATTTCCAGATTTCCAGATTTCTGTCAAAACACCACCACTCTTCTAGGAACCCAGAATCATCTTCAACCATAGCCTTAGAGTTAACCTCAACTCTTTATATTCAGGCACATTCAACCAGTTAATTCTTGTGAATTCTACCTCGTTAGCCAGCACAGTGGATCCTGCCAGATCTTGAGTCAGGCAGGAAAATTCATCTTAATGAGTTCAAATCTAACATCAAACACTTCACAGCTGTGAGACCCTGGGCATCACTTACTCCTGTTTGCCTCAGTTACCTGATCTGTAAAGTGAATTGGAGAGAAAAATGGCAAACCATACCAGTATCTTTGCCGAGAAATTCCTAAATAGGGAAGTCAGTCATAACTGAATGACAAAAATAAAAGTCTCTTTCATACCCATTCAGTTTTTTCTTCACATAATAACTACCCTTACATAATTTGCCAGGACTACTGCAACAGCTTCCCAATTTGTCTCCCTATCTTCTATTTCTCTTCTCTCTAATTGATCTTCCATAATGCTGACCAATTTATATTCCTAAAATATCAATCTAACTAAATCATGGTTCCACATTTGCCCTTAAGATAAAGATCAAACACCTCTGTTCAGCATTTTACAACTTGGCCTACTTGCTATTTCTCATAAATGGTATTTTATCTTCTGTTTCTGTACTTTTACATAGTCTATGCCTCTTATGTGTAGTATTTTCTCTTTTCACCTCTGCTCCTGGGAATTCCTAGCTCCCTTTAAGACTCAAAAAGCCAAGGAAATAGTCAGTGACCATACTTGTGAATATGAATGGGAGGGAAAAAAACAGAAGCATACAGCAGAATAGATTAGAAATATAAATACATTAATTCATTGTTTACAAGAGACACATTTAAAACAGAACAGTACACAGAGTTAAAATAAAGGGTTGAAGCAGAATCTGTTATGTTGCATATTCAGGGAAAAATGTAGGACTATCAATCTCATGATCTCAAACACAGCAAAAACAAAATAAGACCTAACTGAAAGAGATAATTAGGGAAACTACATTTTACTAAAAGGTACTACAGAAAATGAAGTAATATCAAACTACATGGGCAACCGAGAGCCAAATTCATAAAAACAAAAGCCATCTACCAAGCAGTTTTCAGAAAAAGAAATCAAAGCTATCAAGTCACATGAAAAATGTCCTAAATCATTATTAGAGAAATGCAAATTAAAAGAACTCTGAGGTATCACTTCATACCTATCAGATCGGCTTACCTAACAGAAAAGGAAAATGACAAATGGAGGAAATGTGGAAAATTGGCGACACTAATACACTGTGGACCAAGTTGTGAATTGGTCCAACTATTCTGGAGAACAATATGGGAGTCTACCCAAATAGCTATATAAAACTGTACATTCTTTGACCCAGTATTATCACTACTAGGTTTGTAACCCAAAGAGATCAAAGAAAAACTCAGAAGGCTTCTAGGCACAAAAATATTTATTGCAAAGTTTTGGGAGGGTTTTTTTGTGGTAGCAAAGAATTGGAAATTGAGGGAATGCCCATTAATTGAGGAATAGTTAAATAAGTTGTGGTATAACCATGATGGATTACTATTGTGTTATATGACTAGGAAGATAATTTCATAAAAACTAGAAGACATATATGAACTAAAGCAGAATGAGATCATTGTACACAGGAACAGCAATATTGTAATCATGTTCATCAGCAAAAGACATAGCTATCTTGATCAAGACATGATCCAAGGCAATCTTCAGGAATCAAGATGAAAAATGCTATACACCTCCAGAATAGATAAATTTTGAGTACAAACTGAAATATAATATTTTTTCACTTTATTTTTCTTGAGTTTGGGAGACATGGCTAATGTTTTCCTTGGAAATGTTTTGTCTTCTCGATTGGAGGGAAGGCTCTAGAGGAAGAGAATTTATAACTCCAATTAAAAAAAAAAAGAATGCTTAAAAATAACTTTTAAAAAGATTTCAAGAGATCCTTCCTAATTTTCTCTCTCCTTATAAACACTGTATATTTATTTTTGCATACATCCTGTATTTATCTGTGAATGTGTTGTTTATGTTAGTTATTATATACTATGTAAATTCCTAGATATTCCTATGACCTACTATCCAGAACTTCCCTTCTATCATGTACATAGAATCACTGCTGTAAGCTAAGAGACCTTGGAGATTAATCACACCCGAGAGATATAAATTTTAACTATATCAAAAATGTGGGGGGTGGAGGAGGGAGAAGAGCAACAATGTGGGGGGAGGGGGAAGTTCTTATAAAAGCAATTTCCATTCTCGTAGAGATGGAGTGCAAGGTTTCCACAGCTTCTCCTTTCTCCAGTTTAATTAATCAACTCCTGCCAAGGCAACCGAATCCAACTGAAGGCCTTTAGGGATATTGCATTTCTTCTACGTTAACAATCAATCACTGGTTCTTAAATCACATTAGAGATCATCGGCTGGGAGAAAAAATAAATACAGCCACCCGGCCCTTCCTTTCCCCGCCTCCCACCTCTCTACCCCACCTCCTCAACCAGGCTTCTCTCTCTTCTGATCCCTAGCACACCAGCGTCGTCCTCCCCAAGCCGAGGAGGAGGAGGACCACCCCCAGAGTCCAGAAGGACGAATCTCCCCCGCCCCTTCGCGTCCTCCTCTCCTTCCCCAGCAATGTCTTCGCGGTCCGGCCCCCACTGCCCCGGAACCGCGGCTACTCCCTCCGCGCCAGCTGCAAAACCACCGCGGTGGGGCCCCCGGAGAGGTTGTGAAGGGAAGGAGTCGGGACAGCGGGAAGAAGGAAGGATGAGAATGGGCTCTGAGGGGTGAAAAGAAAGCCCGAGGTTGATAAGAAAAGAAGGTTGCCGGGAGAAGAGAGAAAAAAGCTGGAAAACCGTGGGCTCTTAGCCGGCTCCTACCGTCCGTGGGAGACGCCATCTTCCGACCCATGTCACGTGATAAAGCTAACCGTCGGCGGGAAAGTGAGGCGCAGCAAGCTCCGCCCCTGGAGCCTATCCCGTCCCCGCCCCATCTTCCTTTCCCCAATCAATGAAGCCTATTTTCTAGCACCGCCCCTTCTTTTCCCTTCCACCTGTTTCCCCCTCACCCCTTAGTCACACCCCTTGACTTCTGCCGATCCGGGCCCAATTCCCAGTTCTTGTTTACGTTCCGCCTCCCGGGAGGCGGAGCCTAACTTTTTCCCCTTGGCCAATCCAAACTCCGTCTGAGGAGGCGTCTTCTCTTGCTGGAGACCCGAAAACAAGGGGGCGTCTTCCCAGCCTCGGCCAATCGTAGTAGCAGTGAGAGACTGGAGGCTAAGAAGAGCCGAATTCGGCCTAGGATACCTTCCCAGATGGTCTTCGGCGGAGGCGGATAGGGGGGCGGGGAAGGAAGCTATGCCGCATGATTGGCCAGAACCAAGGGTCTCCTCCTCCTCTTTCTTGCCAATGGAAAGGTGAGGGAGGCGGAGTTAGGCGGCGGTCAGGCTGGTAACCGATCCCGTGACTAACTGAGACAGGCAGCGATGGCGGTGGTAGCGGTGGCTGCAGCGGCGGGCTTACGAGCCCGGATGCTTCGGGTGAGAAAAAAGGGGAGAACTTCGAATCTCTGGAAAGATCCGGGTCGGGCTGACTCCTTTCCCCCTGTCCGGAGGGAGGAGACTTACCGGCCCAGGGCCTGCATCCCTTGGATCTAGTCCGGTTACCCCCTGACCCTCAATCCTGGCACCCTCCCAGACCTTTGACGCGCTCTGTCATCCCCATCCCGGATCTTACCTGCGGCCAGTCAATCTCTGGCGTGCAAAAGCTTTTTTTTTTTTTTTTTTAAATCCTGACCTTGGGCTTTCCTCCCAGACCCAGTGTTTCTTCTGCTGATACGCCCTCCCCTCCCCTTCCCTTCCCTCTCCGCCCTGCTCTGGTTACTACCTTACCCTGTAGCACAGGGAGTCCTAACCGGCGTCCACCTGCGCGCCGCTCTGAAAAAATACCTTTGTTAACCGCATTTAAAGAGTGGCTTCTTTCGTGATGCTGTGTGGTTTATTGTATGCATTTAAAAAACATCCTGAGGAGTTCGTGGGCTTTAAAAAACTGTCACAGGAGTCCCCGAAATCAAACAGCTGCTACGGAAATTGCGCCTGCAACGGGGGAGGGGGGGGGACAGCTCCCTCCTTTCACCTGCTTTCTTCCACCCACGATGCCCTCTGAACTCTGGAGTTCTTGGTAGGGAAAGGAAGGGGGAAAAAGAGAAGATCATTTGAAGGAACTTTTGACTCTCCTAGATTTTCCGCTGCCTTTGCTCTAAAAGAGTTTCTTGCCAATCTTTTATGGGGCGGGGCGGGAGAGGTAGAGAGACAGAGACCGAATAATGGTGTGATCTGTGCGTTAGGGACGAGTCTACCAGAAACACTTTATTAATTTTAAAATTCTTAAAGCCAAACATCTAGTTTAGAGGAACGTCCAGATCAGCTTACGTTCTCCCATGCTCTTGAAAAATCTCTGCCAATTCAGTTGAAGCCTTGGGTTTGGTGTTTTTTGGGTTGGTGCTTTTTTTTTTTTTTTTTTTTTTTTTAAACTTTGTCGTTTCTAAATAAAATCCTTCCAGCTAAATAAACCTCCTTGGAATAACGAAAGACAATTAAGCAAAAACCAACGACCACTATGGCAAATTTAGTTAAATGGTAAGGTGTTCCAAGGTCCTCATCATTTGTCTCCAAATACTTTGTCAAAATCGGTTCCAGAATAATATTGCTTTTCACTTCCTTCCATTTTTGAAAATGAAATTATCTTTAAGGCAAGTCAAGTTCTTAATAATTAGATTCAGAAAAACTATTGGAGAACAAGTAAACAAGTTGAACTATAAATACAATGACCTCATTGCTGTAAAGGAAAATCATACTGTGAGAATTTAGACCAATGAAGGAACTATTTCTTGATCTCAGATGGCTTGTTAAATCATGAAACACACCATTTTCGGAGCAGCAATGAACTGAACCAGCTACGCCCAGCGAAAGAATTCTGGGAGATGACTAAAAACCATTACATTGAATTCCCAATCCCTATATTTATGCCCACCTGCATTTTTTATTTCCTTCACAAGCTAATTGTACAATATTTCAGAGTCCGGTCCTTTTTGTACAGCAAAATAACGGTTTGGTCATGTATACTTATTCTGTATCTAATTTAGATTTTAATATATTTAACAGCTACTAGTCATCCTGCCATCTGGGGGAGGGGGTGGAGGGAAGGAGGGGAAAAATTGGAACAAAAAGTTTGGCAATTGTCAGTGCTGTAAAATTACCCATACAGATAACCTGTGAATAAAAGGCTATTTAAAAAAAAAAAAAAAAGGAAAGAAACACACACACCATTTTCGAGAGAATTGGTACATTACAGGTAGAGAATGAGAGGTATACAGTTGTGATAAACATGTTGATTTGACTTCTGTGTTGCCAGTACAGTTCTACTAAGAAGGGTTATTGGTAAGTGAAAATATTTTTTAAAATATCAATAAAACTTCTTTTAAAAATTTTATCACCTGCTCTGCTTTTAGTTGACTACTTTGATATGCCTAGATGAAGAGTTAACCATGTAATTCTAAAAGACCTGTCAATATCTTTACATATATAGTATCATTTGATAAATGAAGTCTTCTATTACTACTTACTATACCTTCATGCCATGTATATGATCTCTTTCCCAAGTTATTATCTATATCCCTCTGTCTGAATATGTTCCTATCAAAGTGTTTTTAAATTCCATTTATCTTCACCCAACTTTTCTTCACTATCATTCTTGTCTCATGGATTTTTTTTAACATAACTGTATATTCTTAAATTATAGTGCTTTCATAATAGCTTTTTAGTCAATATGTTCCTTTTGAATAAAGTATGCCCTTCTGTGACCATAGTGTGGTTTTGAATGCTATCTAGTAAGTCTAAGTGATAATTATGAGATTAAATCTATAACTTTACATTAAGAGTGCTAGTTCCTCTGTTAAACTTGACACTTAATGTGATATTTGGGTTTGGGGATACAAGTGGTTTCTTCTCCCCCTACATTTTTCATTGAATTTCTACTCCAAAAAATGATACATTTTTTTCCTTTGTCTCATAGGTTTCTTCCAAGATAAACCCTGTTTGGTACCCAGCATCGTGCTTTTCCTCATCTTCAGTGGTAAGTTTATGGGGTTAACAAAGGTATTTTTTCGGAGCGGGGCGCAGGTGGACGCCCGGTTAGGACTCCCTGTGCTACAGGGTAAGGTAGTAACCAGAGCAGGGCGGAGAGGGAAGGGAAGGGGAGGGGAGGGCGTATCAGCAGAAGAAACACTGGGTCTGGGAGGAAAGCTCAAGGTCAGGATTTAAAGGCATAAAAGGCAGTTTATTGATAATTAATGTCCCTGATCCTTAGAAAAACGGATTTATTTTTCCTGTGGCATTCTCTCTTAAGAGCTTTATCCAGACCTGTTTGGACAAAAGTATAGCAGTTTTTTTTGTGGTGGCAAGAATTGAAAATTGAGGGGATGTACATCACTTGAGGATTGGCTGAATAAGGTCTAGGATATGATTGTAATATACTATTGTGCTATAAAAATAAGCTGGATGATTTCAGAAAAATCTGGAAAAATTTGCACAAACTGACAGAATAAAGTGAGCAAAATTAGGAGAACATTATACATAGTAACAGCACTATTGTATAATGATCAACTGTGAATGACTTAGCTATTCTCAGCAATACAACGATCCAAGACAATCCCAAGGGATTCATGATGAAAAAATGCTAATTCCTGAAAAAGAATTGATGATAATAAGCTTGAGAAAGAGATCATAAATGTGGCATGAAGGTATAGTAAGTAGTAATAGAAAACTTCACTTATCAAATTGAAACATAATATTTTTCACTTTTTTGTGGGCTTTTTTTAGGGGGGGTGTTTTCTTTCACAACAGAACTAATGTGTTTTGCATGATTATACATTATGCTCTAATATTATTCTCACAAAGAAGAAGGAGGGAAGAAGGGAGAGAACTTAGAACTTTTAACGTTAATTTTTTAAAAATTTATCTTTCCTGGGGCAGCTAGATGGCATAGTAGATAGAGCACCATCACTGGAGGCAGGAGAACCTGAGTTCAAATTTGGTCTCAGACACACAGCCTAGCCTTGTGATCCTGGGCAAGTCATTTAACCCCACTTGCCTGCAAAAATAACAAAATTGTCTATCCGTGTAATTGGGGGAAAATATTATTTAAAAAATTATTTAGCACTATACTCCTCATAGGTTTTGATTAACTTAAAGAGGCTTATCAATGCTTGGGTATAATATATAATTTCAAAGCATCTTCTATTTTTGTCGGCTCAACAAAGGATTCCAGAGAATCTTTTGAATTTATGCTTTCCTTATCTTATGGTGAGCATTACTGCCTTTCGCACACCAGCCTAGGGAGTGGAATACCATCCTTAAATCCATTCTCTAGATCTCTAGGCAAGTCATTTATTTAAGTTTGCTGTTTTTTCAAATGTAAAATGAGTGGGCTGGACTAGATAGATGCTTGATTGCTTTTAGCACTAAATTTATGATTCTGTGATCCAGATATTTTTGTCTTTACTACAAATATATATTCCTAATAATTTTTAGAAAAGAAATTATATATTATATTAAACTAAACCATTTCCAGTATCTTAATGTGAATTTGTCAGTCTAAATTTGCTCCCTACAAAATATTATTCTGAGCCTTATCAGTTTAGATAGAGAAATAGTAATTACAGAATATTCCAAGAATTCTGAATTGTTAATGTTTTTCAGAGTTCAAGTAGTATACTTTTACTAGCTCCTTTAGTTCCTTTCCTTTCATTCCTTTCCCCTACTTCCTTTTTCATCATTCCCTGTTTTGCTGTTCTTATTTTCAATTTGAAAGTACTGAAATTTTATGAAGGAATATTCTAGGATTTTCTGGTATATCAGTTCTTATGTGTTTGTTCTTACAAGCAATGTTGCAGGGAAGACAAAAAATATTTTACAGTATGTAGTCATTCTAAAGATCTTAGCCAGGATCATACAGAAAAATCATTTGAATTAAAGTTTCATGAAAACTAATTCCCTTTGCTAAAATGCTAATCTCTTGATTGCTTTTGTGCTTCCAATAGATGTGTATTTACTTTTATTGGTATTAGGTTCTACTATGTATTAATGATTAATAATTCCACTGTCACAATAAAAACTGACATTTATATTGTGCTTTATGGTTTACAAAATATTTTACATATCTTATATGTGAGGAAAATCTTATATGTGAGGAAAATAGTGACAATATTTTACTAAAAATATCTTTGGGTCTGAGGCTTCCATGTAATGCCAAAGAAACTGAGCAAGACAGAAATACTGGGATCCATGTTGATCCCAGGGCTAGATGAGACTATCATCTCAAAGAGTCTAGCCCCGAGTCTCTGGGCAGGGAGCCTTTTATGGAATAACCACAATGGAGGGACCTAGGTGGGAATAACCTAATAGAAGGAGGTTACTGATATTCTAATGACATTAAGGAATATCTATAAAACCTTTATCTCAACCATTAAGAGGGGACGGGCATAACCTTAAGGCAGAATTACGAAATAGGATAATTGGAGGAACTGGTCACCCCATTAAAAGGGAACTTTGGCATTCCCCCCTTTTTCTCTTGGAACTATTCAAATCTTTGAATTACCTTCCTCTAGAAGGCCTTAGCACTATAATTTGAACAACCCTATGTGAAGTAAATAAAAATCAAAATAAAGCTAGACCAATGCAAGGACTTATGGCAAGGTCAAGTCTCTCCCTGATAACCCCAGAATCAATCAGCAATACACAAAGTTCCTTATTTCAATTATTTCTGACAATCAATTGTCAGATCCTCTGCAGTTGGGGAGCATATGGACAGCTGTGGTCATTTGTGCATGACTCGGCCTCTGCTTACGGAGAGCAGCAGGGCTCAAGGCAGTTGTGCTGCCCATTCAGAGGGGCAGCCGGCTCCAGGAGAGAAGGGTGAGGCTTGGAGCGGCTCCACCTGTCCCGCCCAGAAGAACAAACAGGGCTGCTACTAGAATACAGATTTCTGAGCAGATTATGCACAGAGGCCTCAATATCAACAAGATCCTTTTAAGTACGCTGAAATACTAATTAAGGATCTGGGGTAACAGGAGTGGAGCAACAGCTCAGAGAGACTGCCAGTTCCAAGACAGGTATCCAATTTCTGGTTGTTTCTAAAAAAATAATCCCAAAAACTGAGTCTGCCAGGGCAATTCCAACAGAGTAAGGGATTTCCAAGTTAAAGCACAACCAGCAAATCTTGGTCTAGTAAATTTAAGTACTTCCAATTAAATCTGAACTAGCAAGATACCAGTTTTCTCAATTTCCTATTTCTTCTCCTCCCTTTTTTTTTTTTTTGAAAGGAATTATCAAATGACCATCCCACATATAAATCATACATGTATGCATATACATAACAGATCCAACATAACAGCAATAGTTACACAAGTTTAATAATTTCCATCCCAAGTCTTAAACACAGCACAATAATACAGTGAAAATTCTAACAAGTCAACCACTTTCCCATTCCCCCCCCATCAGTCCAAATTACATCAGGAAAAGTGGACGATGGCTGTCATTTTCTTCTTCAAGCTGAACAGGGATGATGCTCAGTCCACGAGGGGGATGGGTCTGTAGTGTGGCGAGCTGACAAACAAAGGTTTGATCTAGGTCCCAGAAGCAAGTCAATATATCTGCAATTTGACCAAATCTAGAAATAAAAACTAATCTAACAAAGAAAAGTTAGAACAGTCTTGAGATAGAAAGACCAGTCCACAAGGACTGCTACAAGATGTGGCTTCTCATTAGTTATAAACCTTAAAAAAAAACTTGAATGTCTAGATACAATATCTGGTAACCAATAGATGACCAGACTAAATACTTATTTGCTCAAGTATTTAGGATATAGTGATTACACATAATGGATTGGAAACAACAATGTATGACATAATTGAATTAACAATTTCTTATTGACCATTATAGAAATCAGTTACAGGAGGGAAAAAAATGCAATGCATATTAACTACAAACCCAAGATATTTTGCCTCTAGTAACAATCCTAAACAAATAGTTACCATAACCTTATCGGTCTGCTGCTTTTAAAATGTCTGGAACAGTTAAGAGTAAGGGGGGAGAATAGAATTCCATGTGACTACCTTTCCCCCAACTCCACAAGGGTGGGCAGCGAAATCACTCCAGGCTAACTAAATGGCTCCTATAGCTGAAGTAGCAGCAGTTGGGGGGGAGGGGAGCAGTTTAAATCTTTACAAAGATCCTTACCCCACCCAACATTTAAAGTAGCAGAAATCAGTGGGTGGGTGGGGGAATCCCATAAAACCTACATGTCCAGCAGAGCTGGATTTAAAGCATATAATCCATTTCTATCTCATTTCAAATAATAAAACAACATAGTTTCTTTCTCTCCTTCTGGCCCCATGTGGCCATTATTCCCAATGGACTTCTCCTAAGCCCAGCTTGGCCAGGGATGAAGCTTTCAGAAAAGTCCTTGTTAGATACTTTAGGTAAAATTAGAGGCACATGACCTCTTTCAGGCAAGTTAACAGAACTTCTTTAACAAGCTATTGTTCCTTTAAGATCTTATACTTAAGGATAACCAATTCATTTCCCAAATTTAGAATCATCTTTAAATTCCTAATCAAATGTTTTCACCAGCTGGAGTTCAGTATTGAAATGACCAATTCCTAAATTTGATCATTGTTCTTAAATTTAACAGAGCTCTTAAGTTACCAAAACAGACAAACAAATTACAAACAATTTCACAAAAATCACATAGAACAGAGCACAACAAGACTGTCTAATAACATACAAGACATACAGAACATTGGTTACACTTAAACTGCACAATTACAACATTCAGTAGGACACTAACATTAAAGCCAAACCAAATGGCGTTTTTAAAACCCCCAGTCTTTGTAGATAGCCCCCTGACCATGCAAAAGCGGAAGGGGCCGGCATTATTCTACACAGGATGACCCAAGTAGGGAAACTGAGTCCCACTTTCAAATATATATACTTCCCACTCGATGGAAGAAGTGGGAGGACATCTCTTAGAAATGCAAAGGACGTGCCTTTGTCTCTGGAAAAGAGGTGGACAGAAAGAGTTTCCTCAAGCAAAGCATCTGCTCCAGGAAAAGAGTTTTGAGGTGGCGGAGTGCCTAGATCACACTCCAGTAGTGACCCCTGCGTCAGTAGGCCACTCATCAACCAAGAAAATGGCACTCCCAAAAAGGGCACCCCAAGTGACAACCGTACAACCGGTTATTCACTAATCAACCAAACCAAACAAAACAAGTCTTAAGACATAACCAGATGGTACCCCAAAAGGTACCCAGACAAACTTACTCTCCTGTGGCCGAAATGGGATTGTCTACCATCAGGCTATTGTGGCTTGAAACTGCTCTCTTTCCCAGAGGCTCTGGAAAGAAATCCAGGAGGGCCCGACCTCTCCAGGCCAAGAATTCAGATTCACAGCCACCCGGCCCAAGGCAGAGACCGGAAAGTCTCATCTCTAATCCTGCTCATTTTCTAATTATCTCGCTGGGGCCTCCAAATGTAATGCCAAAGAAACTGAGCAAGACAGAGATTAGAGACCAATTCAATAATTTATTAAATGGAGAGAAATACTGGGATCCATGTTGATCCCAGGGCTAGATGAGACTATCATCTCAAAGAGTCTAGCCCCGAGTCTCTGGGCAGGGAGCCTTTTATGGAATAACAATAATGGAGGGACCTAGGTGGGGATAACCTAATAGAAGGAGGTTACTGATATTCTAATGACATTAAGAAATGTCTATAAAACCTTTATCTCAACCATTAAGAGGGGACGGGCATAACCTTAAGGCAGAATTACGAAATAGGATAATTGGAGGAACTGGTCACCCCATTAAAAGAGAACTTTGGCATTACAACCTAACTAACTTGTCCAAAGGTTGCATAGTGAACGAGATGAGGTGAGATCTTTCAAGACAGTTGTGAAAATTGAGTAAGGCTTCATCTATTTCAAAGTTTGAGTAGGCCTGAAGGACTTTAAGCATTAAGTCAAGGGCATACTTGAGTCCCCTCCCTGCTATCCTCCTTAAGTCCCCTTGTTATCCTCCTATGATATCAGTGTCTTTCTGTTTTGGTCAGATATGGGCAACTATGTACTTATTGGTCAAGTTCAATTTCTTGGGTAGTTCCCTGTTTTAGAATGTAAGATCCTCAGGCAATAAAGATGAGGGTCAGTGGTGGGAGGGGGTATTTGCATTAGGGATTAAAAGTGTTGACTCTGCCCCCTTCTGGGCCTCCTCCCTTCGATTGTCTGTTCCACGGGCCCAATTCTCAGGAGAACGCATAATAAACTTTGCTTTGCTTCTAGAGATCTCTCCAGCTCTTTTTATTAAAATGGTGATCCCTCACCATTTCTGACCCACACAATAGTAAGTGGAATTGCTGGGATTCAGCCTTGGGTCCCAAAGTTCAAATCTATTGTTCATTTTATTATGTTATTTCAGAATAAAAATATACCAACACTTAATGAGCTCGCATAACATGGAAACCAAATATTGTATACTGTGATAAAATAATTTTAGCTTTTTCTCACTAGTGAAATGTATAGAGATCAAAAGTTTCCAAAATCACTTAGAATTTCTTACATTGTGGAAAAAACAGAAAGATTCCCAACAATAACTAATTGTTTTTGTTTGTTCTTTTTCAGCCAACAGTCAAACTTTTCATAGATGGGAAATTTGTTGAATCTAAAAGTGACAAGTGGATCGATATTCACAACCCTGTAAGAAAAGTTGCTCTAAAAGCCACATTGACCAATTAAGAATATTCTGAGAATGTGATGGGGAAATACAGGATAAATATGTTATTAACCAGTTGACTGATTACTACATCCTGAAACTGTTAGGGGATTAAAAAGTCGGACAAAGGTAAAGGCTGATATGTTTCTCTCTCAGGACAAAGATAAAGTATGATATGCTTCTCTGTCTTCCAGGCTACTAATGAGTTAATTGGCCGAGTTCCCAAAACCACAGAAGCTGAAATGAATGCAGCTGTGGAGTCCTGCAAACGGGCTTTTCCCTCATGGTCAGAAACATCTGTACTAAGTCGTCAGCAGGTTCTGCTTCGGTATCAGCAGCTTATCAAAGAAAACTTGGTGAGAAAATCTAAATAATATACTTTCCTTGATAATATGACAAGAGGAGTCCCCATCTATCCTTGGTATTGTCACTTAGGTCACATCCTTCAATTCCATAATGACTCTTTTCCTTGGTACCTATTCTGAAATCAACAGCACAGACCCAAGCCTAAAGTTTGCTTTTCCCCAGTAGTATTTGCCTACTTACTCATCAACTTGGCTATGTGGGAAATATTCAAGGGAGGTGAGGGTGGGAAAGGTTTTCTTCTCTTTGGTTTCATTTTGTTTTCTTTTTAGAAAGAAATTGCTAAGCTAATCACTTTGGAGCAAGGGAAGACCCTGGCTGATGCTGAGGGAGATGTATTCCGAGGCCTTCGTAAGCTGACAGTCCTTCATAAGGATTTCAGAAGCTTCTAGGAGGGAGGGAGGAAGCGGATACTAGAACAATCACTTTTTTCACTGTAGGATATATAGTTAATCAATCCTTAAGACTTTTCCTAGTGATTCATGAATAGTGTTGTTACCTCTCATTGGTGTATGATATTCATTTATTTTCAAAAGTTCATTTACTTAACCTAGTGTTCCAGATCAGTTTCTTTCCCCTTTAGAGGATATTATTTTGTATGAACTCTTCACTAGACTGATATGCCCTGAGGACCAAGCAGCTATCCACCATTAATAGAAGTCTTTTGCCATGCTGAGCAGACCAGGAAGAGGAATTTAGCAAAGGCCCCTGCTGGAGGTGTGATGGCTCTGAATTTGAAAATGGTCTGATTTGTCCCTCTTTGTTGCAGAGGTAGTTGAACATGCCTGTAGTGTGACATCCCTCATGATGGGAGAAACCATGCCTTCCATTACCAAAGACATGGACATTTACTCCTTCCGTCTGCCATTGGGTGTATGTGCAGGCATTGCTCCATTCAATTTTCCTGCCATGATTCCTCTATGGATGTTCCCCATAGCCATGGTGTGTGGAAATACCTACTTATTGAAACCATCTGAGCGAGTACCTGGAGCAGCTATGTTTCTCACCAAATTGCTGCAAGATTCTGGTGCTCCAGATGGGACATTGAACGTTATCCATGGACAACAAGAAGGTAAAAGTCTCTAAAAATGGATCTTAAATCTGACTACCAATAGAAGAATGAAAAACTGGTATTGAAGTTTGAGATAAAGGCCTAAAGAATAACAGAAGAAAGTGTTATTAGCATAACCTCCAGTGTTTTAAGGATGGTGTTGCCATTCATGTATATGTTAGGTATGACTGAAAAACTGATAACCAACAATCTTTCACTGTACTCAGTAAAACTAGAAATATTGGTTGAGGGTCAAAGAACCTGTTAAAACGAAAGGACATTTACTTATTATTATTAAAAATGTTTTAAGAAAAAAGGTATATAGCTTACAAGTTAAAACAAGAAAAATTAAGATACTTATATGTAATGTGAAGTACAACTGATTTGTGTACAGTGTTATCTAAGAACTCATGCATGGGAGCAATACATAAAATACTCTAAAAGATAAAATGCTGTGGCAGCTAGATGTCACAGTGGATAGAACACTGGCCCTGAAGTCAGGAGGACCTGAGTTCAGATGCGGCCTCAGACACTTAATACTTCCTAGCTGTGTGACCTTGGCAAGTCACTTAACCCCAGTTGCCTCAGCAAAAAAAAAAAAAAAAAAGATAAAAATGCCAAGAAAATGGAGTAAAAGAAGGCAGATATTTGGAGGTAGGCAAGAGTACAAAAAGCAAGTTAAAGTTCTCAAAGTTAGGATGAGAACAAAAGAAAATTGGAAATTGTAGCCTTGAAATTAAAAAATTAAAAAGAATGAGAATCAAGTTATAAAGGGAAATTAGAAAAGAAAAAGCTGAAGTGGGAAAGGATCAAACTTGTAACAATGGGGATGTGGACAACAAGGAAGAAATATGCTAGGTTAAGAAGAATCTATTAGGTGTTTGTTAAAATAACTTATTTTCTCCTTAAAGCTGTGAATTTTATTTGTGATCACCCGGACATAAAAGCAATCAGCTTTGTGGGCTCCAACCAAGCTGGAGAGTACATCTACGAGAGAGGGTCAAGAAATGGCAAGAGAGTTCAAGCAAATATGGTGAACTTCCTTTTCACTTTCTCCCCAGATCTCATCATTTTTAAAAATAACCAAGATTTCAACCAAAAGGCCACTCATCCTTTATTAGTATACCATAGTTTCTTAATGAAAACTTCACCCTTTAGCCCAAACTTGCTAGTAAAGAATAGAGAATACATACTTCCTCATCCATATATAAATTTTTGGTGGCATCAGTACTAAGTGTTCCTCCCTCCCTTCTTCCTGTCTTTCCAACTTTATTTCTGGCCATTTTTTCAATGATTATTTGAAAGGCGTTTTCAATACTATTTTTGCCCCATATTCAAGAATCAGTTTACTTAAGGTTCAGCTTCTTAAACTATAACTGAATGTGGGGGTTGCAAAATTATGATTATCAGTGTTTGATTTGTAAACCGTACATACCTATATACCTGGACTCATGTAAAAATCTCTCAGGCAAAAGAATTCACAAGTGGAAAAAGTTTAAACCACCCTGACTTATATCCTCTAGGGAAAGTGTAATGTATGCAATGAGATATATGTTGTATTGTACTGTACAGTATAAATTGACCTTTCAGTCTGACCATGTAATTCTCAGTGGCCACCACCACTTTTTCTGAACAATTTTGCAGAAATTATTTATAATGCTATCTGCCTGTAGTAGTCTCTTGGGAATAGCAACATTCGGAAATTCCATTTATTTTGGCCAGTTAAACTTCAACTATTCTCAGTTTGGTTCAATAAGATTATCAAGTATCTGTTGTGTCCAGGATTATGGAAGTTTTTCAGCATTGGAGTTTCATAGTGCTGTGTATTTTTAGAAAGAATTATAAGAGTCCCAAAAATCTAAGTGCAGTTTTAAACTTATTAAATCTTAAGATTTTTCAGGATGTCCTGATTTATTGAATGATTTAGATCAGAGAGAAACTGGAGATAAGGAGACTTTTTAGGAAGATATAACATTTACTTAAGTAAAAGGAAATTATAGGCCTATACTAGGATGTTTGGAAAAACAAAACTGGAAAGTAGTACAAGCTAAATGGCATAGTGGATAGAGTGCTGGTCCTGAAGTCAGGAGGACTTGAGTTCAAATCCAGCCTCTGATACTTAATACTTCCCAGCTGTGTGACCCTGGGCAAGTCACTTAACCCCAAATCCCTCAGCCAAAAAAAATATATATAGATATATAGATTTCTAACTGGAGACCAGCCATATGTAAGTTTGGTATAATAGACAGCCACAGGGTCAGTAAAACCTAAGTTCGGCTTCTTCCTCTGACAATACTATGTGATCCTAGACAAGTGACTTTATCTCTCAGTTCTCCAACCTGCTCTTTTAAGATTATATATTGTAAAGCAGGTGCCATCTTGCATTGGTACAAGGAATTTTCTCACCAGAAATTTACTGTGGTGATGAAAAAAAATCTGGTTTAAAAAAAATTAACTCTCCACAGTGGTTGTTCCATACATTTTCTTTCCTCAAGATCGCTACATCATGCCATCTCCCATTTTATCTCCAAAGACCTCACCTCGTACTTGACTTGACTTAAAAAATTCTTTACTAGAAGTCATCCACATGAGCTCTTTCTCTTCCCATTTACTGTATTTCAAAATTCTGTCATCTCTAGTTCTTTTTCCTTTGTTTTCATCTCTTATGAAAAGACATGGCTCTTCTCCTTTCCAAGACAAACCTACTTATACTTCATCCTATCTTTGTTTTCAGGAGCTTGTCTCTTCTGTCATATCCTTTCTCATCTGAAATGTCACTTTTCCAGCTTCCTATAAACCTCCATCCTTTAAAAAAAAATTTGATTCTGCCATCGCCTCAGACTGTGTTTTCCCTTTCATAACCAAATTCTTGACTCCATTTTCTCCATATTTACTTCACGATTCAGTGTTTTGCTGTATATCTGCTGGTCCCACTTACTTGACTGAAAATGCCCTAAGTTAATCAGTCAAGTTGTTTTACAGGGGACCACCTGGAGCTGATTTGGACCCTCTAATCTCCCCACAGGCCAAAGAACGAGTTTGTCTCTCTTGTGAAATGAGATGGCTGTTTCTCGTCTCTCACTCTTCACATCTCTTCCACTTTTGCCACTCCTGCTTGGAGAATCTCTTCTCCCAAAGCTTGGTGACCATGTTTTTCAGGTTCTCTTACCAGATTGTTGTACTATATATCCTTTGCTGGATCATCATTGTAAACATGAGTTTATCCCCCAAATCTCTATACAGAATCCTCTACATTTGTAAAGTCTCATTTTCTGTTTTTTCTTCAAATTTCTACCTCTATGCAGGTGATTCCTAAATTTTTATTTCCAGCCTAATATATTTCCTGAACTCTGTATCACTGCCTACTTGAACATCTCATTGTACATATCCTATGATATCTCAAACTCAACATATCCAAGATATCCTTCCTACAACTTTTCTAATTTCAGATTTAAAATTATTCTCCCTGGGGCAGCTAGGTGGCTCAGTGGATAGAGCACCAGCCCTGAAGTCAGGAGGACTCAAGTTCAAATGTGACCTCAGATACTTAACATGTCCTAGCTATATGACCCTGGGCAAGTCATTGCCCAGCCCAAAAAAAAATTTCTTCTCCCATATCCAATCAATTACCGGATCTTTTCTTCTACAGTATCTTTCCATTCACCTGACCCAGTTAAGGCCCTCGTTATCTATTGTTATCTAATTAGTACCCCAATAAGTCTCTCTGCTTCTTGTCTTCTCTCCAATCCATCTTCCACATATCATTCCTAAATGATAAACATATCTAAACTAAAACATATCATTCCCCTGTTTAAACATAGTCAATGGCTTCCTTTTACCTCAAGAATAAAATAACAGATTCTTCAACATAGCATTTAGAGACCTTCACAATCTGGTATCAGCCTATCAATTCATATAAAGGATATGGAAATAAGTTCCAATCAACTGGACTTTTTAGAGTCCTAGTTTCAAAGTTCATCTCAGGTGCTACTTCCTATATGAAACCTTTCATTTATAGTACTTTCTCCTTCACATTATTTTATATTAACTTACCTGTTTGCATATTGTGTCTTCTAGTAGATTCTCCGGGGAAGGGTTGTTGTATCTTTGCAGTATTTAGCTCAGCTGTGATGCTTAATGAAATTCTCCTGCCTTCCTGAAAGGTTAGGTGATATTGTGGTAAAACTGGGTAGACTTGGAGTTAGGAAATCTAGGTTCACATCCCATTTGATATGCGGAACTCTGGGATCATAAGTTAAACTTCCCACCACCTTTTTTCCTCTTTATGTAACATGAATATTTATACCACCTGTCTGTAATTGGTTTATTTTGTGTACAAGTTCTTCATACAACTTGGAGGGCTAAACGATAGGAGTTATTATGGATTTTTACAAAGATATTGCCAAGATTTTAGTGATATCAAAAATGAGAATATATCCTTGATCTCCCAAAACCAAGAATGGTGGGGGTTTTTTTCCCATTTCCTCCCATATTTGCTTGAAATAGGTACAAGATTTGAGATTCCATATTCTCCTAGTTTAATTACCACTCTTTGCTGGTTTCCATTTCTTAAGATCTAAATAAAGCTTTATAGTTCCTTTCGACTATCACTTCAGTTTCTGTTAACAGTTTGACACGTTCAATAAGAATATGGTTTGCTTTCTTTGTGTCCTTAGGGAGCGAAGAACCATGGGGTAGTCATGCCAGATGCCAATAAGGAAAACACTCTGAACCAACTGGTAGGAGCAGCTTTTGGAGCTGCAGGGCAACGCTGTATGGCCCTCTCCACAGCCATCTTGGTAGGGGAAGCAAAGAATTGGCTGCCAGAACTTGTGGAGCGTGCCAAAAAGTTGCGAGTTAATGCTGGTAACTATTTGTGATCATCTTGGGAGTCAATATCTGTTAAGATCGTATATTTTAAGATCAGCACGAGACAGGAATTCAGGTTAGGGGAAAATCGTCAGTCTTTATTCTCAGTGAAGAAGGATCGGAGGTGGAAGAGAATCGGTGATAGCAATGTGTGCAGCTGAGTCAAGAAGCTAGCTAGACCAGCAGCCACACAACCAGCAGCTCGGAGTCTTGAACTCAGCCCAATCTCTCCGCATTTGTCTTGCTCCCTCTCTCTCTGCCTCCACCCACCAAAATCGTCATTTCCTATACAACACATCAGGACTCGCAAGGAGAGTGGCAGGGACCATTCTTAATCCAATCATGTATATTAATAGAGTATAGCCCAATTACTATCTAGCCTCATGTACTTGGGACCTCAGTGCATCAGCTCAAACCTCAGCCCATTACATTTCCGCTTTCTTTATTTTAGAACACCTGGTGGTCATGCCATCCCTGACTCCTCAGGGAGGTCAGAGCCCCAAGGAGGTGATCACAGCCTCCCTAACTTCTCAGGGAAGGAGGTGAAAGCACCGAAAGGAGGTGATCACAGCCTCCCTGACTTTCAGAAAAGGCGGTGAAAGCATAAAGGAGATGATCACGCCCTACCTGACATCTCAGGAAGGGAGATGAAAAGCACCAAAGGGAAATGGGGTTGCTAGGGGTTTCTGGGCTGAAGGGTCTTATTATGCACAAACCCATCAGCATGGGAGGTATTACACAAGCACATAGCAATACCAGAGGCTATTAGGGATGACCCTCCCTCAGTCAGTGCAGGCTCGATGTGGTGTAACAAACATGAATTGTACACACAAGTAGCAGAATAGCAAACAATATAAATCAACATGGTGTTGGAAAAGATCACCAGAAGTCCTAGAAGGTGGGTATGTAAACAACAGTCACACATACCCTTCTTCAGCAGCCAAGAGATAGTCCAAAACCAATCTATTGTCCATTGTTTCACATGTCAGGGAATCCAATGATCCCCTGAGTTTTTGAAGTCCTGAAAAAGTCTTTTTATGTGATGCAGTTTAATATACCCACAAATCTCGCTATCTGTTCCCAAGTTATAAGTAACCCATGTATTTCTGTCAGCTTAATCATGCTTTCCATAGCACCACTCTTGGGTGGGGTTGGGGGCGGGGATGGAGAGTCTTTAGCTAGCCTTTGTCCCATTTTAGCCAAAAAAAAAAAATTACTGGTTTAGTTTTTAAGAAAATAAGTTCCTTATTTGTCTATTAACAATACTCACCCAAGTTCCTGGTCACCGGAGACTTCTTCAGTCCTTGGTTCCCACCAGCTAGCCAAATGTTAAGATCAGATATTTTAAGATCAGCACGAGACAGGAATTCAGGTTAGGGGAAAATCGTCAGTCTTTATTCTCAGTGAAGAAGGATCGGAGGTGGAAGAGAATCGGCAATAGCAATGTGTGCAGCTGAGTCAAGAAGCTAGCTAGACCAGCAGCCACACAACCAGCAGCTCGGAGTCTTGAACTCAGCCCAATCTCTCCGCACTTGTCTTGCTCCCTCTCTCTCTGCCTCCACCCACCAAAATCGTCATTTCCTATACAACACATCAGGACTTGCAAGGAGAGTGGGCAGGGACCATTCTTAATCCAATCATGTATATTAATAGAGTATAGCCCAATTACTATCTAGCCTCATGTACTTGGGACCTCAGTGCATCAGCTCAAACCTCAGCCCATTACAAATATCCAAGGCAATGAAATGGCTGTGGATTAGAGAATGTTTGGCTCTGACTTTAATGATGCCTATTAAAGAGTATATCATCCTCTTTCCACTGTGCCTTTTCTTCTAGTTAAAACAGTCATGACTTCTGTATCATCATCATCATAGTAAAACATTATCTTACATGATTGATGTTTGTTTTACAGGGGACCAGCCTGGAGCTGATTTGGGCCCTCTAATCTCCCCACAGGCCAAAGAACGAGTTTGCCATCTCATTGAGAGTGGAACAAAGGAAGGAGCCTCGCTTCTTTTAGATGGAAGAAAAATTAAAGTTAAAGGCTATGAAAATGGCAACTTTGTTGGACCAACGATCATCTCAAAAGTCAAGGTAACTAGAGATAACCATCTAAATTATATTTTAAAATATTGTTCCAGTTAGAAACACAAAATTTAAATCTTAGTGTGGATTTAGGATCGTATACAAGATAGTAAAGCTTGAAACTTTTTTTTTTTTTAGCAAGGCAATTGGAGTGAAGTAACTTGCCCAGGGTCACATATCCAGGAAGTGTTAAGTGTCTGAGGCCAGATTTGAACTCTGGTCCTCCCAACTTCAGGGCTGGTGCTCTATTCACTACACCTAGCTGCCCCTAAAAATTCTTTTAAGACTTTTGGGATATCCATGTAAGCCCAGAATCTCTAACCCAAGGGGTCAATCACTTGGCTGCTTACAGTCAAGTAGGATCTATTTCTGTTTTCTTCTAATCTTAGCTACATTGATTTTATTAATACAAAACATTTTTAATTGAATGTAATCAAAAGTTTTCATTTTACATCTCACAATGTTCTCAATCTCTTGTTTATGCAAAAAATTATTTTCCTGTCCATAAGTCTAATAATATGTTCCATGTTCTGTCAATTAGGACATATATATCCTTTATATCTAGGTCATGTATCTATTTTAACCTTATCTTAGCATATTGTGGAAGATATTGGTCTACAACTATTATCTGCCAGTTTTCCCATCAATTATTTATCCCAAAAGCTGAAATCTTTACATTTGTCAAATATAAGGTTACGGTAATCATTTGCTACTGTATATCTACTCTGATCCACTTATTCACCTATCTCTTACCCAGTAGCAGCTAATTTTGATAATTACTGCCTTATAGCTTTAAGATCTGGTACTACTAAACTTATTTCTGTTGCTATTCTTGACTTTTTGTTCTTCCAATGAATTTTATTATTTTTCCTAGTTTTATAAAGAAATTTGTTGGTATTTTAATTGGGATGGCAAATAATTGGAGGTGTTAATAAAGTGAACAAATAGGCAGAATTGTCACTTTATTAACACCTCCAATTATTTGAATATGGCTTTATATAAAAACTGTTTTATAATTATATTCATGTAGTTCTTGGGTTTATCTTGGCAGGTATACTCCCAGGTACTTTATGCAATCCACAATTATTAAATGAACCTCTTATCACTTCTTGCAAGATTTTATTAGTGGCATAGAAATGCTGGCAATTTATGTGGGTTTATTTTATATCATACTATTTCATTAAAATTTTCTCAACTAGCTCTTTGGTTGAATCTCAAGATTTTCCAAGTATATCATTGTGTTATCTGCAAGAGAGATAGTTTTATTACCTCATTGCCCATTCTGATTCTTTTTATTGATATTTGCTAGCATTTCTCATACAATATTGAATAAGATAATGGGCATCTTTGTTTCATTCCTGATTTGAGATAGCTTCTAGCTTTTTTCCATTACAAGTAATACTTGCTGATGATTTAAAGTAGGTGCTTTAATGAAAATTCATTTATACCCATTATTTCAAACTTTATTAGGAATGAATTTTTTTTGGTCAAAAGCTTTTTACTGCATTTATTGATATAATTATATGATTTTTTGTTACTAATGTTACTGATACCAATCTATTATGTTAATTTTCCTTAAACATTCCTTTATTCCTGGCATAAATTGTTAAGATAATTTTTAACAAGTTGTTTGGGCTGAAACAGGCAAACATTATATTCAGATGCATGAGAAAAAGGTAAATTAGAATTATAAATGATGAGTGTTTTATACAGTGTTCGCTGGGGGAAATTACTATTGTGATGATTGTATGTGAAAAGGGAGAGGAATTATGTGATAGTAAAGTGTTCAGCATCTCATATCATTCTTTTTACAATTCATTTGTCTTATCAGCCAAATATGACCTGTTACAAGGAGGAGATTTTTGGCCCAGTTCTAGTTGTTTTGGAGGCAGAAACTTTGGATGAAGCCATCAAGATGGTGAATAACAATCCATATGGAAATGGAACTGCCATCTTTACCACCAATGGAGCCATTGCTCGAAAATACTCTCACATGGTGGATGTGGGGCAGGTTTGTGAAATATATTTTAGATGGGTCTCATTAGTTTGGTAGTCAGCAAAGGAAGCAATTAATGTAACCCACTTAAGAGAGTGGGATATGCCACTAATCTTCTCTCTTCCAATCATAAAACAGGGATTCATTGGGGGTTTCAAAATTTTCACTAGATAGCAATTTTTTCTATTTGTTGTTTGTATTTGTTCTGTATTAGGTGGGTGTGAATGTCCCTATTCCAGTGCCTTTGCCAATGTTCTCATTTACGGGTTCTCGCTCTTCCTTCAGAGGTGACACCAATTTTTATGGCAAACAGGTAAATAACTTAAATATTAGAAATGGTTGCTATATTTTTGCTTGATGAACTTCTTCTTGGATATATGCAGGAGGAAAAATAACATACTTGTCATGCTACTGAAAAAAGATTGGTGTCAATAGTTTCTGTGAAGTAAGGTGTAAAGTTCAGAAGAACCACCGGATGTGACCAAAAAATGAGAATTGTAGTCAAATAATCTTCTATGTGCCATTAGGGCAGTATGATTTTATAGAAAAGGCACTAACACACACTAAGCTTAGAGCTCAGTTTCCAGCACAGACTAAAATAAAAGGTCAGATCTCAGTTTCCAGCACAGAAAACAGAATCTGTCGTTTTCATTTTTCTCTTCTGTAAAATGAAAAGCCTTCAACCTACTTGATAGGAATATTGTTAAAAATGAAATATATGATAGACAATATAGAAAATGAAAGTCCTATGTTTCTGGTGACTAGGTTCTGGAAGTCATAAATAGGAATGGCACTGTCTGTAGAGGATCAAGGGGGAGGAGATAAAATGGCCAAAACCCTAAACTGTGAAGATAAATTTTGAGCCCTTTTACTGGAATAAATGTAGAATCTGGTTTCAGGGCTTCACTTTTAAGCAAAGAATTGGGCCTATTCTATATGTAAGTATGTATATTCCTTGGCCTTGGTTTATCAGGGTTTTTCAGGTTTTGGAATTGGCTGTGGGTCTTAGTTTAGGGGGACAATGAAAGGAAGAATTTAGTTTTCCTCACCTCCATAGCCAATGCCAAAATACTCATTACTGTTACTGAGGTCTCTGGTAGAAAAAAAAGGGGGGGAGGCAGAGATTTCCTGAGACAGACAGGAATTCTTCATTGTACTCTGCATAAAATAAAACTGCTAACTAGCCGAAAAAAAAAAAAAGAAAAGAAAATTAAAATCCTACATTAATGTTAGGTTGTATTTATATTTTTATTACTGTTAGTAATCCTTTTTCAAAGAGAGGTACTATTCTTAAATTGCACACTCTGCTGGTTTCTATTTTTCTGTACCAATAGCATCATTATTTTCTTATGATTATGCCCCCGCTTTGACAAGCCAAATGTAATTCTGAATGGAAACTTTCTTGGTTTAATGTTGTATTGGCATTTGGTTATGTATCTCTGAATAATCAGTCTTAACTATTATCCAGATCTGATTGCTTCTTTTTTCCTGCCTTGGAACACTGCTCATTCATAGGCTACAAGCAGGAGAAATAAGTTACTAAAATATTAAAGGAGCTGTGATTTCAACATTATTGGGTACTTGCTCTACCAACAGGCATCAAAATCCTTTCATACCTTAGGAGATGATTGCTGTGGTAAAAACAATTTGCCATCTGGTAACCAATTTTATGATTAAAACAATGTTTCTACTTATTAGCAGCTACTTTTAGTAACAAGCACTTTGAGAATCATTTTATGATTTTCAGTTATACTTGCTATCTTCCCCCAAAGTTTATGCTTAGATTTGACAGCTGAAGAAACATCACACTATGAGTTGACTTCCCAAGTTAAAAGGTATAGTAGTCAAGCAAAATTATTATTGTTTAGGGATCAGTTTCCTTGAGGAAAAAAAGAATTCTGATTTTCATCTTAGCCATCTTTTAAGCAGATTGTTTGGGTATGTTCCTTTATAGAAAATAAAATTGCTTAAAGATAACAATTGAAAACACATTTTCAAACAAGTACAACTTGTTTGAATGCATTGGAGGGAGTCTTGGATTTAGAGATGAAGGCCAACTCTGGCACTTGCTACCTATGTGATATTGTCCAAGTAATATAATCTCTCTAGATGTTAGTTTTTATAAAATAAAGTGGCCAATACTAGATCCTGCAGGGTCCCTTCTAGCTCTATGATCCCAAGTCTTGATTTGATTCAGATACTAGCAATAGCAGTAAATATTCTGCCAGAAATACCACAGATATACATATTAAATATCTGGATTATATGCTTCTATATTTATACTTCTTCTTCCCTTATTAATAATGATGAAAAATTAGGCTAGAAAAATGAGTCGAGATATATTTATTTCATATTTATTGCCATAAGGAAATTGTCACTCTTACATCATATGGAAACTGTAGGTATATGCATGTCTTATATCTAAAAGTTTCAAAAAGTAGGGTTTTATACCTTTTATCCCAAATAATGTATATTTGAATCAAATTTAATTTTCCTTAGATTAATGGGTCAGGTTTTACCAAATAATTCTAGAAAGAGGTTTATCAAGGTCATATTTCATTTTTTAATATTTAAGAATCTAAAAAAGAATTGAAGCCAGTTCTTTTTCTTCTCATCTAAGAAATTTGATTAATATGTTTTATCTCAAAATAGATTTTTATGCTATTAAAATTAATGATAGAACATATTACATTATAGATTACTCTTTTAGAGTATATTACATTATAGATTACTCTTTTAGATACACATTGCCATAAGTTTCAATTGAAGTATATAGTCAGGAACATTTTGTGGTACTTTAAAAATATACCAAACAGATAAATATAAGCTGGATTTTGGGGGCAGAACACGTTATAGGAAAAAAAATTCATTTGGCTTGATGAGAGTTATCAGCTATTTTATTTCAATTAAGAAAAATTTCATTTATTCAGAAGTTGACAAAGTTGCTTACTTAAATCTATCTATAGTTTAAGTTGAGGATTCCAACTTTATCAAAAGTAGTAATCCTTTGGTCATTATTCACTGAAAAATGGTTGAAATGAGTGTTCAAATTATACAATATTGGCAAGCATAAGTGGATAAGCTGATAAAGATCTCATTTTCCAAGTTATCAGGGCCTTGAAATAATTAAGGTCCAGAGAATGTGGTTTTTTTTAAATGAAAATTAGAGACTGGTCTCATAACATTTGGTAGAAATTTATAAATGAATAAGAGTGTGTCAAATACATTCTACTCATGACCCAAATGTTCAAAAGTGTCCTTGGATTTTGATGACCAATTAAATTCTCCACAAATTTCCAAAAAGAGGAAGTATATATCACTTTTTAATAACTCAACTATTCTGACTTTTCTACATAAACATTTCATACTTTTGCAGCATTTAATACACTGAGTTTTAATTGTAGATAACAGAATACAGACAATACAATAATTCTTTGAGTTAACATGGGAGTCATTCAAACTGATGCTGATTTTTTTTTTTTCCCTCTTGTTCCTTTTAGGGCATCCAATTCTACACACAGCTAAAAACCATTACTTCTCAGTGGAAAGAAGAAGACTCCATGATAACTGCATCTACTGTAGTTATGCCAACTATGGGCCATTAAAAAGAACTTTTAGCACACTTTTTCAATCCTGAGTAACTACTCTTTCACAGATCTTGCCAACATAATGCATTAGGAATGCACAATACTCTAGCCAGATGATCTTTGGGACCTCCTTTTCCTATAATGCTTTTGTTACTTCACAAAGACAGCCTCCTGGTATTCAAAATTTCAATTTAGGGTTTTTAGTTGCTTATTATTTCTATTTATGAAGTAACTATTTTATCTATGAAATTCTTAAATAAAAGGAGAATCCAGGGGAGCAGTCGAAGTGGGAAACGGCCAAGGGAGACATGAGTGTCTTCAAGGAAGACCTTCTAGTATAATAGTGGAAGAAGTCATAAAACACAAAATAGGACAGGACATTATCTCTTTTTGGTCCCCAAAATATAACCCTCTATCATAATATTGGTGATTCACTGATTATGTTTTATTTTTATGGTTCTGTCAGTCTTCCTTCTACTTCAGATTGCCACTACTGAGTACTTTTTTCCATAACAACTTTTTTGTTCAACTATTTTGTTTAGAAGGGTGACCACACACATAACAGAGGACTAGTTCAACATATTATTCCAGGAGTTTTGTCATTCTTAGAAGTGAAGAGATCTTACAGTGAAGTGGGAAAGGAATCTTACAGCAAACAATTTTTGTCATATTTCTTATATGGAAGGACTCTTTAGCTTGTCTGTCATGTATATGCTCTAATGTCCTCCCTGCATTTTTCAATTATGTCTTTTTATTAGAGGACAATTCCTTTATAGAAATCTCTTGGTAGAAGAGAAATTTCAATTTTTTTCATGACAAAAATACCATAAAACCTGTACTGTGTTATCATGCCAGCAATATGAACTTTATGCCTTGTTTCAAGTGACCTTATGCCTAGCTTTCCTTCATTTTAATTGCAAGCTGTATTGGTCATATGGAACTAAAATTTAAGATAATGATTTTGAGTAGATAATTTCTCATTTTTGGTGATTCCAAATATCTTTCATATACTTTTAATATGTTGTATCAGTTTCTGAGCCCAAAACAACAAGCTCTGGTATTCATCCCTTAAAGATAATGTGGTCTTATCTTCTCATTTAAAGATAAGAAACTTACATATTTCTCTAGTTAAATTGTCTTGACCAAACTTATTTATGTAGTAAATTAAAACATTGTCAGATACTTTAAAATGCCAAGTATCATATTTGTAGTAAACTTATTGCTAACCTCAAACCAAATGGAATGTTAGACCAAATTAGATAAGAGTTTTAATTTAAAAAAAAAAAAAATGTCACAATAAGAATATCTCTTCTAAAGTGCTAACTTTTAATAAGGATAATGAAGATCTATATTTGGAAAGGCAGACTTCCCCTTATTTTATCCTTTTATAAAATCATATGGTTTGATGGGCAATATATGTTAAATCTAGGTTGTGTATATGACAACCCATAATGTATGTGAATTTATATCTATGTGTAATGTGTTCATGTTTCATTCCAAGTCATACCCTGGGTAATAATAGAAAGTCATCATATGAATTTCATATGAAATTAAATAGTTTCAGGGATTCTTGAGATTACACTAATTGAACCAAGTGTAGTTTACGGGCACTAGCTCATAGGGATGTGTATATTTGTCTTTTAAAATAAACAGCCAAGCCATAATTACATGTCACACTAAGGGAAGCATAATTCATCTTACACTAAACACAATGTTTCTTTTTCAATGTGGCTATACTTTAAAAATTTCCCTGCTCCCATAATTGAGCTATTTATCAGGATAGATCCTTAAGAACTCCTCGTCTAGAAAAAGGAGGAATGTGTGTTAGTGAGTGCTTTCACTGGGAAAGATTAAAAGGATATGAAATTGATCAGATTTATGATATACTATGATCTGGTCTTTTTGAAATAGTAGGAAGGACAACGTCACTAGATCCTGTGAGCGGAACTTGCTGAGTGATGAAGGTCTGATCCTTGATATTATAATCATCCCTGAAATAAAATTAAAATCAAGTCAGTAAACAAAGTTTAGTTCAGATATTGACACAGTTGTGTATTTTAACTATTTTCTTCATCCAGTCCAGCACCCATTTTAAACCCAGTTTACTAGCATCTAAGATCTTACCCCAAGGTGTCTTTTTTTCTAGTGTTGAGAGTAACATAGCGTGGAACTGAAGGGACAGATAGTGTTTTCTTTTTCCTACAAGGGGAAAAAACAAAGATGATATTTATTGTCTTTTTCCATGTACTCTCTATATATATTTCAGATATATTCTCTCTTATATTAGATGAAGCACAAACTTCAGATAGCTAGACTATTTAGTTGCCTTGAGAATTGTGAATGACAAGTAGCTGGGTTTATTTATTACCAGACCTGCCTTTGTGAGTTTACTGCACCTGGGCAAAGGTATAGAAAGTAAAGATGGAATGTTATGTCTGAGGAGCAATAAGAAGCCTAATTTGGCTAGAATGTAGAGTGTATGAAGTAGAGCAGGGCATAAATAAGATTGGTCAGCCAGACTGCAACCAGATTATAAAAAGCTTTAAATGCCCAACAGAGGAATTTGTATTTTCAGGATTTTAGAAGAAGATACTGGATTTTATTGTGCAAAGAAGTGACATGGTTTAACTTGCTTTAATAATATCCCTTCAATTTTTTTTTATGACATAGACATGATGCTGATACCTAAATCAGGTAGGGTCAAAAGAGAGAAAGAAAATTATAGATCAATTTTCCTAATGAATATTGATTAGCAAAGAGATTCTAGCAAGTTATCCCCCAGGATAATACACCAAATAAGTGTATAAATCCAAGTAGGATTTATATCAGGAATGCAGAGCTGGTTCATTATTAGGAAAACTATTAGCATAATTGACTATATCAATAACCAAACTAACAAAAATCATTATCTCAATAGATGCAGAAAAGGCATTTGACAAAATCCAACAACTCATTCCTATTAAAAAAACAGAGTTTAGGAATAAATGGAGTTTTCCTTAAAATGATCAAGAGCAACTATTTAAAGCCATCAGCAAGCATCTAATGTAATAGAGATAAACTAGAACCATTCAAAATAAGATCAGGGGTGAGACAAGGCAGCCCACTATCACCATTGCTATTCAATATTGTATTAGAAATGCTAGCTTTGGCAATAAGAAAAGAAAAAAGATGAAAGGAATTAGGGTAGGTAATAAGAAAAACAAATTAGCACTCTTTGCAGATGATATGATGGTGAGAATTAACTAAAAAACTACTAGAAACAATTCACAAATTTAGCAAAAATGCAGGATAAAAAATCATAAATCATCAGCATTTTTATATATTACCAACAATGCCCAGCAGGAAGAGATGCAAAGAGATTCCATTTAAAATAACTAGATAATATAAAATATTTGGGAGTCTACTTGCCAAGGCAAAGTCAGGAACTATATGGACACAATTTCAAAATGCTTTTCCATACAAAACACAGATATAATCAACTGGAAAGATATCAAGTGCTCATGGGTAGGCTGGGCTAATATGATAAAAATGTTGATACTACTTAAATGAATCTACTTAGTGCCATACCAATTAAACTCCCAAGAAATTACTTCACAGAGCTAGAAAAAAAATCATAACAAAATTCATCTGGAAAAACAAAAGGTCAAAATTTCAAGGGAATTAATAAAAAAATGCAAATAAAGGTGTCTTAGCTGTACCAGACCTAAGACTATATTATAAAGGAGTGGTCATCAAAACCATTTGGTACTGGCTAAGAAATAGAGCAGTTGATCAATGGAATAAACTAGGTTCACAGGACAAAATAATGACTATAATAATCTAATGTTTTGACAAACCCAAAGACCCTAGCTTTTAGGATAAGAATTCCCTATTTGACAAAAACTGCTAGCAAAATTGGAAATTAGTATGGCAGAAACTAGGCACTGACTCACACCTAACTCCCTATACCAAAATAAGATCAAAATGGGTTTATGATTTAAACAGAAAGAGTGATATTATAAGCAAATTAGAAGAACAAAGAATAGTTTACCTCAGATCTGTGGAAAAGGAAAGAATTTGTGGCCAAAGGAGAACTCAGGTATATTACTAAATGTTAAAAAGTTTTTGTACAAACAAAACCAATGCAGATGGGGAGCAATAAACTGGAGAAAAATTTTTTTTACATACAGGGGTTCTGATAAAGGCTTCATTTCTAAACTATATAGAGAACTGACTCAGATTTATAAGAATTCAAGTCATTCTCCAACTGATAAATGGCCAAAGGATATAAACAAGCAATTTTCAGATGATGAAATTAAAATCATTCCTAGTCATATGAAAAGGTTCTCTAAATCACTATTGATCAGAGAAATGCAAATTAAGACAACTCTGAGGTATCACTACACATCTCTCAGATTGGCTAAGATGACAGGAAAAGATAATGACAAATGTTGGAGGGGATGTGGGAAATCTGGGACACTGATACATTGTTGGTGGAATTGTGAATGAATCCAGCCATTCTGGAGAGCAATTTGGAACTATGTCAAAGGGCTATCAAACTATGCATACTCTTTGATCCAGCAGTGTTCCTACTGGGCTTATATCCCAGAGATCTTAAAGGAGGGAAAGGGACCTGTATGTGCAAAAATGTTTGTGGCAGCTCTTTTTGTAGTGGTTAGAAACTGGAAATTGAGTGGATGCCCATCAATTGGAGAACGGCTGAAAAAGTTATAGTATATGAATGCTATGGGATATTATTATTCTGTGAGAAACAAACAGCAGGATGATTTCAGAAAGGCCTGGAAAGACTTGCATAAAACTAATGCTAAGTGAAATGTACAGAACCAGAAGATCATTATAGATGGCAACAGCAAGATTATACAGTGATGAATTCTGATGGATGTGGCTCTCTTCAACAATGAGATGATTCAGGCCAGTTCCAATGACCTAGTGATGAAGAGAGCCATCTCCACCCAGAGAGAGGACTGTGGGAATTGAATGTGGGTCAAAACATAGTATTTTCACTTCTTTTGTTGTTGCTTGCATTATGTTTTTTTTCTCATTTATTCCCTTTTTGATCAGATTTTTTTGTGCCGCATGACCTTTGTGGAAATATTTATAGAAGAATTGAATGTGTTTAACTTATATTGGATCACTTGCAAAAGTGATCCAATGAAAGGGTCAGGAGGAAGGAAGGGAAAAAATTAGAACACAAGGTTTTATAAGGGTGAATATTGAAAATTATCTATTTGTATATATTGAAAATAAAAAGCTTTAATTTGAAAAAAATATTCCAATATCCCTTCAATAGCTATTTGGAGCATGAAATCAAAGACTGAAGGGAAAGCAGACCAATAAAGGAGACTACTGTAAAAACTAGGGTGAGAGATAAGAAGATAAATGAACATATGAGTGGAAAGAAAGGGTCAGATAAGAGATATTGTGGAAGAAGAATCAACAAGATGTAACAACTAATTGGATTAGAGTCAAAAAAGATTTCAAATCCTGATAATTGGAAGGAAATAGAGAAAATCAGAAGAGACTTGGATTGGGGAAAAGATGATGAGTTCCTTTTAAACATGTTTTTGTCTGTAGAAGACTGAAATATCTAAGAGACTGTTGGTGAGATAAGTCTGAAGCTCTGGAGGGTCATCTGTATAACTGCAAGAAAATTAAGTTTGCTGAGAGAAATCCAAGACTGCACACTCGTTAGAATAGGCTAGAACAAAGGGAAAACACTGTCATAAAAACCAGAGAAGATACACTGTCAGGAAGAGAAAAGAGGATGTTCAAGTATCAAATACAGCACAGAAAATAAAGACTGGAAAAATATCATCAGAGTTGGCAAGTAGACAATTTGAAACTAAGAGTGGAGGAAGAAGATGCCTAGTAGTTTAGAAGTGGCTGAACAAAAATAGCATACATGAATGTAATAGAATACTATTATTATGCTGGAAGAAATTATTAAAAGGATGTTTTCAGAGAAACCTGGGAAGACTTCAATGACTCAGAAAAGAATAATTTATATATCAACACTAAAAATTAACAATTTTGAAAGGCTCAAGAACTCTGATCAACCCAATAAACAATCACAATTCTAAGAGAATAATGATGAAGAATATTGTCCACATCCTGACAAAGAAGTAATGGACAGAATGAGACACATACATTTTTTGCTATGGGTAATGTGGAAATTTATTTTGCTTGACTATCCATATGTGTTTCAATGTTTTTAGTTTCTGGATTTTGTTGTTGGTTATAACAGAAAAGTGTGGAGAAGAAAATAATTTTTTGTTAATTGGAAAAAAAAGAAATTTTAATTAAAAAAAATACTGATAATTTTGCAAAGTAGTTTCAGTTGTGCATTAAGATTGAGCCAGATGAGAAGTAAAAAGACAGCAAACTGAGGCAACAAAAACAAATACATTTTTTCTGAGAGGTTGCCTGTGTGATTGGGAGGAGAATCATAAGACAAGAGGTTGAAAATATGGAAGGATCTACTGAGAGTTGTGTTTGAGGTTTTGTTTTGTTTTTTTAAGGATGAGGAGATTGGATTTTTAGGTAGAAGAAGAGGCTGTAGATTGTAGAAATTAAAGACTAGAAAGAAGTTCTGTGCTTTCTTCTACTGCTGTTTAGCAAAAGTAGGAGTGTAAGTAGATTGTGGTGTTCTTTTTCTTTAAAATAATATAATATGAAGGTTCTCTCTGGGAGCAGGTTTCTCAGGGAGGTTTTCTAGAGGCAGCCTTAGTTTCAGTTACAATCAATAATTACTCCAAAATGCAGCCAGCTGATAAAATGCAAACATTTATTTTCTCCTTCCAAGTCTCTTTCCTTGTGCCCGGTTAGCTCAGAGGCCTATCTCTCTGCTTGGTTCCAAGAGCTCTTGCAGATTGTCCCTTGCTTCTACCTCTGCTTTCTCTCCTTGGTTCTAAAAGCTCTTGCTTTGTCCTTTGCCTCTGCTTTCTTCAGCTTCCAGATGGAATGAATCTCTCTTGCCTCCAAGAGAGGGCTTCTGGCTCTCAGTCTCCCAGAGTGCTGAATCTGGTTGTGCCTCTGAGAGAGTGCTTCTCCTCAGCTGAACTGACGCTCCCTTCTCCAATCTAATTTAGCTGAACTCTTCTCTCAGTGTTTTCAGCTCAACTCCCTGAGAGAGCCTCTGTCTGTTTCTTATATAGGATCTCTTCTGAGAGAGAGGGATTATGGGTTTCTCCCAGAGTGCTCTCTGGCCCTGAGAGCTTCAAGGGAGGTGTGAATTCGGATTATCTCATACTAAACCCTGAAATCTCCCAAATGTGTGAACTCCAGTGAGTACAAGTGTGAACACAAGCATTCTCAGTTCCACTTAGTACCTTGTTTCAAGTTGAGTTAACACTAGGATTCCAACAGTAGTAGATAGGAATAATACATGGTTGGGGTTTATCAAGAATGAGTCAAGATAGGAAAGGAGGCAAGGAATTCAAGGGTAATAGTTGAAATGGTTGACTATTCATTTGAATTTAGGAAGGGAGAAAAAGTGAAACCAAAGCAGAAATGAGAGGGACAGATGGATTAAAAATGATTTTAAGTTCAGAAAAAAAATCCAGTTAGAATGATTCCCAACAAGGGAACACACAGAGATAAGAGAAAGCCAAGTTCAAAAAGTACCTAGTAGGTCTGTTTGCCTAAAACAAGGAGGGTATAAAGGGAAATAATATGAAAAAAATCTGAAGCTGGGTCAAGCAGGGGAGGTGGATCAGAGTATGCTTAGAACCCCCTTCCCAGGAAAGCAGGGGATCACACCAGGGCCAAAGTAGTGGTGCAGGAATGGCACAGATAGGAGGGCAAGCTGAAAACACCACAATATATATATTGGAGCAGATGCTGAGAGCAAACTATGTCGAAGCCATACATAACAGAAATACAGAACAACTGAAGCCATTCAAGATGCTGAGAACAGAACTGGTGAACATACACTTTGTTATTTTTTTGCTACTATCCCACTCTTACTTTATTTACAAAGAGAAAAATTAGTTTTTCTCAATCTTTGTTTCTTGAGTTTATTTTGCTTTTTGTTTCACTGTTTTGTTTTGTTTTATTATATCTAAAACAGTTATCAAGAAAAAAATGTATAGTTAAGCATTCTGGAAAGCAGTTTGGAACTATGCTTAAAAAGTTATCAAACTGTGCATACCCTTTGATCCAGCAGTGTTACTACTGAGTTTATATCCCAAAGAGATATTAAAGAAGGGAAAGGAACCCATATGTGCAAAAATGTTTGTGGGAGCCCTTTTTGTAGTGGCTAGAAACTGGAAACTGGATGGATGTGCATCAATTGGAGAATGACTGAATAAATTATGATATGGTATATGAATAAAATATGGTAAATTATGTTATGGAATATTATTATTCTGTAGGAAATGATCAGCAGGATGATTTTAGAGAGGCCTGGAGAGACTTACATGAATTGATACTGAATGAAGTGAGTAGAACCAGGAGATCATTGTACAGAGCAACATCAGTATTATATGATGATCAATTCTGATGGATGTGACTCTTTCCAACAATGAGATGATTGATACCAGTTCCAACAATATTGTGAAGAGAACCATCTATACCTAGAGAGAGGACTGGGGGAACTGAGTGTGGATCACCACATAGCATTTTCACTCTTTCTATTGTTTGCTTGCATTTTGTTTTCTCACTCATTTACTTTTTCTTATACATCAAGAGAATTGTATAAATTTGTTTATACATATTGGATTTAACATATATTTTAATATGTTTAACATATATTGGATTATTCATCTAAGGAAGGGGGTAGAGGGAAGAAGGAGAAAATCTTAAACATAAGACTGCAAGGGTCAATGTTGTCAAATTATTCGTGCATATGTTTTGAAAATAAAAAGCTTTAAAAATTAAAAAAAAAGAAAATCAAGTAAGAGAGAAAAATTAGGGAAAGAAGTGAGAAAGAAAATACAAAAAGCTAATGAGGAAAAAATGCCTTAAAAATCAAAATTGGCCAATTGGGAAAAGAGATGCAACAGCTCACTGAAAATAATTTCTTTAAAATTACAATTAAGTATGTGAAGCTAATAACTTTATGATAAATCAAAATTCAATAAAGCCAAACCAAAAAAAGAAAAAATAGAAAAAAGTGAAATATCTTATTGGAAAAACAACTAACCTGGAAAATAGATCTAGAAGACACAATTATTGGTCTACCTGAAAGTCATGATCAAAAGGTAGTCTGGACTTCATCTTTCAAGAAATTATCATGAAAAACTGTACTAGAACCAGAGAGTAAATTCTGGACCCAGAGTGTAAAATCAAAATTGAAAGAATCTACTGATCACCTCTTGAAAGGGATCTCAAAATGAAACCTACCAGGAATATTATAGCCAAATTCCAAAACCCTCAGTCAAGAGAGAAAATATTGCAAGCATCCAAAAATTAACAATTTAAGTATCTTGGAGCCATAGTCAGGGTAACACAAGATTTAGCAGCTTCTACATTAAAGGACCGAAGGGTTTGGAATTTGATATTCCAGAGAGCAATGGAGCCAGGAATACAACCAAGAATCACCCATCCAGCAAAACTGAGTATAATCTTTCAGGGGAAAGGATGGAAATTCAATGAAATAGAGAATTTTTAAACATCATGAGAAAATCAGAGCTGAGTAGAAAAATTGGTTTTCAAATACAGGATTGTTAAGGGACAGGTCAATTCTCTGAGAGCCTCCACAGCTGTGATCCTAACATCTGAAAGAGCTGCAAGGCAGCCTTTACTGATACAGGTGTTGTGGACTGGGATGAGATAAATTGGAGGCAGAGGGAAGAGCAGAGAGGTCAGAGACCAGCAACTGCCTCTCAGTCTCCTTCTATCATCCTCTCAGAAGAGAAGATCCATTCTGAGTTGGCTCTCCAGCAGCCACTGTCAGATAGCTCCTGTGTATTCCAACACAGGACTCTGAAGAAGCATAAGGCGTTAATCAGGAAACTGACTAATAACATTTCTCTGTTTACATTCCTACATGAGAGGATGATACTTGTTAACTTATTAGAACTTTCTCATTATTATGGCATTTTGAAGGAGTATATATAGACAGAGGGCATAGCTGTGAATTGAATATGAAAGGATAATATCTTTTTTTAAAATGATGATATTAAGGGGTAAGAAAGGATACTGAGAAAAAGGAAAAGAAAGAAGTGGAATGGTGTAAATTATCTGCCATAAAAAGAGGCAAGAAAAAGTCTTTACAGTGGAGGGAGAAAGAGGGAGAAAGAGTGAATGAAACCAATCTCACTCTCATCAAAATTGGCTCAGAGGAAATAACATACACACTCAATGTGGGTAAAGTAGTCTATCTTATTCTGCCGGAAAGTGGAAAGGGAATGGAATAAGAGGAGGAGGGAGGGTGATAAAATAGAGGGCATATCGGGAAAGGGAATGGTCAGTAGCAAAACGCTTTTGAGGACAAATAGGATGAAAAAGAGAATAGAATAAATGGGAAAAAATATAGTTAACAAAAGTAATGTAGAAAGAATTTTGAAGCAAATTTCTCTGATAAAGTCTTATTTCTCAAAGAGGGAACTGAGTCAAAATTTATAAAAAAAAAATAAATAAGACCCATGTTCCAATTGATAAATGATCAAAAGATAAGATCTATGCCCAAAAAGCTATCAATTCATATATATATATATATATATATATATATATATATATATATATATATATATATATATCCTTTGACCTAATAATATCACTACTAGGCAAGAATACCAAAAGAGATTTTTTTAAAGGAAATGGACCTATATGTACAAAAATATTTATAGCAGCTCTCTTCTCTGGCAAAAAAAAAAAAAAAAAAAAATGGAAATTGAGGGGATGCCCATGAATTGGAGGACGGTTGAATAAATTGTGGTATGTAATTGTCATGGAATATTATTGTTCTACAGGAAAGGTTGAGCAGGATGCTCTCAGAAAAACCCTGAGAAGTCCTCCATGAATCCAAGCAAAGTGAAATATATTTTATACAAAGCAATAGCAATGGGATGACCAGCTTTTAAATGACCACTGTTGTCAGCAATACAATGTTCCAAAACTACTCTAAAGGACAAATGATGAAAAATCCTATTAATACCCAGAGAAGAAATTGATTATGTCTGACTACAGAGTGAAACATACTCTCTTTATACAACTTTATATTTCTTGAGGGCTCTTTTTTTAAATTAGGGTGGAAAATCTACGTTGCTGATTTCTTTACACGTTTTTTTTCACAACATGACACTTATGGAAATGTGCATAACTTCAAATGTAGTTTCTTAATGGGACCTAGGAGTGAAGATAAGGGAGAGAATCTGGACCTCAAAAGTTTTAAAGACAAATGTCAAAAAAAAATTGTCTTAAATGTAATTGGGAAATATTATTAAATTAATAAATTTAACTTTTTTTTTCTCTGAGGCAACTGGGGTTAAGTGACTTGCCCAGGGTCACACAGCTAGGAAGTGTTAAGTGTCTGGGATCACATTTGAATTCAGGTCCTCCTGACTTCAGGGCTGGTGCTCTATTCACTGTGCCTAGCTGCCCCAATAAAAGTTTCTTTTTAAAAAGAAACTTTATGAATGGGATAGGTTTTTTTAATTTAATATTTTTCTCCCAGTTATATGTAAAAAACCAATTTTAAACTTTTGATTTTAAACTTAAAGATTCTCTCTCTTCTCCCTCCTTAAGATTGTAAGGAATTCATTATACGGTTATACATGCAGAATGTAGTCAAGCAAAATATTTCCATAATAATTAGGTTGTAAAAGAAGACATAAACAAAAAAAGCCCTTAAGAAAAATAAAGTAAACACAATATGCTTCAATCTGTTCTTTATGTATGGATTTTTCATATTAAGTCCTTTGGAGTTGTCTTAGAATATTGTGTTGCTAATAATAGTTATGTCATTCACAGCTAATCATCTTACAATATTGCTGTTACTTTGTACACAATACATTTCACTTTCCATCAGCTCACTTAAGTCTTTACAGATTTCCTATTCATAATTTCTTACAGCACTGTAACATTCCCTTATAATCATATACTACAATTTGTTCAACCATTCCCTAATTGATGGGTATACATCAATTTCCAATTCTTTACCCCCAGAAAAGAGCTGCTATAAATTTTTTGTTTGTATTTATAGATTCTTTTTCTTTTTTTCTTTTCTTTCTTTCTTTCTTTCTTTCTTTCTTTCTTTCTTTCTTTCTTTCTTTCTTTCTTTCTTTCTTTCTTTCTTTCTTTCTTTCTTTCTTTCTTTCTTTTGCTATTCTTTAGCTTTCTTTAGCTATTCATCTCTACACATTTAACTAACATCTTTTATATATACTCTATATACCTATTCTAACTATCCTAATAGTGAGAAAGTTCTTACGAGTTGAAAGCATCATCTTCCTTATGTAAGAATGTTAACATTTTAACCTTATTAAGTCCCTTATGATTCCCTTTCCTGTTTAACTTTTTATGCTTGCTGCTCACTTTTTTTTTTTTTTTTTTTTTTTGCTGAGGCAATTGGGATTAAGTGACTTGCCCAGGGTCACATAGCTAAGAAGTGTTAAGTGTCTGAGGTCACATTTGAACTCAGGTCCTCTTGACTTCAGGGCTGGTGCTCTATCCACTGAGCCATTAGCTGTTTCTTATGTTTCTGGAGTTTTTTATTTGAAAGTGAAATTTTTTATTCAATTCTGGTCTTTTCATCAAGAATATTTGAAAGTCCTTTATTTCCCTGAATATCCTTTTCCCCTGAAAAATTACACTCGATTTTGCTAAGTAGATGATCTTTGATTTTAATTCTAATTCGTTTGCCCTCTGAAATATTATATTACAAGCTCTCCAGTCCTTTAATGTAGAAGCTGCTACAACTGCTACAACTGACTGTGGTTCCAAGATACTTGAATTGTTTCTTCTGACTAGTAGTACTTTCCCCTTGATCTGGGAGCTCTGTAATTTGACTATAATATTCCTGGGAGTTTTCATTTGGGGATCTCGTTCAGGATGTAATGGGTAGATTCCTTCAATTTCTATTTTACTCTTTGGCTCTAGAATATCAAGACAGGTTTTCTTGATAATTTCTTAAAAGATGATATCCAGGTTCCTTTTGTTAATCATGGCTTTCAGGTGTCCAATAATTTTTAAGTTATCTCTCCTGCATCTATTTTTTAGGTCAGTTGTTTTTCCAGTGAGATATTTCACATTGTCTTCTATTTTTTCATTCTTCTGGTTTTATTTTATTGTTTCTTGATTTCTCATAAAATCATTAGCTTCTATTTGCTAATTTCTAATTTTCAAGGAATTATTTTCTTCAGTGAGGTTTTGTACCTTCTTTTCCATACAGCCAATTCTACTTTTAGAGGAGTTGTTTTCTTCAGTGGATTTTTCCCCCCAATTTGGCCAATTCTACTTTTTAAGGAGGTTTTTGTTGTTGTTGTTGTTGTTGTTCAATGAATTTTTAGTGTTATTTGGTAAATTCTGCTTTTTTTTAAAGGCATTCTTTTCATTGTTTTTTGTACCTTCTTGACCATTTGGCCTAGTCTGTTTTTTAAGGCATTATTTTCTTCAGCATGTTTTTGTGTTTCCTTTATCAAACTGATGACTTGTTTTTCATGATTTTTTTGTATCACACATTTCTCTTCCCAATCCTCTACCTCCACTACCTGATTTTCAAAATCCTCTTCCATGGCCTGAGACCAATTCATATTTTTCTTGCAGGATTTGGATATAGGAGCTTTGACTTTGTTATCTTCTGAGTATGTGTTTTGATCTTTCTTGTCAGAATCTATACTCAGAATCTTTTCTGTTTGCTTATTTTTAAAGCCAATTACTGTACCTCTATTAAAGTAGGGCTTTGCTTCCCAGGATTGTCCCAAGCTTCAGCAGTTTTGTGCAGCTGTTTCCAAAGATACTTCTAGGGATCTTTAAGTTTTCAGTTCTTCCAAGGTGATATGATCTAAGAGGTATGTTTAACTACTCTCATGGCCTGTGCTCTGGTCTGTGAGTAACCACAAGCACCTTTTTCTGTCCTGGAACTGTGAGGAAAGTCCTTGCTCCATGTGGGTGCGAGCTCTGGTGTGCTTGTGCTTCTCCTCTGGGACTGGCACCCACTGAGACCCAGATCTGAATATGGATAAAGCAACTGCATCCTGCCTCCATGTTAGCAAAAAGACCCCTATCATCTGGCCAGTTGTTCAACATCTATTATGGACCAGAACTCTGAAACAAGGGTTCTTACAAGGTGTTAAGTCAGTAGAATTGATGAGACAATGGTTGTCTAGTTTAGCATGGTGCTTAATAATTCTCTAAGTTCAGTATGATTGATTTAATCTTATAACAAATAATGGTTTCCTAATGATATAATGATTGGTTTATACTCAATGTAGAGCATATAAACTGGGAGCCTCAGCCAGAGTCAGGACAGAGAAGACAGAAGACTGGAGGCAGGAGCTCAAGCTCTCAGAGCCAAGGAGAGAGATTCATTCCATCTTCAGTCAGGCTCCTGGTGGCTCTCCTGGGGGACCCAGAGACTCAGAGACATATTCATTCATCCCATCTCACACTCTGTGGTGGCAGGCCTGTCCTCCTGCGTTTTCTCCACTGAAATCAAGTCCCCTCTGAAAGCCACGAGAAGGCAAAGGAGACAATAAAGACTTTTGGACTTTAACATCTGGCTACTCTTGTGGTGATTAATCTACTGAAAGGAAGGCTGCTCGGAGAGCTCTAGAAAACCACCAAGAACACTGCAAACATCTATGAGCTGAGAGCTCCAGAAACAGCTGCCACCTCCACTGATTCAGTGGCTCCCAAGACCTGCTTCTAGTTTGCTAGGGCAGAGGCTGTGCTGATGCAGCCTGTGCTGGACTATGTTCCGCTTTCACCCAGGTGCAACAAACTTTTCCTGCCATCTTAGTTGTCTTAGGCTGGAAATTTGTTTCGTTCCTTTTTATGGGTTCTGATGCTTAAGAATTTGTTTAGTCATTACTTTAAAGGTATTTGGAGGGGTTTAGGGGAAGTGTTCAGGTGACTCCCTGTCTTTACTCCACTATTTTGGGATAGATATTTTTGCTTAATTTTCTTTTTCCCTAATTACATATAAAAACAATTTTAAAACATTTTTTTTAAATTTTTGAGTTCTAAATTCTATCCCTCCTTCTTTTTCATTTTTCTCCTCTCTGAGACAGTAAACAATATGCTGTAGATTATACATATGCAGTCATGTAAAACATTATCATATTAGCCTTTTTAGCTGCAGCATTAATAACAATTTGTCCTTAAGAAACAGTCTAAAACAGTGTTGTCAAACTCAAATACCAATGGTCCAGATCACATATTAACATAGACAACTACAAATCAACATTATTTATGTTGTATTACATTTTTTATTTATTTTATTAAACATTTCCCAACTACATTTTATTCTGGCTTGGGTCTAAAAGACATCTTCAAAGATGACTAGAAAATGAGGGAGTCTCATAGTGAGACTCAAGACTAAAGAATAACAAGAAATGGATAGCCCAACTGCTACTTTGGTAGCACAGAACTGTTAATATGAATAAAAAGCCCTTAGAAGATGGTGTATTTTTTCTCCAGGAGATTTAAAAGAAGACAGTGGCAAGCATCATGTAGGATAAAGAGACATGTATGGCTTGTAAATCACATTAGTAAAGTTACCTCTGCATAAATACATACATGGATCCATTGAAAAACTGAAGAAATCATTTGATTTTTAAGCCTCAGAATGGTACGGTTTAAATAATAACACAGGAAAAAAAACTATATTTGTAAAATTTAAAGTACTATTATATAAAAGTATCAAAAATAAAAGTTAATTTTTCTTGTCTAATTAAAAATACATATACACACAAATTATGGTCATTTTACCTTTATCACTATCCAGGCAAAAATCCTTAGTTCCCAATAACCTTTCTTATCAGAGTTACATCTTTAAGATATTTGGAATATTTCAATAGAGTTTTCTTTATTTCCCTCTCCAAGATTTTTACCTTTGCTTTTCTTAATATTCCTATGCATTTACTCAATTTAACTCCCTAATTTTTTGTTTAAAAATTGTTACATTTCTTTCAAAGATCCTGAACACAACCCAGATACTTTTAACCCCAACTTCATCCCTGAGTGACAGTATACCAGCTCATGCTCCCTAATCTTGCTTGGTTAACAAGAGTTGAAATAATTTGATCTTGATCTACTACCATTATTTGCAGAATCAGGAACTTACCCTAGAAGACTGCCATTCATTTTTGCAAAGAGTAATCTCAAAACTTTTTCCTTCTGTTCCCATGTCAAGTCTCCAATATCCACATCCATTCCTTTTTTAATGTTTGTCCTGAATAATTACAAAGAAAATAATTAAGTGTAAAGTAAAATCAGCTAATGGAAACTTTTAAAGAAAAATGTAAAATCTCCAAAAATACTGGGGCAATAGAAAATAAGAGTTTTATAACCATTATATTAAATGTGTTTCATCTGTTATTAAATCAAACTATGTTCTGTTCTAAAGAAAGCCATTGAGTTGGAAATGACCTTAAAAAAAACCTATCTAACCTACTTAAGAACCTCTTACTATTAAAGACATAAAGATCAACTTAATTAGCTAATGGAATGAATGCTGGTGGCTGGACTGTGCCAATATATTAAAAGTGATAATACTTCCAGTTTATACTTTTAATGTTATACCAGTAAAATTTTTAAAGGATTATTATAAATTATAAAATAACAAAATTGATTTGCAAAAAGTAAAGATCTAGAATATCAAGGGAATTAATGAAAAGAGGTGGGCAACAAAGTGGGAATGGAATACTTTTAGACCTCAAATTATAAAGCCATAGTCATCAAAACCATCTAATCCTGAATTAAAAAATTAAAGAGGTAGAGTAACAGAATAGGCTGTAAAAGGGAGAATCTGAAACAATGGAACTCAGGATGTCAAAAAACCAAAATTAGTCATTAAAGAACTCCCTACTTGGTAAAATATAAATAAATAAATAAACAAATAAACAAACAAAAACTGCTGAGAAAACTGGAAAGCATTGGAGCAGAATTAAGCTTACTTAGACCAACACCCTATACTATATTCCACAATACAAATATTTGACCTTAATATCAAAGATCGTACTATAAAAAATAAGCAAGGTGGCATAGTGGGAGGTCTGGAATCAGAAACAACTGGCCTCTGGCATTAACTATATGACTTGGGCAGGTTCTTAACCTCTGTTTGCCTCAATTTCCTCATTTGTAAAACCTGAAGAAAGGATGGCGAACCACTGAAATATGTTTGCTAAGAAAACTTCAAAAGGGCCATAAAGCACTAGACTGAAAACAAGCAGATCATATACCTCTTGTTTGGGACAAAAAGAGACTTACCCAAACTGACTACTATGGAGATTGATGAGCTCTAGATATGGGGTATCTAAATGAAATTAGGGTTTAATTGAGGTCTAGTGGCAGGTTCTGGGTACAAGGAGTCAAATGAAGTTCTCCTGCAACCCCTTTGGATTTAGCGCAAGTATATGGAGTTAAATGAAGTCTAGTAGCGGTGAGAGTCCCCTGTAAAGGAATTTATAGACTCAAAAACCTAGATTAATAAAAGAGGTTTATTACAGGGTTTGGAAGTAAGGTTCAAATCTAGTTAAGGAAATAGGTGAGGGTAAAGAGATAAGAAGAGCACTGGAAACAAGGTTCCAGTGGACAGAGGCTCCTTGGCATGCCAGGCGTAACCTTTGCAAAGAGAGGGCTCCAGCGTGGCTCTTTTATAATGGAAGATTTAGCTAAAGGGGCCCATGGGGTGGAATCCCAAGTTGGCTCCCCATTGGGTTTCAGTGGGGGCTAGAGTTTGCTTGGTGGGGGTTGGGAAACCTGAGCAGATCATTAGAATGGGGGCTGGGAGAGCCCCAGCCAACTGGGGTTGGGGGCTGGGACAGGCCGGGATCTCCTATTGGAATTCAAAGAGATGCTTTTGACCAGGATTTGTGAATCAAAGGTCCTGGCTTACTGAATTGATAATGCATCAGGGAGGAGGGGTTGGGAATCAGAAAGGAATAAATCAATCTGAAAGGACTAGTTTCTTAAAGGGACCACAACCCACATCAAGATCACTCATAGAAAGCAGAATTATTAGAATCTCTAGAAGCGGACCCCCATCCTGGTCTGCGAGCCAAAGCTTATAGCAGGACAGAGAGCCACTTACTTGAAAATGTTCACAGTTTTTATACATTTCAGACAAAGAACCCCCCAAAATCCCACCCTCTATGTGGTGTGATTGGTCATATAAGCTCTATTTTCCCCTATTTGGTCAGTGGAATGTAAAAGACAAGGCGATATATAACTTTCTCACCAGTATCCTTTTTTTTTTTGGACAATAGAATATAGTCCAGGCCTTATCTAAAATCACAAGCTTCCTAAACTGAGGCCTTTAAGGCTTTAGATAACAGTCCCTGATCATTATGTGCTTGATCTGTAAGTTCTTCACCTTTTTCCCACACACTAACAGCTATTGGTAGGAAACATTCTTATCTAAACAGAGAAGCAATTGATAAAATGATTATTATAATAAAAATATAACTGGAAAACTTCTACATAAAATGACTTAGGATAGGAATGGATACAACCAAGTGGAAGAAAATTTTCAAATTATCAGATTTCTCTGGTAAGAGTTTGGTATTCAAGATATATAAACAATTAACAGATATTATAAGACTAAAAGACATTTTCCAGTAGCTAAGTGGTCATTCCTTCTACTCAATAAACTCCAGTGGCTCCCTATTGCCTTCAGAATCAAATGCAAAATGCTATGCTTGGCACTTAAAATCTTTCATAATATGGCCCCCTCCTACCTTTCCAGTCTTCTTATCTCTTACTTTCCAACATACTCTTGGATCCAGTAAGACCAGCTTACTAGCTATTCCATAAAACAAGATACTCCATCTCTGAGCATTTTCTCTGGTTGTCCCCAAAGACTGGAATGCTTTCCTCTTCAACTCTGTCTACTACCTTTCTTGGCTTCCTTTAAGTTCCAACTAAAATATCATAGGAATCCTTTCCACATCCCTCTTAATTCTAGTGCATTTCCTCTGTTAATTATCTCCTACTTATCCTGCATTTTCCTTCTTTATTTCTATGTCCTCTCCTCCATTAGTTACAAGTTCCTTGGCAGGAACTGTCTTATCTCCCTTTGTAGCCTTAGCTCTTTAGCATAGTGTTTGGCACATAATGAAATGTTTATTCACAATGACTGGGGTGGGGGAGCTAGCAATATTTCAGTGTGCTGACTTCCTTCTCAATGACCTTACCACAGAAAACATAGACTAGAATAATAGCAGACAGTGCATACAGCTGGTAGGAAAGACTGGACCGGTAGAAAACAACACATTCATTTGGAAGGAAGAGTGGTCACTAGAGAAATGCAAAGAAACAGGTTAAGGAAGATGGGAGGGAAAAACTCTCATCTGCCAAGCATAATTCCCTTTTTAAAAAAAAAAAAACTTACTTTATTGATTCTTCTTTATTCATTCAGTGTAGGCAAAAGATTTAAGAAGGTATGGATTTACTTTCCACAGAGTGGATTTCTTTTATGACTTGTATCCTTTATTTCAGGGGTACAAATATGCCTAAATCAAAGGGGCAAGGCTTAGATGCATATCTGTATACAAAATCTTATTCTCAGCCCTCCCATAGTTTAATAAGTTTCAAACTTATACCTAAGTGATCATTGTCAACCCCATTACTCCTAGAATGTACTTGCTTTTCGTATTTGTCTTGTATAATCCTTAGCTGCCTTCCAAGTTCAACCCAACTGTACATTTTTTGGAATTTCATTCTAAATTCTCAATTGCTGATAGGGTCATAAAGTACCTTTATGAAATCAGAAGGTACCTTGGGGGCCATTTAGTCCCATCTCTCACTCTTGTAGAGACATAGATAAAATTTGTGTGCTGTAAGTTTGAAGGCAACAGTTTCTCCTTAGAATAAAAAGTCTTAGTGATGCTGTGTGGGAAGAGGGGACCTTCTGCTTAGGGCCCAAATACTAAAGAATTTGTGAACCCAAAAGTCTGTGGCAAAAAGGAAGTTTTATCTTTCACTAAGAAGCTTTCTTTTAGAGGATAAATCTCTTAATGAGGAGATTTGCAAAGAATGAGTTAATGAAACCTATTTTATGAGATCTACTGAATGAAAATCACTTTGAAGGTGATTTTCAGAATTTATAGTTTCCTGAACAAACTGGCTACCCAAAAGATCAATGTGGGGGGAGGGGGGCGGGGGAGGAGGATGATTTGGCTGGGATTTCCAAGAGAATGATGCTGCTTATCTTAAGAAAAGGTTTGTCTGGAAAATAGGCCCCTCTCTCAGACTCAATCTCCCCCCTTCTTTTACAGATTAGAGTGATTTCAGAGTGATTATTTTACAGATTAAAGGGGACACAATTTCAAAGTTCACCAGTATCGTTAGACTTCAAAGAAAATATAGGTTTGTATAAATAAAACTCTGAGCCGCTAAATGGCACAGTGGATTGGGCACTGGGTCTAAAGTCAGGAACAATCTCATCTTTCTGAGTTCAAATCTGGCCTCAGATACCCATTAACTGTGTGATCCTGGGAAGTCATGTTGAAGAAGGGACCCTGAAACTCTAAAACTCCCTGAAGGAGAAATTCTCCTTCCACTCTGCCTCAGTGAGGGACCCCAACAAAGGGAAAGCAAACAAGACAGTTTCATTGTATTATCTAGCAAAGGAATTCCAATCCTATAGAACTGAAGAAACTCACTGAATTCCAGCTCAAGCTGAAACCCAGATGAACCTACTTGGGACTCCACCCAAGTTCCCTTCAGTTTGTAGCTATAAAAGAGACAATCTAAAATCCTCTCTTTGCAGAGGTTCTAAACATGCAATACTATGCCAAGGAGGCCTCTGCCCACTGGAATAATATTCTTTTCCAGTGCCACTCTCTCGCTTTACCCTCACCTATTTCCCTAATGAGACTTTATGCCTCTCTGTCAGGATTTCTAACCTTACTTCCCAATCCCTATAATAAACCTCTTTTATCAATCTAGGTTTTTAGGTCTGTAAATTCCTTTACAGAGAACCCATGCACCACCAGAAGGGAGTCCCCAAACTCCCTACCCTTGCGCTGAATCCCAAGGGGGTGCAGGGGAGCCAGACCTCTCCATTTGGTTCCCTGAACCCCGAACCTGCCACTAGACCTTATCATTTAACTCCCTGACAACCAGAAACCCTAATCTCATTTTGGCTCTCTAAATCTAAACTTTATCAATGTCATCCTGTTTGTCTCATTTTCCTCATCTGTAAAATGGGCTAAGAAGGAAATGGTAAACCACTCCACTGAGTACCAATCTCTCTGCCAAAAAATCCCCAAATTGGTTCAAGAAGATTGGGACACAACTAAACAACAACCATATTTTATTTAGCAACAAGAAAAACCCAATAATTCTATTTTTCATCTCCACCAGAATTAACCTGAACTTTCACAAGGTTAAGAAACTGGACCCTAATCTTAATCATTTTGTCTCTTGTTATCCTAAGGCTATATAAAACCATACATCTATGTATAGATATACAATCTTATAGAGAGATAAATATATAGAAATATATGTATGCATATCTCTCCCATAGTTCTACTGGACTGCTAACAACTAGGCAAATGTCCACCAATGAATACTAATTAAATCTTTTAAGTCTTGACTCTTACTTTATTGATCTTCAATCACACAGAACAAAGTGTAAGGAATTATTCCCCAAGAGGATTTTGGAACCTGTGATTTGAGGAATTCCCCAACATTTGACAGAGGAAAAAATAAACCCAGAAGAATTTAACCAAGATTTGAACCCCAGGTTTTACAACTCCAAAGTCAGGGCTTTTCCCCTCTTCCTATACAGTCTACCTAATTAGTACCAACCACTAGTGTCCTTCTTGGAAATTATTTTGTATATCTTTTTAAAAAAAATTTTATATGTACATCATGTTTTCCCCAAGATAGGGTAAATTCTCCAAGGCCAGAGACTTTTCCATTTGAATCTTTCAAGTAATCAATCAAAAATTATTATTCTTCAGTTGTGTCCAAATTTTTGTGACTCCATTTCTTGGTGAAGTTACTAGAGAGGTTTGTCATTTCCTTCTCCAGTTGCTTTTACACGTGAGGAAAATGAGGCAAACAAGGATTACATGACTTGTCAAGTAGAGTCACACACACACACACACACACAAGTAGAGGTGACATTTGGAAGAAAAGTCTTTTTGACTTCAGGTCCAGTGCTCTGTGTGCTATGGTGCTATCTAGCTCCCTCCGAGTTTCAAGCAGGGAAATTATAACTTGTTTGTATGTAGTTATTTGCAGAATTAAATAGCAGAGGCAGAATTTTAACCCAGGTCCTATGACTCCAGGGCCAATTTTCTTTCTCTGTACCACACAACTTATCTGAATTCTCAAAGAATGGGAGGGGAAGAAAAGAGAAGGGGAAGAATTAGAAGGGATTAGCAAGTGAATTCTATCAAGTAGCTGAAAAACAAAGAATTCCCAAGATATGTAAACTTATTTGAAAATCAAGAAGGAGGCATTCTATTCAGTTTTTTTTTTTTTTTTATGAGAAAAATATGGCTCTGGTGCCCAAACTAGCAAAATAAATATTGATACAAAAATATCAAATAAAGCATAGACAAATAGAATATAAGAATATACTTCAAGTTGCAATTACACTTCAAGTTACAATTAGAAAAGAATTGAAAAATGGGTCAAAATTGGAGGAAATAGCGTAACAGAGATGCAGAAAAGGCCTTGGATTGAATACATTATTATTTACCTTGAAAACACTTAAAAGTATTAGAGTGGTGGGATTTTATTTAACATATTTTTAAAATCATTTATTAGAAACCAAAACCAATTTTTGCTTTTCAACTAAAAACTAAAAAGAGGAGTAAAACAAGGAATATGTCTTCTCTCACCATTGCTATTTGAAATGTTAGTTATAAAAATAAGATAAGAAAGATAAATTAAAAGAATAAACACTGGAAAAGAAAAAACTAAAACAAGAGCTTATAGATGGTAGGCTGTTTTGTGTTGAAAATGCAAGAAAAATTAAATAAATTAATTGGGAAAATGAGTAAAATGGTGCAATATAAAATCAATTTACAAAATTAATTAGCATTTTTATATATCAGTAACAAAAGCCAGGAAAAATTATAGAAAGTAATAACATTTAAAATAATTGTTGGAATTTTTACAAATTGTTAAGTCATTAGAGTTAATAGAGACAATAATTATCTAATTTAGCATGGTACTTAGCAAATCCTCTAGCTCACTAATGTATTTAAGTACTCATTGGAGTTCACACGTTTGGGAGATTTCAGAGTTTAGTATGAGATATCTGAATTCACATCTCCCTTGAAGCTCTTAGGGCCAGAGAGCATACTGGGAGATACCTTACAATTCCACTCTCGGAGAAGCAGCATAAATAGAGCTTCAGTGAGCCACTCGAGAGTTTTTTTTTTACTTGAGAACATTCCCAGGGGTCAGAGAGGAGCACTCTGGGATGGACCAGAGCACTCTGGGAGATTGAGAGCCAGAAGCCTTCTCTCGGAGGCAAGACAGATTTACCTTGGTGCTGGCTGGAGGCTGAAGAAAGCAAAGGCAAAGGACAAAGCTGCAAGAGCTCTTGGAACCAAGCAGAAAGATAGGACTCTGAGCTAACCCGGCCCAAGGAAAGAGACAAAGCTGCAAGAGCTCTTAGAACCAAGGAGAGAGAGAGGCCACTAAGAAAGCTAACCCGGCTATATTGGAGACAATAAAAGATCTGAACTTTTAGCACCTGGATGTATTTGAAATGATTAACTGAAACTAAGGCTGCCTCCAGAAAACCTCCCCGAGAAAACCTTCTCCCAGAGAGAACCATATTATTATTATTTTAAAGAACAAAAACACCAACAAATAATATCATCTATTATCTGGGAATTAACTTACCAAACCACACATATACTTATATAAATACAAAGCAATTTTCACTGAAACAAAGGAAACCTAAATAACTGGAGAAACATTTGGTTATCATGGCTGTGTAATAGTAATATAATAAAAATAATAATAATATTCAATTTAATTTATAGATTTAAGATATTAGGAGTCAAAATATCAATAGGACATTTCACAAAATGAGATACAAAACCAAAAATGACATCAAAGAACAAAAGGTAAGTAATATCTATCAATAATGGGGAGAAAAGAAAGAAAGAGCCAAAATTAAACTCTGAAGTCCTAATTATCAAAACTATCTGAAGCTGGATTAAAAAAAAAACAAAAACAGTAGCTAAATAGAACAGATTATATTAAAACAATTAAAACAAAATGTTTATGATGAATCCCAAAATATAAAAATCTCTGGTGAAAGATTTTCATTATCTTATTTCATATGCTCTAAATTCTAAATGTATCTATGATCTCAACATAAACAATAATCATAAGCACATTTACAAAGAAGCTCTTTAAGGTTACAAGGGTTCTTAATAGAAATTCTTTCATTTGATCCTCAGTAGATAGATTAGTCCTCCTAGTAATCTTGTGAAGGAGGTACTATCATTCCCACTTTACAAACACAGGTTAAGTGACTTGTTCAAGGTTACACAGCTAAAAAATATCAAAAAGCAGATTTAAATTTTAGTCTTCCTGACTCCAGGTCTTGGATTCTATCCATTTTGCCATCTAGCTATGGATAGTGCAAAACATTTGAAAATAGAATGATATATATTTCATAACTGTGAATTGAGTCTAGTTCTTCAGGCTAATTCTTAACCAACTATTACTTAAAGGAAATCATGAGACAAAGACAGATAAATCTGAATAGATTGAATAAAATGCTTTTGCACATTTCAAAGCAGTGCTTCCAGAATAAGAATCAATTTTTCAATTACATGTTTTCAGCATTCATTTTTGTAAGATTTTGAGTTCCAAATTTTTTTCTCCCTCCTTTTTTCCTTCCTTCCCAAGACAGCAAACAAACTGATATAGGTCATATGTGTACAATCCAGAATAAGAATCAAAGGTAGAGACCAGGTTCTGATAAAATTCTGACAACTAGAACCTTTAAGGAATTGACACAAATTTACAGAAAAGCCATTTTCCAAAAGATAAGAATAAACAGGCAGTTTTCAAAAAAGAAACCAGACCTTCAAACTACTTTTAAAAATGTTAAAAATCCCTGATACTTAATAGAAATGGCAAATAAAACATCTCTGAGATTATCTCCTTATATTCATTATCTTGGCAAAGATAGTATGGAATGATCAACTTCAGTGTTGGTATGGTTAAGAAAAAAACAATTCACTCCTTAAGAGGCTGCTATGAATTGTTTTATTTTTGGGGGGAAACAAATGAAATTATTATATAATAACAGTTATGAAAATATCGTGTCCTTTGTTCCACTAATTAAATCCAGAAAGGATTACTGACAAGAGAAAAAATTCTGTCTACACACAAAATATTCTTAATAGTATTATTTTTCTTAGAAAAAACTGGAAACTGTTAAGGTCAATGATTAGATTTAGTTTAATTAGATTAGTTTAATATATAAGTGTGAAGTAAATATTATATTGTTCTATATACTGAAAGTATTCATGTGGACATGTGATCTTCTTCAATGTGGGTATTCCTTCTACCAAAACAGACCATATATTAGTCCAATACAACTCATCCTTTACGACTCCTGTCTCTCCCCTATGTTCATCACAGGGGGTTCATCCAACATGCTTGGGAGGTAGTGGAGGAAGGTTAGAGGAAAAAGGACCTTCCTTGATTACTTTCTTTGTTTAAAAAACAAGACCAGATTGTCCTGTCTTAGTCAGGCTGAAAGCATAAGAGCTACTCATGGCCCAGTTCTATCACTGTCAGCACTGGAGTTCTGGCTTGCTCTGTTTGTAATCTGGGCCTATTCATCATTTCTTAAGCAACCTGGTCTCTCCCATCTTCCTAGTGCACATTTTGTCGACTGAACTTTATGCAAACAATAGATTAGCAAAGCCTACTGCAGCTCAAAACTCCAGAGCTCAAAAGATTCATTAGTTTCAGCCTCCCATGGTAGTTAATTTTCTTTTATAAGGATTCTATTGAATCATAGTGGCTGTTCTTTGGAGTTGAAAAATTTGTAAAATTCAAAGAAATATGTTCAGACTTAAGTGAAAGTGATACAGAGAGAAGAGAAGCAAATAATACATAAAATAAAAATAGGAAAAAATTCATAATAATATATAGGATCATTTTGCTACTGTCTTGTTAAAATTAATATGGCTTTTGCTTTTAGTTAAATAAGAGGTGAACAACTGATTACAAGTATAATCATTTACTATCACAGTTATTTTAAGTTTGCAGTACTTTTTCTTCTTGTTCATATGCTATCCTACCTTTTCATTTTTGTTTATATTCTGCTGAGAAGTCAACTAAATTATAAGATCCCTGAAGACATAGAGCATCTCATATTGCTGCTTCAATAAAAGGAAAGGAATATGTGACCATGAACCTGTTGTGTTAATAGCAAAACCACCACAAATTGCTACATACTAAAAGATGGTAAAGAATTATGGTTTGAATTTTTATAGTCAAAGGTTCTGATAAAGGACTCATTTCCAAAATGTATAGAGAATTGACTGTAATTTATAAGAAATCAAGCCATTCTGCAATTGATAAGTGGTCAAAGGTTATATGAACATACAATTCTCAGGTGAAGAAATTGAAACTATTTCTAGACATATGAAAAGATGCTCCAAGTCATTATTAATCAGAAAAATTCAAATTAAGGCAACTCTGAGATACCTCTACACATCTCTCAGATTGGCCAGAATGACAGGGAAAGATAATGCAGAATGTTGGAGGGGATGTGGGAAAACTGGGACACTGATATATTGTTGGTGGAATTGTGAATACATCCAGCCATTCTGGAGAGTGATTTGGAACTATGATCAAAAAGTTATCAAACTGTGCATACTCTAAGACCCAGCAGTGCTACTGGGCTTATATCCCAAAGACATTTTAAAGAAGGGAAAGGGACCTGCATGTGCAAGAATGTTTGTGGCAGCCCTTTTTGTAGTGGCCAGAAACTGGAAACTGAGTGGAAGCCCATCAGTTGGAGAATGGCTGAATAAGAATATATGAATGTTATGGAATATTATGGTTGTGAGAAACGATCAACAGAATGATTTCAGAGAGACTTGGAGAGACTTACAAGAACTGATGCTGAATGAAATGAGCAAGACCAGGAGATCATTGTATACAGCAACAACAAGACTATACAATGATCAATTCTGATAGACATGGCTCTCTTCAACAATAAAATGATTCTGTTATGTCACAGTTCTCTTTTATTGTCCTGACTCAGTTTCCCTGAATTGTCCTGCCTTGATTTCCCTAACTGTTCTGCCTCAGTTTATAATTGTTCAGCTCAATCCTGCAAAACCACCACTCCCTCTTTATCAGAATATTTGAGAAGGATAAAAGATCTTATGTTTTAGAATATCAGAATGCCTCTCCCCATCCCAAGCTATTAGAATATCAGATACTGTCTTATCAAGATGCCTCTCCCCATCTCCGGGGTGCACCCCCATTATGTCATCCCCATCTCCGATGGCTCACCCCACCCTATCAGAGTCCTGTTCCCACTCTCAGAACTCTGATTCCTCCCCTGACTCAGTCTACCCCCTGAGTCTGAGCCATGTGTAGATATGTCATTGAGAACTCACATTGTTGCCTGGATTCTTGAAGACGATAATCTCTTTCAGCCCTGGGACCAAACCATGGATCCATTTGGTCCCAGTAAATCTCTCCATTTAAATAAAATATTAAATACTCTCTAATCTCTACCTTGTCTCAGTTTTTCCGGCATTACAATTCAAACCAGTTCCAATGATCCTGTGATGAAGAGAGATATCTACATCCAGAGAGAGAACTGTGGGTACTGAATGTGGATCACAACATAACATTTTTATACTTTCTATTATGTTTGCTTGCATTTTGTTTTCCTTCTCAGGTTTTTTTTCCTAGATCCAATTTTTCTTATGCAGCAAGATAACCATATAAATAGGTATACATATATTGAATTTAACATATATTTTAACATTTAATGTGCATTGGACTACTTGTCATCTAGGGAATGGAGAAAAGGAGGGAAAAATTTGGAACAGAGAGTTTTGCAAGGATTAATATTGAATAATTACCCATGCATATGTTTTGTACATTAAAAGCTTTAATAAAAAAGGAAGAAAAAAAAAGAATTATGGTTTGATGTCTAGCAAAGTCTACATCTTATCTTTAAGCTAGAGTGAAAGAATACTGTTGTTCCTCACAGTAAAAGATGAAAGGCCATTTGGTTAGCACTTATTAGGAACTAACTGGAAAATTAGGCTCCTTATTACTGATTACCTGTAAAAAATTCTCTTACAACTATTTCAGTGTCTTTTAAAGACCATCCTCCAAGATAATTCATTCTAATGAACTTGCCACAAAGGGAGCATCAGGATTTAAATTTTAACCAAGAATAAAACTAATCCATCTCCATGATTCACAATAGGCTCCAGTATTCACATACTTTCTACTCTGACATGTTCTTATTTTAGATACAAAGAGGACTTTAAAGAATTCTAATCTTTTAACTGTAGTACACAAATACATAACACCACATATGATATTATATTAAAGAATTATCCATACCATTTTTCTGCCTGCCTAAGATCTTGGTTTACACTATTGGTGCTGTGGATTCTGCCATCAAATGTCCGGATTTTGGGATACTCTGTTCTTCCTGCAAAAGCCTCTCTCATTTTAAAATTAAAAGCTGCTTGTGCCATCTCTTTGTATTCCTTCCTGCTAAGATTTATTTGTTGCTTCACTTGATATAGAGCATCAAGGAAGAACCTCTCCACTTCTGTTCGCTCATCCAAGATGTTCTTGGCCAACTTCTTCACTCGATTCATCTCTTTGTCCTTCATCTGAAGGACTTGTTCCAGCTTGTTAATTTCCACCTGGCCTGCCTGATTCTCTATAAATGCATGCTCCTGAATTTTTTTAATTTCGGTCTCAAACTCAGTAGCCATGTGTCCCAGGGCTGTCTCCAGTTTTTTCACTTTCTTCTGGAGACACTCGATCTGGTCTTTCTGCTGAGTAACTTGCATGATCTTTTCCCTAATCAACAACTCATTGGTTTCCTAAAGCAAAATGAAAAAGAGATTTTTAATTTTTCTTGAACTAGTCCAAAACTCAAAAAAACTTTCATGAGTTACCAAAAAAAAAAAACTTTCTAAGTTTGGAGCTTCAGAATTAAAATCTTTGTCACCTTGACTACTGGGCACAATGACAAACATCCTTTCATATGCTCTACAAACAACTGAAATCTTCCCTGCTTGCTTCCCTTCAATTCTTATTGTATTAAGTAATGTCTATCTAGATATATTAATTTCTTTACAATTCCAGAGCTGGCCTGACAGTAAAAGAAAACACATTCATTTAAATAAACATTTGTTAAGTACTTTCTAATTACATGGTAAAAGTTGAAAAAGATATCACTAGAAGGAGGCATTGCATTTCCTTACTTTCCATTCCAAAATATTAGTACAAGAAAAGATGCTCACAGTTATCTTATTGTACAAATGGGGGGAAAAGATCTAAGAAGATAAAGCAGCTTATCCAACATCAGAAAAAAGAGATTTTTCCTTCCCCTTCCTAACTGGTGTTCTTTCCCCTTCCCTGTGCAACCTTGATCCAAATTGTAAATACTTTCTTGTATGTAGATATTTCTGCAATTACAATACAGCTTTTCCATGATTTTAACAGTATTGGTTACCAGTTCTATTGTAAAGTTTCACTTTACCATTAAGTCATAACAACACACCATGATCTCAATCAGAAAACTAGGATTTTATTTTGATACAATATAAAAATTAAACATATATTTCACGAAGAAACCAATACCAATAAGAGTTTCTTTTTTTACAGGTGTATTAAGAAAGTTCCAACATAAAAGAATTATTATTATCATTATTATATTGTAACAGTTAAATCCTAATAGTGTTTTCCTCTGGGGTTTATCCCTCTTTTCATTTCCACCACTAAAATCCTGCCCCTCATTCACTATTTTCCTTGTATTCAATCACTCCTTCTTTTAATCCATCCTTCTAAGAGTAATTTTTTCATGTTTCAAGTTCAAGCTCACTTAGCAAATTGCTAAGACTTCTTTAACTTTGGGACTTTGAACTAGTCCCATGTACTAGTACGAGGTTGGGTGAATCTTTGATGGTGGACCATACCCAGGAAAGTGGAGTGAACATGAACTATCAGAAAGCTGGAAGGCACTTCTGTTAAGCCCCTCCCTATATTGGCAACTTCTAGTCATACAACTCTTCCCCACTAGAAATGCCTGTACTTAGGAGCTATCCTGCAATAATAAACAGGGCACAAAGATATTAAAAATATTAGAGGGAAAGTGACATCTTGATTTACCAAATCGACCTTAAATTTAAGATTTGAGTGTTGTATACTACAATGAAAAGAGTGCTGGATTTGGTATCAGAGGGCCTAAGTTGACATTCCTGCTCTGTTAATTACTAGTTGTGTGATTCTGGACAAATCACCTAAACCACTCAAAGTTCATAATCAGTATAATGAAAAGGCTGGACTAGAGAGAATTGGACCTTTGGGCCTCCTTGCAATTCGAAATCTATGATCCTGTATAGCATATTCAAAGTGTCATGAAAGTAGACAAATATACTGACCTTGTAGGCTCCAGTTTTAGTTTTTATATGTTCAAGAGTCACTTAATAGGTATAACCTTATATTGTTAATCATCCTTCCTCACTAATGTGCTAAACACACCTCCTCAGTATTTTTGAAGCCTCTCCCAATAATGCTGTCTCAGTCTCAGGTTTTTAAGGTTCACTAGGACAAGATGACAAAACCAGGAGTTGGGACTAGTTAGCACAGTTAGACTAGGCATTCCTGTATTCTACCTAACATGAATCCTTTTTACATTTCCCAGTCTTGTTACCCAAGCTTATCACCTGGCTTACCACTTTCTTCTAGAGAACTGAAATTTGAGACTTCCGACTTGCTTTGAGTAGTTCCTAGCACAGCAAGTCACAGTTTTGTATTTGTTTTCTGATTAACATGAAGATAGAGTTGAATAATCAAGGTAATGTTATGGAATCTTTTTGTGATATTATAAACCCAGAGATATAAATAGTAGCAAGAACCTTCTGTTGTAGGAGCAAAGTCTGGTTATCTTGCAACTTTTTTGAGGTCATCTGCAGATCGTTGGCTTCTTTCATATGGAAAGCAAGAGCCTTCTGGAGACGAACATTCTCTTTAAATACAGCTCTCCCAGCATTGTCCAACTGACTGCAAAAGATAGACAGGTATAAAAGTAAATTCATGACCACTATACCACTATGATGTCAACATTTGGAGATAACAACTTAAGAAAATTTCCACAAAAGTCCTGCACTAACACCTCATTGTGAAGTAGAATCAGCCTTGAAGATACCAAGATTGTCAGGAAGTGTGAGCTCTGACTTTGTCTTTACCTGTATTTGTACACCTAGTACAATTTATCACAGTGATCTGCTCATAGTAAGCACTTAATACATGCTTGTTGATTGAAGCTCTTCCCTACTGAGCTGGAAAGGATGTGTAGAAGTCAGACACCAGTGCTCTGAGCACCAACCTAACAAGTTTGAAGAATCTTCTCCCAGGTAGACTGACTATAAGATGATAAGGATTGGGAGGGAGGGTGGTATGTAGGAGCACAGGAACTCGAAGACTAGACAGAAACTGAATCTGCAATCAAAGGGCCCTAATTTCTAACCCTGATTGCTACTTCCTAGTGGAGTCACCCTGGGTAAGTTACTCTGAGCCTCAATTTTCTCATCTATGAAATAATTAGGTTGGACTAGATTAGGGCTTCTTAAAACTTTTTCCTACCCCTTTTCACCCAAGATATTTTTACATGACTCCAAGTATATAGGTATAAAAATAGGTATACAAATTAAACATTTGATGAGAATCATAATTTTGTGATTCCCACATTCGTTTATGTGACCCCATATGGGGTCACAAACCACAGTTTAAGAAGCTGGGAACTAGATAACTTCTAAGATCCAATCCAGTTCTAAATCTCTAATCCTAAAACATGAATGGTTTCACTCAATGAATAGTAGGAAAATGATGAAATCACGCATCTTTTGATAACTTTAAGTACAAATTCAAGAAAATTCATAAGCACACAGAGGGGCTGCCAAACTAAGCTAATGATTGCTTTACCTCTGACATTGATGAGGGCAAGGAAAGGAAAATAATAATAATATCAAGAAAATGTTTGTCTTTTAAAAATATTAAATGGTTGAAGACCTCAACTCCTTGCTAAGTGACCTAGTCCTTAAATTACTGTCATAGACAAAAATGACAAAAGAAATATCGAGAGAAATTAACAGAAAAAACCATGCAGAAAGTCAAATATAAAGAATAAGAAAGTGACAAATTTAGAAAAAAGATAGAACTAAAATTAAAGAAGCAACTGGAAAACAGGACAGCAGGACAAAAACAATTTCTTACACAACAGCCTCTTGGTGGGCTCTCTCTGCCAGCATGACTACCTTCTTCTCAGCTTCTTTCTCTAGTCGACACTGAAGGAAAGAGTAAGTTGGTTACATATTTTGTTTGGGGTAAAAATGTTAACATATGTAAAAAGGCTTTACATTTTTGGGGAAAAATTTTTAAAAGCACAACAAATTAGCAGCTGAATTAATCTAATCATTTTGTGGATAGGAGAAAGAAAAACAGTCATAGCCATATCAAGAGTACTCTTACCAAATGAAGAACTTAATAGCAGATGAAAAAGACAAGACAGGAAGACCTCTTTTTCCAAAAGAGAAATAGAGAGAAAGGAATAGAGAAAAGAATAGAGAGCAGTAGCTCTCTACAGAATACATCAACCTGATATATTTATTTCCTAAATTCCTTTCATATTAGAAAACTGTTATTGAGCTATTGCATGCAGATTATGAAATTTATTTATTAAAACAAAATAATTACCTAGCTATATACAGAAAGATCAGGAATGTATTCTAGTTTAATTTCTTAAACAGATCCTATATACCTTTTCTTCAAAAAATCTGCCTTCCAACCTTCGAAGAACATCTTGATGCTTCTTCTCTGAATTTCTTAAAGTATCCTTTAGCTAAAATTAAACAAAATTAATAGTCAATTTTGAAACAAAACTGGTTTTCTATATAGTGCCAGTAAAATTTTTACTCAACAAATCAAAACATTCTCCAGAATTTCTTGATCCTGAACATGAAAGGCAAAAAAATCTACTTATGTACTTTTTCAACATCTAGGAACCATATTTCACAAATTTTGTTTTGAGATAAGAAAGAATATGCACTTGAATCTAGAATGTTAAATATAAAGAATTTAAAAATCAAGTACTGCAACTATATTAAACCTAAGAGATCATCCAATCATGATGATATATATATATATATATATATATATATATATATATATAGCAACACTTGTTCATTCATTTTTTTTTTACCAGGGCTGGTTGAGCTATTAGTTTTAGAGAAATTAAAAGTAATTTTTAGGGAAAGTAAGATTTTTGGATCATTCAAATGATCTGATGTTATTATATTTATCTTTTTAAATAGCTTCTGTAAAATAAACTGAATCACAGAATCTTACTTAGAATTTGAAAGGGACCTAAGAAATCACAGAATCATAGACATTCCAAATTAGAATGGAATTTAAAAGTTAGTTATACCCAATCATATCTAGTCAAACCCTTCTAGTCAAGAATCTATTCAGCCAACATCCTGATCAAATGGTAGTCCAGTCTTACCTCCTGGAGAAAACCATTCTACATTTGGATAGCTCTAATTGTTAGAATTTTATCACTGACATCAAGTCTAATCTTCCCTCTTTATAAATGCCATGCATTGCTCCCAGTATAACCCTCTGAAGATAACCCTAATCCATGGTGATTTACCTTCACTTAACTGGCTATTGATGTAGGAGTCAGGTCTAAATAAGCTGTCTATATAGGAAAACATGGGGGGTGGGGGGTGGGGGGAATCAAGCCAAGATGGTGGAGAGAAGCTAGAAAGTTGTCTGAGCTCATCTCAGTTTCCCTTGGAACCAATGCTAACTCAATCCTATTCAAGAGATTCTGGGGTGACAGAACCTTCAAAAATTTGGTGTAAAAGAATTTTCCAACTTAAGATAATATAGAAGAACTTCAGGAAAGGTCTGTTTTACTTGGGTAAAAAGGAGAACATGACCCGGCACAGGAACAGTCCAGGCAATACAGCAGAAGGTTTTTAGCCACAGCACAGATCAACAGCAGGCTTGGTTTGGTCTGCCAGTGGTTCAACAGACCATCTGTGAGGTCTCCAGCCCCAGCACAGAAGGCAAATTATAATCCCCTGAACTCGTCAAAACAGGCTAGGCCAACCCAGCACAGTGGAAAAGGTGCCAACCCCTCTGACTCCAGCAGGGAAAGCCAGTGGCAAGGCCTCTGTCACTCTGCAAAAGAAATGTGAGACAGTGACACCTGTGCTCTCAACTTTAAAAAATGAGCAAAAAAGCAAAAAGAGTCCTGATCATAGAAAGTTACTGTGGTGACAGGGAAAATCAGAACTCAAACACAGAAGAGAACAGCAATGGCACAGTAGCTACATAGAATATAAATTGGTCTCAAGCCCAAAAGGTTCTCTTGGAATAGCTCAAAAAGGATTTTAAAAGTCAAGTAAGAGAAGAAGAAGAAAAATTGAGGAAAGAAATGAGAGCAATAAAAGAGAATTATGGGGGAAAAAAGTCAATAGCTTGGAAAAAGAAGCACAAAAACTGACTCAAGAAAATAACTCCTTAAAAAATAGACTTGATAAAATGGAAAATAGAATAGATAGATAAGATATACTGAGAAAATAACTCCTTAAAAAAGAGAATTTGTGAAATGAGAAAAAAAAATCCACTAAACAAAACAATTTCTTTAAAAATAAAATTGGCCAAAAGGAAAAGCAGGTAAAAGAGCTAGCTGAAGAAAAGAATTCATTAAAAATTAGAATTGGACAAATGGAAACAAATGACTGGATGAAACATCAAAAATCAGTCAAACAATTTTTTAAAATTTAAAAATAGGAGAAAATATAAAATACCTCATTGGAACAATAACCAACCTGGAAAATAGATCCTAGAGAGATAATTTAAGGATTATTGAACTACCTGAAAGCCATGATAAAAAAAAAAATTAGTCTAAACACCTTTCAAGAAATTATCAAAGAAAACTTCCCTAATATATTAGAACCAGAAAATAAAATAGTCATTGAAAGAATCCACCAATCACCTCCTAAAAGAGATCCCAAAATGAAAACTCCAAAGAATATTGTAGCTAAATTCCAGAATTAGCAGATCAAGGAGAAAATATTGCAAGCAGCCAGAAAGAAACAATTCAAATATCAAGGAGCCACAGTCAAAATTACTCAAGATTTAGCAGCTTTCACATTAAAGGATTGGAGGGCCTGGATTACAGGAAAAGGAGTTTGGATTACCACCAAGAATCAATAGCAATATTGAATATTTTTCAGAAGAAAACTAACCCTAACCCTAAATTCAATTCTTTCTGACCAGAGCTATACAGAAAATGTGATTTTCCAAAATATGACTCAAGAGAAGCATAAAAAGGTAAATAAGAAAAGAAAAAAACATTTTTATTATATTAAATTAAAAAGGTTTTATACAAACAAAACTAATGCAAACAAGATTAGAAGGGTAGCAATGAACTGGGAAAACATTTATACATTCAAAGGTTTTGATAAAAGCCTCATTTCCAAAATATATAGAGAATTGACTCAAATTTATAAGAAATCAAGCCCTTCTTCAAATAATAAATGGTCAAAAGATATGAACAGACAATTTTCCAGATGAAGAAATTGAAACATATGAAAAGGTGCTTCAAATCACTATTGATCAGAGAAAAGCAAATTAAGACAACTCTGAAATACCACTACATACCTCTCAGATTGGCTAAGATGACAGGAAAAGATAAGGATGAATGTTGGAAGGGATGTGGGAAAACTGGGACACTGATACATTATTGGTGGAGTTGCGAACACATCCAACCATTCTGGAGAGCAATTTGGAACTATGCTCAAAAAATTATCAAACTGTGACCTTTGACCCAGCAGTGTTTCTAGTGGGCTTATATCCCAAAGAGATCTAAAAGGAAGGAAAGGAACTCACATGTGCAAAAATGTTTGTGGCAGCCCTTTTTGTAGTGGCAGGAAACTGGAAACTGAGTGGATGCTCATCAACTGGAGAATGGCTGAATAATTTATGGCACATGAATGTTACAGAATATTATTGTTCTGAAAGAAATGACCAGCAGGATGATTTCAGAGAGGACTGGATAGACTTACATGAACTGATGCTGAGTGAAATGAACAGAATCAGAAGATCATTGTACACGGCAACAACAAGACTATACAATGATTGATTCTGATAGATGTAATTCTCTTCAAAAATGAAATCCAAATCAGTTCCAATTGTTCAGTAATGAAGGCCATTCCCATCTACATCCAGAGAGAGGACCATGGGAACTGAGTATAGACCACAACATAGCATTTTCACTCTGTTATTGTTTACTTGCATTTTTGTTTTCCTTCTCAGTTTTTTTTTCTTTCTAGATCCAATTTTTCTTGTGCAGCAAGATAACTGTATAAATATGTATACATATATTGGATTTAACATATACTTTAACTTATTTAACATATATTGGACTACCTACCATCTAGAGGAGGGGATTTGGGAAGGAGAGAAAAATTGGGAACAGAAAGTTTTGCAAGGGTCATTGTTGAAAAAATTATCCATGCATATGTTTTGTAAGTAAAAAGCTATAATAAAAAATTAATAATAATAATAAATTTTCAAAAGTTCAATTGTTTACATCCCTACATGGGAAGATAATAGTTTTAATTTTTGAGAACTGTATCTTTGTTAGGGCAGTTAGAAAGTGTATACAGAGTTAAAGGGCATATAACTTTGATATAATAACATAAAGAAATTCAAAAGGATTGTACCATGAGAAGAGGAAAAGGGAGATAAAAGGGGGCAAATTAAATTGCATGAAGAAGCACAAAAAACCCAATAAGGAAGGCAGATAAGCATTGTTTGAACCTTAATCTCATTGAATTTAGCTCAAAGAGGGAACCACATCCACACCTCATCGGGTATATTCATTTATCTTATTTACTCTATAGGAAAGTAGATAGGAAAAGGGGAAAGAAAAAGGAAGAGGGAAAACTGATAGGAGAGAGGGCAGAAGTAGAAGGAAAAGGGGTAAGAAAAGAGTGTGGCTGATAGAAAAGAGGGCAGATTGAGAGAGGTACAAGTCAAAAGCAAAATACTGGTTAGGTGGAAAAGGTTGAAAAGAGAGAGAAAAGTAATACTTGGAAAAAACAGGATAAAATACAGAGTTAGTAATCATAACTGTGAATGTAAATGGGATGAACTCTTCCATAAAACAGAAGATAGCAAAAGGATTAAAATCAGAACCCTACAGTACAAAAAACACATTTGAATCAAAGTGATACATACAAGGTAAAGATAAAAGGCTGGAGCAAAAGATATTATGCTTCAGCTTAAGCAAAAAAAAAAAAAAAAGCAGGGGTAGCGATCCTGATCTCAGACCAAGCAAAAGCAAAAATAGATCTAATTTTAAAAGATAAGAAATTGCACAGTGAAGTAATATCAATACTAAACATATATGCACCAAGTGGTATATCATTCAAATTCTGAGAAAAGTTAAGAAATAGAGGGCAAAATACTAGTGGGGAATTTAGCTTTTGTCTTAGAACTTCATAAATCTAACCACAAAATAATCAAGAAGAAAGTTAAGGAGGTGAATAGAACTTTAGAAAAATCAGATATGATAAACCTCTGGAGAAAACTGAAAGAGGATAGTAAAGAATAGATCTTTTTTCTCAGTGGTACATGGCACCTAGACAAAAACTGATACCATATTAGGGCATAAAAACCTCACAATCAAATACAGAAAGGAATATTAAATTCATCCTATCCAGATACTGATACAATGAAAATGACATATAATAAAAGACATGTAATAAAAGACACGTAAAAATAGACCAAAAACTAATTGGAAACTAAATAATCCTAAAGGATGCAACAAATCATAGCAAAAATCAATAATTCCATCCAAAAGGATGACAAAGTTGAGATAACAGACCAAAACTTATGGGATGTAGCCAAAGCAGTTCTTAGGGGAAATTTTATATCTCTAGACACTTACATGAATAAAGTAGAAAAAGAAAAGATCAGTGGAAACTGGGACACTAATGCATTATTGGTGGAACTATGAAATGATACAACCATTCTCAAAAGTAATTTGGAACTATGCCCAAAGGGCTATCAAACTATGCATACCCTTTGATCCAGCAATGACATTACTGGGTCTGTATCCCAAAGAGATCATAAAAGAGTGAATAAGACCTACATGTGCAAAAATGTTTGTAGCAACTCTTTTTGTGATGTCAAGGAGCTAGAAATTGAGTGGATGCCCATCAATTGGGGAATGGCTAAATAAGTTATGGTACAGGAATGTAATAGAATATTATTGGTCTGTAAGAAATGAACTGATGCTGAGTGAAGTGAGGAAAATCAGAACATTGTTCAACAATGACAACAAGATTATGTGATGATCAATTATGATACTCTTAGTTCTTCTCAACAATGCAGTGATCCAAGATAATTCCAATAGACTTCAGATGGAATATGTCATCCACAGTGAGAGAGAGAAAACTATGGATATTGAATACCAATCAAAGCATATATTTTCACTTTTTTTGTTTTTGTTTTTTCTTTTTCCTGGTTTTCCCCCTTTGTTTTGATTTTTCTTTCATAAGACAATTAATATGGAAATATGTCTTAATAATTGTACATAGCCTATATCATATTGCTTACTGTCTTGGGTAGGTAATGGGAGATGGGAGAAAAAATGAACTCGAAATCTTACAGAAATGAATCCTGAAAACTATCTTTACATGCAACTGAAAAAAATAAGATACTATTAGGAGAGAAGGAATAAGAAGATGTGTCATACAACATGACCTTTTTTTTTTTTTTTTTTTTTTTTTTTTTTTTGCTGAGGCAATTGAAGCTAGGTGACTTGCCTAGGGTCACACAGCTAGCAGGTGTTAAGTGTCTGAGATCCAATTTGAACTCAGGTCCCTCCTGACTTCAGGGCTGGTGTTCTAGTCACTGAACCACCTATCTGCCCCAGCACGATCTATTTTTTAAAAGCTCTTAAGGCCCAAAACCAAAGAAATGGGTAAAAGAATATAGAGATATAGATTACTACTACTTTCTAAAGAAGTTTAATTCACATAAATTAATTTCCATAATTAGGAGATTAAAAAAAAAAACTATATACTACTTAACCCAGCAAAAAACTTTAACTTGACAAAATGGAAATAGCAGCCAAAGCATTATTGATCTGGAATAAAAACTCACTTATAAAATTTTAAGAAAGGGAGAATTTTTGGAAAAAATTATAATATATAAAGATAATTCTAAGTTGTATAAGTTAATTAGAATATGGAAGAAAATATAAATTGACAGAAATAAGGGATAATTTAATAAAATTTTGCAGAATAAAAGAAGCAGAACTAAAAGCACATATATATATAATAAAATAAATGAAAATATCCTTAAAAGGAATTTCAACTCTAAATAATGAAGAAGGATTCCAGGAGAAGAAAAAAGTTTTATAAAGAAACAAAAGACATCAATTTAAAAAAATAACACTGTCAAGAATATTAAAGCTTGTAATAAAAATCAAAGCTGATAAGGAAAGCTAAGGATAACAATAAAATGGGAGGTGAGATGACGTTTTTAAGTCATTGGGAAAAACTGTTTCATGATTGGAACAATGACAGCTGATAAGAGATAAAAGCAGAGATGCTTAAATCTTATTAAATCTCTGTTTTCTCTGCCAAGAAGGAAAACTTTTGGATAGGAAGAACTAAGATAGCTAACTAAAAGAGGGCAATATGCAAGATAAGAGCACCTAACTGCCCTTGATAAATTCGAGTCCCTTGTTCCAGATGAGCTACATTTTTGGACACTAAAATGACTATTAGATATAATTGCTTGAGCTGGTCCTTGGTTTTTTCTTTGATAAAACTATGCTGAATGGGAAAGATCCCACATGACTGGAGGACAAATACTGTCTCAGTTTTCAAATAAGAAAAAAGATAACAAACTGAACTGGTAAGCTTGGCTTCAATTCCCATTACAACAATTGGAGTACCTTTTTAAAAAAGACTTGGTAGGTTTTAAATATGTCATTAGTCACTAATTATATACACACCACTTTCCAGCATATTCTTCCTTCACAGAGCTTCATCAAAACTGATTTGTTTTATATATTTTATTGATACATTTTATAATTGTATATTATTTATGAATATATATTGAAAAACAGTTTTGGACTTGGAATCTGAAGTTATGTACCCTTGCTAAGCCTCAGGTCTTCATCTATAAAATGAGGGAGTTAAACTACTTTCAAGCTCTTATATCTATTCCCCTAATAATATATTCTTCCCTGCTGGTGAGCAAACCCTTATAATAGAAGCAATTACCCCTCTCAGATTTTTCTTTTTTTGATTAGGTTAAAAGAGACCATTTTCTGACTCATTTCTTTCTTACACAATCACTGGATGGGTGTTGCCTCAGTCAAACTGAGTATTATTAAAGCCCTTAGCTTATAAAGGTCAAGGTCACCCACTGCATCCTGGGCCATCTCTAGTCATCCTGATCTGTATCTTGCCACTGGATCCAGATGTCTCTGGAGGGAAAAGTGAGACAGGTGACTTTGCACAGCCCTCCCCAGATTCAACATTCCAAACCTATAGCAGTGTATCTTTTCTTCAATAAGAAGGAACTGCAATTCCTTATCTCCAATCTAAGTTAAAATTTGAACCATGATGTTTATGGCATCAGAATGCAAGTTTTCTGGCAAAGCTCTTCAAGGAGGAAAAGGATTAGAGGGACTTCTCATATAATAACCTACCTAGCTTTTCAGAGAGGTTCATTATTAGGTAATCAGTATTTTTTACCACAGCTCTTCATGGAACTAAAGCACAAAAGAAATGTATATACTGCATTTGTGAGGTACCCATAAAAATAAATAATAGATTTCATGTAGTGCTATATTTTATGTGTGTATATGTTTTATATTTATATATGTATGCATGTATGTATATATATATATACACATACATATATGTGTATGTATATATAAACATATACGAACATGAAATATCTAATTTCTTTGGTATGGGAACTCTTTTCTCCTATGCAAATTCCAACCATTCATTTAAAAATTATCTAAAGTTCAGATGGTTTAGATGAGGCTCAGAGTCACAAAAGTGATATCCAAGGCAAGACTTAAAACTCATTCCAGCAATTATCTCATGTGAGATTTGGCAGAGAGAAGTAGTAGGGAACATTCAAATGAAAGTCACCTGGTAAGAGAACCACTTTCAATGCTGCTTTGGACAGGCAAGACCAATCTCTCTGGACCATCCAAAAAATTTTATTTTTCCAAATACATGAAAAGATATTTTTCTTTTTTTTTAATTATAGCTTTTTATTGACAGAATATATGCATGGATAATTTCTTTACAACACTGTCCCTTGCACTCACTTCTGTTCCAACTTTTCCCTTCCCTCCCCTCCACCCCCTCCTCTAGATGGCAAGCAGTCTCATAACATGTTAAACATGTTAAAATATATCTTAGATACAATATATGTGTGCAGATCCATACAGTTATCTTGTTGCACAAGAAGAATTAGATTCAGAAGGTAAAAATAACCTGGGAAGAAAAACAAAAATGCACACAGTCCATATTAATTTCTCAGTGTTCCTTCTTTAGGTATAGCTGATTTTGTCCATCATTGATCAATTGAAACTATATTAGATCTTCTTGCAAAGATATTTTTTAACATTCACATTTGCAAAACCTTATGTTCCAAATACAGGGGTCCTCAAACTTTTTAAATAGGGGGCCAGTTCACTGTCCTTCAGACTGTTGGAGGGCCAGACTATAGTAAAAACAAAAACTTTGTTTTGTGGGCCTTTAAATAAACTTCATAGCCCTGGGTGAGAGGGATAAATGTTCTCAGCTGCCGCATCTGGCCCACAGGCCGTAGTTTGAGAACCCCTGTATCCAAAATTTTCTCCCCTCCCCACCCTGACCCTACAGCAAGCTTTATGATTGGTTAAACATGTACAATTCTAAAATATGTCCATATTAATCATGCTGTACAAGAAAAATCAGATAAAAGGGGGGAAAACATAAGAAAAAAAACAAGCACACAACAACCAAAAAGGTGAAAATACTATGCTTTGATCCACATTCAGAAATCTCCATAGTTTTTTCTCTGGCTATAGATGGCTCTTTCCATAACAAGTTTATTGGAAATGCCTAGAATTACTTCATTGTTGAAAAAAGCCAAGTCCATCACAACTGATCATCACTTTTTTTTTTTTTGTATACTGTGTATAATGTTTTCCTGCTTCTGCTCACTTTTCTCAGCATTAGTTCATGTAAACCTTTTCAGGCTTTCCTGAAATCAGCTTGCTCATCATTTCTTACAGAACAATAATATTCTATAACATTCATATACCGTAACTTATTCAGCCATTCTCCAACTGATGCATCCATTCAGTTTCCAGTTTCTTGCCACTATAAAAAGGGCTGCCACAAACATTTTGCACATGTCGGTCCATTTCCCTCCTTTAAGATCTGAGATAAGCCCAGTAGAAACACTGCTGGGTCAAAGGATATGTGCGATAGCCTTTTGGGTATAGTTCTAAATTGCTCTCCAAAATGGTTGGATCATTTCACAGCTCCACCAACAATGCATTAGTAGGACCATCAAAATTGATACATATAGAATCCTTATGTCATTCAGGAAATAAGTCAGAGTTGTGCCACTGACAACAATCAAATAGGTGATTCCCTATTATTTCCCTACACTGTTAGTCTCCACCAGGCTATAAGGTTAATTCTAAACAGTTGCTATTTATATCATTCTAGACATTATTCTAAGTGTCTATATCATCTATGGGAGTCCAAACAGTTTTTGAGGCAGCAAATTTCTGATTGTAAATAGCTTTGTATATTAATTTATGGGACAGATACTCTCTGCATGGTATGTGTTGGCACATGTGGAATATGTTAGGAAAAGACCTTAGAGGTCATACAATCTAACTAGGGAGGCAAGATGTGAAAGATGAGACAAGTAAATATTAAATTACGCTTATGCCACCAACCATCAAAAAACTATCAAGGGAACAAATCAATAAATGCAGAAGCATTTATTAATGCCCAGTATGGGCCTGTAATAGGCTCCAGAGATACACAAACAGAAATAAAACAAAACAATCTCTTATCTACAAGTAGATCCATTCTACTTTGGGAGGGGAATGAAAAATAACATTTTCATATATAAGTGAATACAAATATAAAATTATTTGGGTTTTAACAACTATGAAAATCACAAAAAGATCCTTGAAGAAAGTTATACTTGGGCTGAGCCTTGAAAGCAGCTACAGATTCCAAAAGATGGAATTAAGGGTGGGGAAACATTTCAGGCATGGTAGTTAGTTAGGATAAAGGCCTGGACAGAGAAAATGGAATACAATGTGCACAAAACCAAACAAAAGCCAATCCAGATGGAGTCTAGTATGTCTAAAAGGGAATGAAATATAATCAGCTGGGAAACAGAGCCTGGAAGCAGATTGGGAAGGGCTCTAAATAATTATTAGGAGTCCAATGGTCAAACTTAGATTTTAGGAATATCAGTTGGGTAGCAGTGTGGGAGACTGAGTAGACAGAAGAGCCTGGATGCAGAGAGACCAATTAGGACTTATCTTAATAGTTGAGTCAAGGTTATAAGGTCTTGAAGAACTAGGATAGTTGTGATTTAAGTAGACACAAAGGAGATGGATAAAGAAAATGTTGCAGATGGACTCAATTTGCAACTGATTGGATGTGAGGAATGCGTTAAGAGGGGAGAACGACTCTAAGGTTGTGAATTGGTTGACTAAGAATGATGGCATCAATTAGTAGGCTGATTGCAAAAAAGCCTGGAAAGATCTACATGAACTAGTGCTAAGTGAAGTGAGCAGAATCAGACTGTTGGAGGGCACAGTAACAAGATTATGTGATGATCAACTGTGATGGACTTGGCTCTTTTCAACAATGAGGTGATTCAAAACAATTTTAATAGATTTGTGATGTAAACAAATCTCTGCATCCAGAGAGAAAACTATGGAGATTGAATGGATCTAAGCATAGTATTTTCACCTTTCTGTGGTTTGTGAGATTTTTTTCTCTCTCATGTTTTTTCCCCTTTTGATCTGATTTTTCTTGTGAAGCATGATGAATATGGAAACGTATTAGAACTGTACATGTTTAATCTACATTGGATTGCTTTCTCTTTTAGGGAGGGAGAAAAATTTCGAACACAAGGTTTTGAAAATATGAATAAATAAAATAATACTAAAAAAAAAAGAATGATGGCACCTTCAATTGAAATGAAAAATAAAGCAAAGGCTTTTGAAAACTCTTTATTGGAACGCCAATTTTTTTCCCAGACTAGTCATTCATCGTCCTGAAAAAGCGCCTATAGTCAGCTATATCTGCTTTTCATTCTTTGATGACAGCTTGGAAAAACCTGACTCAGCTAAACCCCTCTCCTTCCAAGCCAGAAGTAGAGTCTAAGTCAATAGAACTCTGCAATAACCTCTTAGCCTCTGTCATACTTCTGAGTTTCTGTAGAGTACCTTTGAAAAGCCTGTTTATGTTTCAGTTCTTTTATTTTTGAGAACAAAGTCATCATGCAATTGTTCCAACCACGATGGCATTTCTCTTTTGCCTCTGTGATGTCTCTTCTTATAAATGTCAATAACTTCAGTGATAGTTATAAGCTCCTGGTCAGAGAGGATCAGAGTTTGGTACACAAACTGGCAATAATGGGCTATAGGGGTTGGCCCTGGAAGCTGTGTGGTAGCATTTCCCTCACAGTGCATTCTCATAGACCTATAAAAAAAAACCAATCAATGGAAATCTGTGAGGATCTACAAGAAGCTACAATTCAAATTATTGCTGCTTTTGTTGGTCATTTTCCCAGAATGACCAGAATACTCTTTCTCAATCTTTGCCAGAACTGTAATGAGTTTGTTCAATTTTTTTGAAAACTTTTCCAGCATAGACTCCCTAGATTTTAGAGGCAGACTGAATGGTCTGTGAATGTTTTGCTCTGCTCCAAGGCAGAGGGCAAAGAACTTAACTTGAGGTCTAAGATTTGCTGAAAATGTGAATTGGAGAAGAGCTTCCTCAACATCTCACTCTTCTTTTACAGTTGTGGAAATTCTCCATGCTAAAGAAATTATTGTCTCCATGATGCAAACTTGTAATGAAATTAATTAATTGATCCAAGAAATAGATTTGCTTCTTTACATTGGTACAGCCCTTTGTGAGATTCTGGTTTTCTGGGCCACACCACATCATCTCATGATATAGTTTTGCCATCCCTTATTTTTTCAAGTCAGCATTCCTGTAAAGTGGGGAACGATTCCTTAAAGGAAGGATATATTTGTATGAACATCCATTCCACAATATTCAAATGGCAAACTTAGGGGTACACAGGAGCTGCTTGATTATCTTTGATCTAGTAATGTAAAGGTCCTTAAAGAAGGGGAAATCTATATCCTTAAGTCTTTCAAACAGCCATACCCTCTTGGGTAAAGCAACAGTCCTCATCTTCCTCCTTTTTTTCACACTCCTCTTCATCTTTTTTCTTCTACTTCTTCTTCCCCTCCCTCTTCTTTCTCTGTGTCTGCTCTAACATCATC